>NC_071326.1:29832500-30152500 GCF_943734725.1 Anopheles marshallii | reverse complement strand
CTTGGTCCAATATACAACGCTTTTATGGCGAGCAGTAATTAGCCGCCCTGCACATTAATCATCAACACCACCAATCACACATAAACACTCGATCCGTTCCGCTGGTCCGGTGCTTGATTGAAAGGGTAAGCACTCTTAGTAAACAGCTCGAGAGCCCATCACCATCAACTTCCAAGACACTGCTCGAGATACCAAACTAAACTCCAACTTAAAACAACAGACCGTAGCACCGCCTTTGCAGCCCGAAGCACCGACTTGCCCGACGTTCGAAAGGATACTGGATGCTGGATGCTAATATCTAAATCGTAAAAGTTGCTTTCTTTCCTCATCGCATCGTTATTGGATGGTTGGGCGGGCACGGAGAAACGGGTAACCCCCGGACCCCCGGCAAGCCGTGTGGCGACGGGATTCACCAAAAAGGCAGCATCTACAGCAACGGTCCGTGCTAGAAAGGATGTCGGTCACAGCACGGCCCGAGAGCGTAAAGTAACGTCCAGTCGCTGCTCCTGCTGCGAACGAACCGGCGGAGTGAACCGCGGTAGATGGTAGATCCTTACGGCTTGGAAGATTATGTTCGTCGAAGATACGCTCACCGTTCGATGGTGACTTTCGCATCGGAATCTTAATGTTTCGCAAACGGTCCCCAGAGCCGTTGGTTACGGTGCTAGGGAACGAGTGCGAGAGTGAGGCACTATTGATCAACGATTCGAAGAGCCAAGGAAGGGAACGAAAAACCGTTCGACAAAATGCACATCGCATCATTGCAAAGCGCTATCGGGTTTAGTGGTTAGTCGGAAGCATAAAAGCTGTAATATTAATCTTCCGCTTGAAGTATATTCTTAACGATCGTGCACGATAGGTGCTGCAGTGTGATGCTAATGAGCATGAAAGATTTTATCGATGGTTGATTAAAGCGAGCGTATACGTATCGTAAATCACTGTGATGTGTAGTGGTTGATCTCTGGCAGGGTTTCCGTAAGCGAAGAGCATCCTGCTTTGTTCATCAAAAAGCATAATGCGTAAAAACATATTTTAAAAAATGTTTTATACTTTTTGGAATTATAAATAGAAAGAAACGGATTTTATGACACCGTTGTTATTACACCGAATGAAGTCTTATAGCACTTAGATTAGTAACCTAAAACAGTTTCAGTCTGTTGACTTTGTACTCTCGAAGTGACATATACTACTGCGTTAGGGATATATTAGCTTGTTCATTGTTGAAGAAACATTGAAAGAATAGTACTCATTCAAGTTGCACAATCGTAAGCGATGATTGTATTCCAACACTCCTGAGTCATGCACTTGGACCGTGCCAAACGTTATGGTACATTTAGCTTCCAAATCAAGCGGCCACTCAGCAGAATGTTAAACAAATAGTCTAATCGCTGATGGTTTCGGACAGTATGTTTCGGTCGGTACAGTTCCAAACCAAAAATTGCCCTGATTAATGATTCATCAATCTTCTGTCAATTCGTCAATCCGCTTCTCCTGCGAATCAGTGCGCCTCGTGCATCGTCGTTGTCGTGAAGCAGCGGAAAGGGGCGAAAGATGAATAATGATGGCTGCAAGCTGCCATCGCAAGGACAACGTGTAGTGTCGGGCGATGGAGGGGGAGTGAAGGGAGTGGTGGTGATGGTAAACATTGAACAAAACCAGCGGCACCATCCACCGACGACCGGGATGGGTATTTTACTGAATGGCCTCAACTGGAACCCGGCAGCAGTTGGCTTGTGTATCACTGGTACGGTTGCTTCAACTTTCCCCCCGATGCCGGCAGTGTCTGATGTCTTGATGTTGTGTTTCTCCACTTGTTATTTCTGCAGGCGACACAGCAGACAAGTGTGTGTGTGTGCTTGGGGACAAGAATTTAGGGGACGGTTGCCAGCGAGGCGAATGATCGATAATGAAATGGGAGAAGGGAGAAGGTCGTCCGTTGTTGGCACGATGTGTAAACATTTGAAGTTTTGTTCCGAGGCGACGGATTGTTTAGTTAGGAATTCAATTATCGAGCTGTTCCATTCATAGGATATGGGTTTAGATTTTTATTTTTATAAATAAAAGAATAGGATGTAGGAACACTATTGAAACCGAACCATAAAACATTGTTTGCAACTATGGAATTTTTGATGAGAAGAAATTGAGTTTGATATTTTTAAATAAGTATGCAAAAGAATGCGTAAAATCATTTTCAAAAGATTTTACGGCGATACAAGTTAAATATTTTAATATTTTTATGGTATATAAATATTGCGTTGACCAGGAATATCAATGTTTCTCGTTGGGAAGCAGAACATTATGATAGTTTCACACAATTTCTTGAACGCAGATCAATCCGGAACCAAACACTCTAGGTCAGTGGTCGGCAAAGTACGGAGCCGTGTACGGCTCTTTCGCACTTTCAGTGTAGCACTTTGTCGAAAATGGTCCTTTCCCTGCCAAGCTTCCTGAAATTATACCATAAAATGGTACTCATCTTAACCTTGTCGCTGGTTCATTAAAATATTTTTATACATTCAAGACATTGTTGAAATTTTCCTTGAAAACATTGCGAATATGGGATCTTTTAATAACCGATTAGGTCGGTTGAATCGGTTACTTGAGGCTTGAGCCATGCTACAGTGCGTGATAACTTTATGTTAGCCTTAGCCAACCATTTCTCTCTTGGGCCATAATGCAGCATGAAGCATCAAATGGAAACTTTTCATAAACCTCTTGACAGTCTATTCCAAGCACTGTTGCACTGCTTGTATGGCTATTTGTATGATATTTGGCTCTTTGCTCCAAGAAGTTTGCCGAACCCTGCTCTAAGTTATTAGAACTTCCAGAATATCAACTCCAGTTAACTCCGTTGCAGCGATCTAGTAACAGCAATCATAGTGTCTCAACTCAAAAAAATAAAAAAAAACTAACCATGTTCGGAGCTCGGTGTACAAAAATTGCCTATTCATATTAATTAACATTTTTCAAAGTAACCTCCACTCCGCGAAGCCAAAACATGACTACCGTGTACTGTAAGCACGCTCAGCCCACTGCTTTTGAAAGGTCATCCATGTTCTAGAAAAGCCATCACAGCCATAGCGATTGTCCGAAAAATTAGGATCAGCGGTCCCAAAGGTGACCCAGTTCACATGAGCGCTTTTCATCGTTCGTGTATCAAAAATTCATTTTACATTGCATCATTTCAATCGCATGATGAAGAGCACCGACACCACGGGGGACCAGTTACAGAACACTTTGGCTGCAAAGCGATGCATGCTATCAAGCGGGCGGAAAGATCAGCACGGGTGTATGTGTGTGTGAATGGTGTAAAGGCACTCATGAAAGGACTCTCTTTCAATCGTTTCAAGGACAGGATGCTCTAGGGCAGGCGAGCGTTCGTAGAGTCGTGACAGTATCGTTTTTTTGCCTTTCCTTTAATCAAACGCATACAAACACCCATCGTGCCAAGCCGTGACGTCAGTGATGACGACAGGGGACAATACGGCATCATGTTGCTTGTTGACGCCCTTGCTGGTAAGGAGTTCTACAGATGAAAAGAATAAACCCCCTACTGGAGAGAGTAAAAGCGGGAGAGCAAAAACACAACATAAATCGAACAACAACTAAGGACCAGCCATACAGCTACAACCAGCGCACTCACGCGAGTCATGGCCGAACCGTTTCGGTTGGGCCAAAGATGTCGTGGTTTTGGTGGCACGCAGCACCATACCGCGCTTTTGCCCGAGCATAAAATGGCTCCCCCACTGGCTGGACGGTGGCTGGGCTCTGGGAGGTCGGACGGAAGGTCGGAGACATCAAGACGCCAAACCCGAACGGGCAGACGCTCCATTTCGGTGTTACACACTCCCACACCCTCGACAGCATCCTCACTGTCGCGGGATCGCGAACCACGAAGACGAAACCGACCCGCAGATGGCAAAGTTCGTCTCGAGATATGCGCCGTTTTGCTAGGAACTGGTGGCGGTGCTGGTGGTACGCTTTTCAAATTATAAACCACACATCGGCACGTTTGTGCCTTCGGGAGGAAGTTTCATCTCATCCGTCGCTTCAGTGGCCTTTTCTGGTCCACGGCGGTGGTTCGGCAATCGACAGCGGCAGCAATTTCACGCATCGTGCGAGCAGCATAACAAACCGTGCTATTAACACATACACCAAATCACACCACTCACTCGCGAACGGTTTTGACGGTAGCTTGCCGCTCACCGTTTTACTGCGAATATTTGTTTATCGATCGCGGTGAGACGGGTATCTGGGGCCCTTTTTTAATTTTCTGTACTGTGGGGTGGTTTGACTTTTGGTCCTGGTATTCCACGATACCAGCGAGAAGAGTGCGAGTCGGAATGGGGCCGAAAACAAATAGGTGAGCATAAATAAAATTAGTATCAAAAGTCCAAAGACCTGCCCCGTCCGAAGTATGGATACGCACCAAAGCATTCGAAACTCTCACACACTCACACAGTTACGCACGGAAGTTTGGTAAACGAGAATCGTTGCTACCTATAATGACCACGAGCAAGAGGACCCCTTAGGGACCAAACTTGACCCCTAGCGTCAAAGTAATGTGAGAATATGTAACCCCCTGGAGATGGTGGATTATTTTTTTTAACGAACAGTTCGTACTAGCCTCAGTAAAAAGTGAGTTTATAAAAAATGAATCATCATCTTTTTGCTCCGGGTGGACTTGGTTTTTCCAAGCGATGGAGGCGCCTGGTGACGCATCGTTTTTTTTTTTTGGTACTGCTGATGGGAAATGATGATGCCCGGATAAGCTTCGGTCGATGACAGTCACATTTTCGGTATGCTGGGCATGTCAGCTGCCTCGCAAAATACCCCCAAACGGTGATGTTACCCTTTCGCTAAACGCTCAATACTCACGCACTGTACATTTGGCGGCAGTTCGATCGGAGAACGGTGTCTCCGCACGTTTCACACGGTTAGTTTGAGTACGAAATAAAACATTAGGTGAAACAACAAAACGAAGGGGGAAAATATAACAACAGAACGGCCACTTTTCCACCAGCGGCCACAGCCACAGCCGTTTCGAAACGCTTGGGAATATACAAAGCACGCACCACGAACGCGACCGTCGCTCCGTACGACTGATACGAGTGGCTTTGTGTCGAGGCTTACGGGCAGTCATTTGGTGTAAGTTTTCGGGCACTCAGCTCGTTCGTTCCGCGTACGCCCCGCACCCCTGCACTACGGTCCCCGTTTTAAAGATGGGATCTCACGATGAACGTGGAGTACCAGGCGCCTCCATTTGAAAACAACATTCCTGCTGGCAAGAATGATTCTGCTTAGAAATACCGTATGATGTATATCCGTGACTGTCTGTGTGGGTGTGTGTGTTCAGAAGAGAGAAAATACTATTTCCTTTTCTACCTCCTTTTCCGTCTTCCTAAACAGGAAGACGGTTGTAGATGTAAACGATGACGTGTATTTACAACACACTCTCTGAGTGCCGGTGAGTTACGCAGAGATTCGGGCGCTCATCGACGTCAGCAGCAGAGCCCGGAGGAAAGGCAAGTGGTGCACATGGTCACCCTCTCCTCAAGATGTGTACAATGAATAAAAAGTAAGCGAAACCGTTTTGCAGAAACTCGTTCGGCACGTTCGGTGCGGTACGATAAAACGGGCTCATTTCGTCATCATGCCATGGGTGGAGAGCGGTACACTCGAGCGGATCGACAGCGGTACGGCGTCCGTACCGACTGCTACTAGAGGCGAAAAAGGTGACCGATTACAGCAAGCACTTTTCAAGGCTCTCGAGCTGCACGCGGGGGTCAACGGGTAGCGGGAATACATTAACATTCATTATGCTCGGTTCGGGTGCAGAGCAGGAGCAGCGCAGAAGTGAACTTAAAGGTGTTTGTAGCTATCCTGGCAAACGATATGGCGAACGCTGCAATCTCATCTGGGATTCGGTTTGCTATTTTGTTCGCAATTTGCAATTGGAATATCAATCTTTTGCAAAATCTTGTCTTTATTCGTAAAATTTCTGTGCTTGTTTTATTGCCATCATTTTATTTTCATTGATTAAAATACAGTTGAGCGACTTGAAAGACATACATAATACTGATTTCAAGTGCAAATGTTCCAATTTTTCGTAGAAATGATTGCGTGCATACGAATCACAGGGCCTCTGCGTTACCGAAGCGTTCCGAGAAATTTGTTTACATTTACAACTGACCACCGTCAAACGGTGCCGTGTGAACGCACTGGAAAAGCACAGCACGTGTTACCGTTGCGCATACAAATAAGGATGCAAATTAATTCGAAGTAAAAGGCTGGCATATTTTAACAGCTACAATACATGCATTTCCTGCAAAATGCTTTTAGTTTGGGCGATGGGTAGAAACGGCGAATTATTTTACAGCATTTTTTGTACCAGGAAATATATCACTTGAACGAACAATCTATGCAATTTTTATAGTAGCAATTTATGCATTAATTATAGTTACTACATCAGTAATAGTAAAATAGCATTTTTTCAACATTGTTATGCGTAGTTTTGTAATTTAAATTAAACATACCATTCTTTCGTGAAGTCTCAACCGTAGCTCATTTGTAGATGAAAGTAGCAAACTTTTATTTAGCGATGATTTTCCATACCACGATTAAGATCGCAAAGATGAAACATAAAGTGTTTGTAAACAATTACATTTTTTAACATTTAATTAACGCCTGAAGATATGCATTTGGGTAAACAAAATATGCCGTACTGAACATCATTTACCCTGCCAATTATTTAATCATCAGGCTGGAAAAAGCATGCGTTATGTAAGGTTCCATGGGTAATCTACTTGATAGTCCCAGTATAAAATTCAGCAAAATGTCCTTTTGCAGAATAAACACACACACCAGCCAAGCCTTTTACCGTGTGTAAATGAAAGAAAAACAACAACCGTTTATTTTGCAGTGTACGGCTCGGGTCCGAGCCGAAACCAATTTGCATTCCAATTTCTCCAAACGTAAACATAAACCACCACTTACTGACCCAGTAACACCAATCCGACAAACAAAATGGTTCAGGACTTGTGCGCTAATAAGTGGAACAATGCTGAAGCATACGTTCATCACACTCCACTGCACTGCATTAAACTGAGTTGGGTTTCAACGATCCCCGTATCAATCTTGAGCACCACCTTCCTTCTATTCTAACCAGTGCTCAGTTTACTTTTTGAACGATTTGTAAACAAATCCGGATCCCTTGTCAAAGCGACGCTGGCGCAGCAAAACTCTCCGAAAAAAAAAAACTTTCATCGTGTGTCCCTTATACAGCTGAAACTCTCACACTCAACAAGAGGTATGGATTGCGTATGTGTGCGTGATGTTTGGAAATGAATTCGCTCTTATTTTGTCCTCATAAAAAAGCCTGGTATGCGAGCAGGGACGAGAGAAAAACGGACGGTACGACACCGATTCAGATGGTCCTGTGGCACGCATACAAGTGCAAACCGGAGGAGGGGTTGGAAGGAATGTAAGAAAAGAGGCCGTTGTATTTATCTGCAACACGATGGCAACGTAGCTGCTGTGCTTCGGGCAGTAATGGATTGAAACTTTTCCCAAGTGTCACTAATACATTGCAAAGGTCGTGCCCTGGGTCAGCTCAATGCTGATGGGTGTGTGTTTGTAAGCAAGCTAATACAGATTAGTTTCTTGTTCAAACTCGTTCTGGATAAGCAGGCCATGAAAGACACATCTAGGGGGTTTCGTTTATTTTTGTGTTGATGCCCATTCGGATAAAAAAGATAAGGTTGGGAAAAAGTTTTACCTTCACAGTGGAAAAGGAACCTAACTGAAGCATCCTGCCGAATACGAAACACGGGTGACGAATGTATCGATCAAACGCGGGTGTGTCATAATGTATCACCGGCTCCGTGAAGGGGTAGAGCTCGTACGGTTTAGTTAGCGCAAAATGGGTTTTCGCGAATCGCAAGGACAACAGATTGAGCACCATCGAGAAAACCGAAGCTCACGTGTAAAGGCTTGAAAGCAGACTGACCTGAAGGCTGCCTCCCAACCCTTCCTCGCACTACCCCACGCCTTTTCCCGCTTCCCTTCCAGCTTCCTGCTACCGTTCACGCTCTCTTCATATTGGTTGAGAAATGCGTACCGCAACGAGCCTTACGGACCCTGATGGATATAGACGAACGGTTCTAAAAATATACACCACAGTGCGCTGATGGACTTTGCTGTGGTAGAAAAGATTACAATCGAGGTTTTTTTTTTGCAACAAACCCATCCACCCCGCACGGTCCCTGTGTAGAGGAAAAGCGCGCCCCTTAGAAAGAAAAACTTTCACTCTCTGCTTTTCTTGACACCCGCTGCCGCATACGTCCACAGTTATGCGCACTGCATGGCATCACCAACACCAGCAACATACGTTGTGCATCGCTGGTAGCGCTGCACTGCTACCCACAGTTGTCACACTCGACACTGCCCACTAACACAGATGCAACGTGGCGCGACTGCACCGCTGCTGCAACTGCCAAGCAAACCGATTCTTGGAATGCGTCCAACGGGAACGGTGTCAGTCTGGTGCGTTGACCAGCAATTCAGTTTAATGTATCGACCAACCAGCTACCCGTGGGATGGGACTACGGCAATACGAACTGTGTTACTGTGCCTTGCTGGGGCCTTTTGCACTGTGGAGCAGTTGGGGAATGTCAACTTTCGAAAAAAAAAAACAGGGATCCGACGGTCGCGTTCTGTCTCATAACGTGGATGTTCTCCCAACATATCAGCGCTCAACTTGTGAGGTTAGTGCGCGGGTTGGGTGCTGGGGAGGGTCCCTTTCATCGTTAGCGTAAACTTCACGGCCCACTAGACCGGAGAGTGCAAACGTACCAGCGTCGATTGTATGGGAATTCCGTGCACACGGAGCACACGAAGCAGCTCGTTTACCAGTGCCAGATGTGTCCCTGTACGTCAAGCGTGACAGTGTTTGTCCTGCTCCTACCCAGTGACAGCACTTGTTTGCGTTGTCCTAAAAATTTTGCGCGAACCCTTACCCTCTGGTGATCCACGTTGCCCACGGATGTTCCATTTCCAACCATCGAAATTAAACAAAAAAGCAAAGGGGGGAAAAATATATCCAAAACCGCTACGCTTACCTTAAAACTTATATACATCCACGCTGCAAATCCGGCGCATTATCCACTTCGTGCGGCACACACACCCGATAGTGGGACCTTTGGGACCATCGCACTATTTACTATTCCTATTCATAAGGCAAACGAGCACCGCGGCCCGTATCACTGTGCCCCACCTTTTGCCAAACCTTGCCTGAGAACGGGTACCCAATTTTTTTCCGAACCCAAAGGGGCAGTTGGGCAGCTTCCCTTCTCTTCCCCAAACACACACACACACGCACAGCCGCACTCTGCTTGTTTTGCCGTATTGATTTTTTTTCTTCCTTTTGGTTGCTTAAAAACGCACACTTACTTGGCCTATTTTGTTAGAAAACACTGCACTCACAACACAACAGCACAACCGTATGATCATCACTTGTGACGCGTGTACAGGGGCGTCTATGTGTGTGAATTAAGCCCATTCACTAGCGATCGTGTGGATCACGTGGATAGAAGAAAGGAAAGAAATAAAAAAGACCCGAAAAGTTGTTATTCAGTTTTTTTGCGAATTCCAAAATTGGACAGAAACAATTTATCAAACCCGTTTGCCGATGATTGAATCAATGCTTCTTAAGCGTAATTAAATCCAATC
This sequence comes from Anopheles marshallii, assembly GCF_943734725.1. Classification (NCBI taxonomy): domain Eukaryota; kingdom Metazoa; phylum Arthropoda; class Insecta; order Diptera; family Culicidae; genus Anopheles; species Anopheles marshallii. Next base: position 30,142,771 of record NC_071326.1, on the reverse strand, counting down.
GTTTCGCTTTTTTCGGTAATCCTTTATACATTATGTGAGAACGAGAGAAAGAGCGAGGCAAAGATGGAAAGCGATAGAAATGGGTGTGCAAAAGACCCTCCCCAACACAAATCGCTTCACAGCACTGGCATCGTTCCAACGGAAATTAATTTTTAATCCATCGCTATCCTCTGCTCCGTGACCAGCTTCAGGACAGGGTGGAGATTAGGGGGAGGAGGAGGAACAGTGGATGCAACTGACACTTCTACAACCCGGTTGTCCTCCTTTCGAACACACGGAACCGAACAAGGGCTGCCGTCGAAATTTTGGAATCGAGTGTCGTGAGCTCACGTGCCCAATTCCTTCCCTGCTCCGTTGAGGGAGGAAGGAGGGCCGGCGGGGTATGGTACACATTTCGCTGTGACCCAAAACCGGGATTCTATTAGCTTCTTCTGGTATGTGTTCGTATGTGTGTGTGCATATGTAAGGAGAGCATGAGCACGATCCACAGCACATCCTGGCACGCCGAGGCAAGTTCACAGGAACGATAAACATTATCCTTTTTCATCGCTCCGTAGATCAACACCCCGTTTGGGGATGGGAAAGGTGGGTGGACCACCACCGTGTGGGGTGGCGGGTTCGATTGGTTCTATTTTTATCCTTATCTTCATCCTCGAGTTTCCTTTTCTTTTCCGCGTTCGGCAGTGTGTCATCCGTGGTGGTGTGCGCATTCCCACCACACACAGACACACACACGAAGCGGTTCACCAGCTCGCCGCAGTCTCGTCGTTTACATCGGACCACAGAACCCAATATAGCAAGCTTTTGTTCTGGTGCTGGCATGTCCTGCCAGTGCACCGTTAAGCAAAAGCAAACCTTTTCACCCACCGCCACCCATCCAACTCCTTTCCCTTGCTTTCCATCTTTCTCTCTATCTATTTCTATCTATTTCCCTCTCGTTCCACTTTTGCTCTCTCTCTCTCTCACACACACACATGTTCTTTTCTTGGGGCTTATATTTTCTTGCTCCCGATCGGCATCCGTGATCGGTAAAATGGGGTGGAAAAATCCGGCCAAATGAGGGTACTGGGTGGTGCTGGATTGCAGTTGCTTTCGAACGTTGGTATTCTCTTCCCCTTGCTGCTCTCTCTCCCTCTCTCATACTCATTCATTCTCTCTCTTTCACAATTGATGCTCTTTCTCTTCTACCAAAGAAAAGCAGCACTTTCTTCAACGACGTTCAAAGGATACAGGCACACATACACGTACAGCTATAATCAGGTTTGTCATGATGGGAAGATATTTTCGTCCGATGAAATGATAATTATATTTTTCCCCATGCTTCTCTTCCTATTTTCCACTTATTCTACCCTTTTTCTACTCTCTCGCTCTCTATCACACGCACACACATGTTCTGGAACGGAACAAGAAAAACGAGAACCATGTCCTGATCCTGGTTGGAACACTTGACTTCTTCTTGAGAATTAAATTTCTTTTCCACCACTAACGCACACCATTTTCCACACACACACAGGCACACACTCACAAATGCACACGCATACATTCGTGCGTCACCGTGTATCCATTGGCTCGGAACGACCCCGGAGCGGCAGAATATAAGGCCAAGGCAGAAAAAAAAACAGATTCTCTTGCGTTGCGTTGCTGCTTCTCAACCTTTGGCGAACCCACCGAGGACAATTGCACAACGGGCCTGGGTGGTTGAATTTTCACTACGGACTTTTCACCTCCACCTGGTGCTCCTTCGACCCCGGGAAATTTTCCTACCGTGCGAGGGTCGTCCTCCTTGTTTTCACTTCCTGCCTCTAACGAAAGATCCGGTCCGAAACCGTGTGCAGGCACCCACTTTTCCTTCGTTTTCAGAGCACATTTGCACCAATCAGCTTATCAGCCATGAAGCATACAGCACGCACACAAAAACCCCCTCTCCCCCCCCAAAAAAAATCCACATCAATGGCCGCGCGTACACTTTGTTCACACTGCACACGTACATGCGGCACACGTACGCACGCACCCACCCACACAGAAACACACACACACCCACACAGAGACCGCGCTAGGGGGAGGCTCACCAGCAGCAGCAGAAGATTGGTTGCCTCTCGCGTTTTGCACGTTGCGCTGCCTTGCCTCACACCCGACACCTGACACCAACAAAAGCAAGCAAAAACCGGGCGGGACACACCGTTTGGACGAGGTCTCGGCTCGATGCCTGCCTGCACTGTTCTGCGTTCGGTTGCGAGCGGACGGTTTACCTTAACCTGCAGCAAAAGGTGACCGAGAGCACGGTGCGTTCGCGTTCGGTCGGTTCACATTCTCCTGGCACGGGTCTCGTGATGGTCCTGGCAAGGGTTCTGTTGTTTCCCGCCCGCCCCGTGAGAGCGAGAGCGGCCGTCGCGTGAGCAAATGCCGGTTAGCAGCAGCGTGTTGCTAGTGTGCGAGGGAGCCCGGCGAGCCACGGTGCGCAAGATGAATGAGCGAGATGAAACGTTCCCACCCGCTACTGCTGGGGAGGGGAGGCCCTTGCTCGGTATGCTAAATTCACCTGCTCATTGTTACGGGTCGGTCCGGAAAAAGTTACACTACTGCGGGGAGGTTTTCCGGGGGATTGGTTGCGAACGATGAAAAGCTTTCCTCGCTGAAGAAGGCTTCAGCGATCACGTTTTTTTTCTGCTGAAAATAGTGGTGTGCTGTGGTAACTTTAGCGCATCAAAGGTTGAAATGTGTTGGACTATGCTTTACTACAAAAGATCGGGTAGGTATTGTAGAATTTTAATATCAAACACATTTTTTTAAAACATTATTATTTAAGTGTTACAATCGGCTTTTCCCTTCAATAAGTTCCAACATTTATCCTAAATAATATAAAAAGCTCGTGAAACTAGGACATCTACCAGGACTCATAACGAAAGCTTGCTAAAGCTCGTAGAATTTCGCCTCTTATAAACGGATTTGTGAGAAGAAAACGAGCTAGAGTGAAATATTTCATTCCGTGTGAAATATTTCAAATATGGCATTGGAAATCCCCTTTACAAGGGTTTGTTTTGAGAATAATTTAAATCATTTACGAGACGGTAACGCAATTCGCATAACAAAACGACAGTTTTAAAACATTCATGCCATTGCCACGCTGAAAGTGTGATATAAATTAAAATTTGAAGAAAACCCATCCAACTCATTCGTTTTGATTCATTGTTATTTGTTAAATTTTATGCTATCGGTTTTTGTTGTTGTTGATTTATTTCTTTTTGGTTTGTTTTAATGGCATTCGTAGCTGTCGCAAAAACCAGTTAATATAGAACCAAAAACCCCGCGATAGATTAAGATGTGTTTTCGCCAAACATAGTACTAACCGGATGTTATACATTGGTATTGCATAGAATTTTTGTTTGCTCTGTGTTTGCTTTGCCTCTTTCTCTACAGCCACCTGCAACTGCACTGCCACGGGTAATAATAGCCATCGAGTAATGGATTTACGGTCACCGAGTATCGAAAACGGATCAAAGGTTATGTTAGAAAACGCTACGCTTGTCTACTATGACGTGTGGATGGGACTGCTGCTACCCGGTAAACCTTTCACCGTGTTCGGTTGAATGCGTAATACGTTCGTTGGTGGACAAAATTTGGACACATTACTGCGGATACGGTTAAAAGCAAATGCCTCCCCCCGGGGTTGGTCGGGTTCGTGGGATAAGCCGCCGAACAAGCACATGGATCAGAAAGCGCTCACAAACACAAATTGCGTACTTTTGCGCACGACAAGCGTGAAGCCCGTCAGTATGTCATTGATCGTGCCACCGTATGCACTAGTGTGGTGTCTAGTGAATCTTTCGAAAAGACGTATTCATGTGAATCATCAGTTCAGAGTCATGCTCTAAATGCTGATTTCCAGGGTCAGAAATAGTCCTCACAAACTCACGAATCATCAAAGATTCATCAAGATTCATAGGTTTAAGAATAAAAAAAAAAATCACGAATCATGCAATATTCATGACTCGCAAAGAAATATAAATAACTTTACACATTTTTTTTTGTTTTTAAACTTTCTTACGGATTAATCCTCATTACACAAGACTAACCCTCTAGCAACGAGTAAATAAAAATAAAAAAATAAAATAAAATAACTCAAGTGTTCGATTGTGTAGATAAATGTGGCTGCGTGAAGTCATAACTCCTTAGCCATTCATGAATCTTTGATGATTTTCAGGCATTTGAGGATTCAAAATGGAGATTTTTTTCTGTCTTGGTTCTGAAGCTGATTCATTCAACAACTAGTGTGCATACAATGGAGAGTGACACAGTGATATAGAGGGCGCTGCTGTACACGGACAATCGTGGTTAGGACTCTGTTTTCCCACTAATAGCACTAGACACGCGCATACACACACACACACCGCAACATAGTGATGGTTTGTGTATGGTTTTTAGCGGGCATTCTTATCTCATTTCTTAGTGAGGATTAGAGTATCCGATAGAATAAATATATGTATAAATTCTACATAAATGTGGTTTTCTTCCGCACCGCAAAATCACATTAGGTGGCTTTTGGGGCTTTACTGTAATACAACGACTCGACGAACAATGCAACAACGTAAGAAAGAGAGGTATGCAAAAAACATTTCGAGTCGAGTTGTCCAATTTACGTCCTTTAGTGTTTTTTTACGTTTCGTTCATCGGTTGTTTAAGTGTTTAATTTTAATTCTTCTCTCGCCTCTTTCTTTTTTTTGTTGGTTTCATTTCTATACGGTTTAAACGTTGATGTATCACAGAAAAAATGTATGTACAACATCGGATTCAAAGTTTGCTGTCTTCCTCACTAAATCGCTCGGTTTCCTGGAACATTTATGCAATGGCTTACTCTTCCCTACTTTCGCACTAGGGAACGGGAAGGTTTTGCTTTCGTGTTTTTTGTAATTTTTTGGGCTTGCAATTGTTGAAATTTGCATTTTATGGGTGTTATTACGGTAACGACAACTATTGCGGGAAGAGAATGGCCGGGATGCCGTTGATGCAGCGGAGGGATGTTGAATAAACACTAGCTCGTGTTACTATTGTTTAGAGCCGTTTTTCCTTGCTCTTTGTTTTGTTTGCTTGGGTGTATTTAAAGAAGATCCATGAATCGTATGGACTCGAATGTGTACCTTACCTATTGGCTACTGTTTTACGCTATACGATGAGCTATGATGACGGGTTGATTTATGCAACAGATGAAGCGTTTTTCTTTAGATGCTTGTACATGAAGTATACAACAGTTTACATACAACGATCAGAAACGTATCGCTCGATATGGTGCTACACCGTTTGCTGCTTATTTCACGTTTAGTAGTAATCACGATTTGCTCACCTAGATCCGCTCGGTCGATTCATCGATACGTCGCGCATATGTTGCAAATAGCAGTTCATAACGTATCTACCGACATGTTTTTGGCTGTCTCTCTGTATCTCGTGACATTTGGTTTCTTTTATAGACAGAGTTTGTTTCATTCCGTTCGTTTTACAGCGTACCGTACCAGGAAAAAGAACTATCGAAATGTACGCAAACATCGAACGGTGTTAGATTCAGCTTTATATGTTTCACTAATCTCAACATTTGTCGTTTAACGAAACACTACAACAACGCTACGAAGAAACGGAGAATAAAACTCTAGAAGTAAAAACGAACGAAGGTTGCTTGCTTCGTGGTTACGATCTTAGCTTTTTGGGGTGAATCTTCCCCACACAACAATCATTTCTCGATAGGCGAAATATAGGTGCAAAACTGGTAGTTAAATCTTCGGTTTTGGGAACGTTTCACTCGCGCTTGCTCTAGATATTGGCAAAGGTGTATCTCTTGTGTTGTTACGCTATAATCGTTTGTGTTTTTTTGTTTTGCCTTTTTGCACGAAACGTTCATGCAGAAACAGTATAAGAAGAGAGGAAAAATGGCAGTTTAACGATGTATGAATGCCGTTACGCCGGTGAAGTTTGCTACACGTAGTGTTACAAAGACGAAGCTACCGAATCGTTCCTGTGTGTAACGTTCGCATTCCCTAAAATGCAGCACCGTTTTGCTAATATAATTCGGGTGTTTTTTTTCTCTTCACTTTTGATGTGACGCTTTCCGGTCAAATTTTTGCATCTTATCGATTACTATGTACAGCAAACGGGATGGGAGGAATAAACGGATCCAATTTTTGGCAACATTTTGTTTTTGTTTTTGACGTCTTAGGTTTATCCTTCCCACTGTCGACGGGTGGCCTGTTTTGTTGCTTTCCAAGCTGGGCCACTTACTCTATACATAGAGTACTGAACTTTTTTGGAATTGTTTGTCAGTTTTTTAAAGCTAGTTCAATCAATGTTTGTTCAACATTTGTTTCTGGCCCTTCTAGGTGCTTCAATTTCTTAGAAGCGTTTTCATTCTTCTTCTTTTGTGATAACCTTGTTAGTTGCCTGTTTGCTACCCACCAGCGTACAGCTTGGACCAATTCTAAATGTTTCTTCATACTGCTAAACCGCTTGCTAAAGCGCGTTGGTGAAGGAGAATTATTCATTTTGTCGAAATTTGGCAGCGTGTACTTCTGCTCCCAACGGCAAACCCATGAAGTTATGCAATGTATTTGCGATCCCTCGACTCCACTAAGAGGTAAATTATTTTACCACCCCTGCCTACTTTTAGGCGCTTCCGAATGGAAGTAACTCATCACGCTGGGCTGTATACCGTGGAGGAGCGTTGTACACTTACGCCGGTAGAATTTAAACGTTGAGAACTACCGGACACAAGGTGACACATTGTCGGGGCGCGGTTGAAAAAACAAAGAAGCAGAAATCTACATTGTGCAATCCCTGTATATCGCTAGATACAGTACAACTATGGCTAGTAATGTCACGCGTAGAACACTGGTCCAAAATTCCTCATTCTCCGTGGAGAGCTACACGTCCACGGTATACGACTATCTAAACCTTTGCATAAAACCCGATGGATCACGGCACACTTTCGATGATGGTTTGTTTATTTTGCAACTCTGTAGCTGATAAGTTATGCGAAATGCTATGCGAAACTGCACTACTGCGTTCGAAAATAGTTCATGAACACTACATGCTACACGTTTATCCTCCTGCACACTAAAAAAAGATGCGAGCTTTCATTCCTTCTCGCTTTTGCTGGTCAGTTGAACGAGTAACCAAAATGCTAGGATGGGGTTTTTAGTGCCTTTTTGTTTGCTACATAATCCTTACGCTCCCTGTCTCGATTCGCTACGTAAAAATTCCCTGCATTTATGTGTGTGTGTGTGTTTGTCATTGTGTGCATGTGTAGGTGGCATTTTAGCCAAACCAAACGGGTAAAACACCCGGGCGAATGTGCTAATTTCATCCTAACTAGTGGTTTCTAGGCGCATACATACGCTACCGTACTACCGACCGAAATCTAACCCTGCAAGACGATTCGCGAGTTACTTGCAGTAAAAGTTTTACATTTATATGTTTTGTTTTCTCTGTTTTCACTGTTTCGTATTTCAGTCTTTTTTTTTTTTTGCTCGGTACTTATCAGTGATCCTAAGTCCACCAGCAGCAGTCTCGAGTGTTGGGATCGTTCTTCGATATAGTGTATGGTGTACGAATGAAACTAGTCTGCGAATGTCCTTTCCGGGAGATTGCATGAACGGTTTTTTGCTTCTTGGTGCATGGATTTTCATCTCGATAATGTTGCACTGGTCATATGAAAAGCCCACCGATAGGACGGTCACCTTGTGCCGGTGTAGTTTGAAAGTTCCTCAAATAAGTCGATGTGTATTCAAAGGGAAATGCACTGCTGTAAACTGTGAAATTTTGGGTCATGCCAAAACTTGTTACTGGTCATGTATTTTTTTTTTCAAATTACGAATCGCACGTAAGAGTATTATCTATTTGCTTTGCTAAACGCCTTATAGTTGTTTCTTCTTCGGCCGTGACAGTAGTATAGTGATATCGTAGATCATGCTATCGAACAGCTAAAGCCTCGAAATATCGACGTCTTGGCATGCCTAAGGACTGCCTCCATTTAATGGCAGGGTCGCTTTTGTCTTACACCCAAATCTGTTCTCGACGCTTCCGTTCACCCTGCCGTCTTCGCACCCTATGCTAGCACCAGTCCTCGTCATCCGAATCGGAATGTCTAGAATGCAGCGCTCCCTTTGGTTTGTAGCCGTTCAAAATGGGCGACGGCAGTACCCGGCCACCGGTCCGACCCATGGCTAGGGCCTGCTCGTACGACAAGGGTACCGAGTGTTCCATTCTGCCGAAAACACCGAAATGGTAAGATGAATGACATAAACACAACGTTTCGGCAAACATTTCCCTACCTCTCGTACTCGCGCTCAAACTCGCGCTCGATCTCCCGTTCACGCTCGTAAAGTTCGCGCTCGCGATCACGAAACTCGTACCGAACACTGTAATCTTCGTGGCTGCGTTCGCGACTGTTGCGGAACCGTTCGCGATCCCGTTCCCGGTCACGTTCCCGATAGTACAGATCCCGATCCCGGTCACGGTCCCGTTCCCTGGGCTCCCGGAGGAACTCACGCGACTGGGGCAGAGAGTGGACGCTGTGGGGCGTGTTGTGAGACGAATGGCCAGTCTGGAATACAATTTTTTACATACAGGAATTTTGATTCAATTTCAGAACAATTGTACGCTCGGTTCAGCTTACGTGTGTAGGGCTAGCATTCAGCTTGGGGAAGTTAATGTTCGTTTGCTTCAGCTGCAGCGTCGAGGGTTTACAAGGAGTGGGCGGTAACCGGCGTCCATGACCCTGGCGACGTGTCACAAGTACAGGATAACTGTGCTGCACATGAGACCCTGAAGAACCTGTACGGGGTTATGGTTAGTGTCCATCATACCGGTGCGTAAGCAGTTGGGGAGAGAAAAGCGAATTGTTTTCAAGAATGATGTTTCGAAATGCAGAGTGTTCGGTATGGAGTAAGCAATAGACACCAACATGGTGATAACTCAACAAAAATACAGTTAAGGATACAGTGTGAATGATTGCGATGAAAAATAAGCACATACGTATACGGGAAACCATACAAGGAGTAAGACGTCATACCCGGTCGTTTATCTTATGCTTTTTTCCCCAACCTGTCTCTTCTAACTCCCACACCGTACGGATGACAGCAATGAGCGGAGAAAGGATGGGACAAAAACATAACCTCATGCTCTAAGTGGGTAACGAAACAGAGGGAGACCGCTTGGTGCATTAGGCAGATGAGTGCAAGGGTTTTCCTACTGAACAGGGCACAGTTTGACAGCTGACATTTAACAACGAAAAGACGATACAGTGTTCTCGGAAGAAGTTCTTCTTGGACATTTGTTGGACATTTTGTTTGAGGGAGACATTTTTAGGAAATCAAGAAGAGCTACACAGGGTTCAAAGGGCTAGGAAGAAACGAAACAAAGGAAGTACAGCTGGATAAACAAAGTCCACAACAACAGCCAGTATGAAGGTGAATGCGTGTGAGACAGAAGAGGGGTTACACAGAGAGCAGAATGAAGGAAGGTGTGTGTATGTGTGTGTGTATGTATTTGTTTTGGTTTTCATATGAGCGATCGCTCTTTGCTGTACCCATTCCGTTGCGATACTTCCGCCGGGCCTGGTCCCGGTCACGCAGCTCTTGCAGTAGCTGGGCCGGGCTGGGCGAACGCGATCGTTCGCAGAGGATCGTCGTATCGTACGGTTGATGAACAAGGTGGTTTTTGGAACGGTCTTTACTACTGCGATGCTGGGCACTACTATGTACACCGAAACGACTGGGCGATGGCGAACGGGCAGGGCTGGTTGAGGCCGACCAGGAACCTAGAAACGAACGGAGTAGAAACAACAACCAAAAAGGGAACAACATTGGAGCAAACCATTCAAAGAGGATTCATTTGTAGGTGTAGTGGTATCGGGGCACCCCAACACCTTTTTCCCGAGAACGTTCAACCGGAACGCGTCGGTGCGGTGACATGCGTCGGTTATGAATGTGGCTAACACTTCTAGTAGCACAAGACGAAAACACATACGGCACGTACGTATACGACAGGCGTACGCTAGTACTTTAGCTAGAGATCAATTCTAGGCGCTAGAAGGTAAACAAATAGACCACCAAGCTAGGTAGGTGTGTGTAGAACAGGATGACAATATGTAGTTGGACAGACCCAAATGATTCGATATTACTAGAACAGATATGATTGTTTTTTTTTACAGTCGCGTGTCACTCCGCACTACTAACAGCAGATTTCTAATATACAGATATGTATAACTATGCTAAAATAACTGTACAGGTGGTGAGAAATGAGAATACATCACATATTTACGGGATTAAAAGCGGGCTATTAACATTATAACAACTATGAATCGTAGTCATAATAAAACGTGTGTAAAATAAAGGCTATGACAGAAGAAAAAACTAAAAAGCACGACAGATTGCATACTTTCAGGCGTGCTCGTTCACTAATCATCAAGTGTAAATAAAACCACACTCTAAAACCTCTCTTAAATGCCGCTAGCGTAGTAAAAAACAACACAAACCATTGTGATTTCAGGTCCTTTTCTCACTATTTTTGTTGTCAGTAGCATAAATATTTAAAGCTTACTATATCCTTAAAACTGGCACAGACACAATTAATGTGCGAACTATTTGAAAGCTTTTTATCTCTAAGCTTCGAATCAGCAATTTTGAATACAATTTCATATTGTCGGAATATTTTTTCCCTCAAATAATTTTCACTTTTAACCTTGCATACTCACTGAGTGGTTGTAAATGTAATACCGCTAAAAGTAAGCCTAATTTTATTCGATCTACGGAGAAGTTTTGTCAATCATCCAGAAAAATTTAGTCTAAAATTTTCTAAAAAAACCTAAAAAAAACATAGTCTAAAAGTTAAGTCTAAAATTTAGTCTAACGAATTTAGTCAGGGTGCTTTTTCTATCAGTGAGCTTTCAAGGTAAAAGGTACGCTAAATGCGACTAAATCGAGAAAAGAAGCAAGACAGGCGTACAGCTCGTATGTATGCACTATGTGTGTTTCAAGCGTATTCTAAGTCTATAGTTTCAAAACAGATGATGCACATGACCGATGTTACGTTACCGGAAATGTTGTGAAAGTTTGCTCATAAAAATTCATAATCAGCTCTCCTTCCCCACGGACGAGGAGTTCGTTTGATGTTGAGTTTGTGTGTGTCAGTCCATTAATGAAAGAGGAAATTTTGATTGAGTAAAATTTTGCTTGAACAAATCAAACGCTATCACTTCACACAGTAAGAGGCTTTCATACAGGTGCGCTTTTAGTAATGAAACAATGGTCTACGGTTTACGAATAATAACCAAATTGCAATTGAATGTTAAGAAGCAACGGAAGTGTTTAATTCGTTTTCGCGCTGGTTCGCGTAGATTTTGTTCAGTACGAATTTTACTTGAGATAGAGTGGAAAGCAAAAGAATCAAATCCACGTTTTGAGATTGTAGAGGAGACGAAAACAGAGCTGTACGACACTCAACATCAATAGTGACGGGTTATGAGTTTTTATGTTACCTCGGTTGTGCCTGTGCGCATAGCCGAAATGATGCCTACCACGTCTGTGTTCCTCCTTTTGTATCTCCACCACATTCGACACGGTGTCGGAGAATCCGATCTCGTGCTGATGTTGCCGCTTCCGCGGACTCGGTGTGCGCACCAGCGGAGACTCCCGTCTGTGAATGAAGGGGCAGGGGGATAGAACAGAGAGGCAATGGGTGGAGTTAGTACCAAGAGCTGCGTGCGAAACTTTTCCCAACCATACCTCAGACTCGGAGACCTACGATGTCCATTATGATAAGCGTGCCCTGGATGCAGATGTCCATCCGCAGGCGCCAGCGACTCAAGGGACGGTTGCCTCGATACGTCCTGCAGCTCCTGCTCGATGATAGTTGTTGCACAGTGGGGTGAGCAAGCAATAGAAAGAAGAGATACAATTAACGCTCCACACCGGATGATTGCTTTCGCACGCAGTTTTGTGGGCGATAACGTTCACTCAATCTGTTGAGACACCTTGCCCTCCCCATAGAGGTTACTTGGTAACCCCCCCGTTGGGAGGGCCTTGTCTCGGATGGGTAGCAAAGTTGGTTCGTACAAATATCGTTACTTTCGTGTTGGGTTCTGTTCAAACGCTAGTTTCACTACAGATAAACGCATCGCTAGTTATGAAATTGGCTAAGAGCTTCACGAGTCTGCTCTGCAAACGGGGTACACAAAGTATATAAGTAACACCACTAGGCACACCACTAGGTGTTTTTTTTTATGTTTGGTTGGTAGTTTTGATAATGCGGGCAGTGGGAAGAGGGTGGGAACTCGATTCTGAAGCTTGATTAAGTTAACGCTAAAATCCATCGTTCAACACTACTCGATTAGTAACGTACAACAATCTTAGACAACTATTGCCACAATGAACTGTGGCAGAGAGGGTAATAGTGGCGTTGCTGTGTGGTAACAGTACGCGCCTGGACTAATCGAATCACATACCCCCAGACACGTACACACAACACAAACACAAAAACACACACACACACACACACACAAAGGGGGTAGAAACTTCACTATCGAATGGAACAGGTGTGAGTAACAGCTAGGTAATGTTATAGTTAATTTCCCCGTCTGTTCTCTACTGTTGGTACTATTTTGTGAGGTTAACTGGGTGTAGAATGGCAACGGAAGCACCTGCAAACGATCTAACATAGGTGCACGAAGTCGTGGCACAGTAAATTGAAAGCAAAAGTAAAACAAAAGTTTGGATGTACACGGTGGCTGTGTTGCTTTTGAATTTTGTGATAGTGTGATGTGATAGTGAGTGTGAGTATTGTGTATGAGTTCGACTAGATGTCTACTTAAGCTACGTGCTGTCAGGATGTACTACTACTATTTGCCATAGAGAAGCAAGTCATGCAAATACTAGCGGTCTACGAGTTTGGCTCATCTATGGGCCGACTAAAACAGACATCGAGAAAGAGCTCTAAATTGGCATAGCAATAACCGAACTACTGTTCTAGCCAGTATAGTAACCTACGATAAAGGAACAAGGCAATACAGGCTTACTTACCTCTACCCGTAATTACACAACACCAATACTAATGGAATCACTCATTGGAAACGCATAATAACGCGTCCAAGTACACTTATCACGCTCTACAGTCTATGGAGCAGTCTACGAACCAGATGAACAAATGTAATCGTTTACTCTCACAACCTTTATGGGCTTAGCTAATGAATGAATAGTAGACAGCTTCTAAATGGAACGAAATGGTATTGGAAAAGTGTTCGGTGTTCAGACACGTTTCCTAAGAAACGGGGAAGACTAACGCCAACAAGGAGTGAAAATTTAATGGAAAACTCTAATATCAAATCTTATTTGATCTCCCATCAAGTACAATAGATCTCAAAAAATATCTATTCCATTAGATAAAATTCTAAAAAAACACTAATTCACACATTGCGATGGATTTCTAGAAGAGATATTATTTGGAACATTATCGGTACCAGCAGAAAAAAAATTACCAGCAACGATTACACATGGATGTAAGATAGAAATCAGTAAGAACACTTACACATACATACAGATACGCACATACATACATAAAATTGTTACTTCAAAAACGAAACCACACATCGAGGAATATAGTTAAAGAGGAGTATAGAAAAATAATAGACGAAAGGAACTAATTGAAGAGATATAGATAAAAGAAGGTGCACAGGCGTTGAAAAGATCGATAGATAAAGGTGAAATGAGGGGAAGAGAAGAGAGTATGAAAAGAAAAACTAACATTAAAATGTACGGAACTCGAGAATGAGTAACTTTGTAATGAAAATTGCATACTGTTAGGCGCTTTTTCTACACAATGTTCAACCAGGTGGTTACTGTTACGCATACGCCATACAGTATGCAATATGCAAAGCAATGCATTTTTATTAGGAAGTTGTGTGAAAATTACTGAAATTTCGGAAAAGAAATCAGATTGGTCCACTTGGGTGGGAGGGGAATAAACAGTGCAGAGGTAATAATAGAGATAGACGAGAAGGTATAGAAGATATAAACATATAAACGTAACAACTTGCTTGTGAAATGTTACCATCGCTAGGGGGCATTGAGTTGAGGGTTTTTGTTTTTATTTTTGTAAGACAGAGCGAAACAAGACATCACCTTTCTGTTCCTAGAAATGGAGAACGGAAACAGATGTCAGTCATCAATGCGTTCGGCAGTGTGCATACTGTTGGTTGTCATGGAGAGCGTAATAGGGTTCGGAACGGGGGTTTCGCCGGGAAGATAATGGTTGGATGAGTTGGAAAAGGCGGAAATGACGGGGCATGACAATTTTGAAAGCCATTTGTTGGAAAAATTCTCGAACCTACCTGAAGGACCGCTTGCGCATTGTGGTGCGACGCGCCAGACTGGCCAAACTACTGCCATGCAGGTCCAGTGTGCTGTCGTGACCGCCTCCCAGGCCGGCACCAAGACCACCGCCACCACCACCACCAGCAACACCACCACCACCGACACCGCCACCACCGCCGTCGCCGGGCGCACCGTTCCCGTTGACACCGTGACCATAGAGCAGGTGGGTCTGCGAGCTGACTCCTTCGCCATTCTCTAGGCTCAGCGACCCGGTACGCGAACCACCCGACTTCTCCATCACGGCCATATCCAGTATCGTACTGAACAGGGACGGTTTCTGTATACAGGAGGTAACGGCCGTGACGATTGTGAAAACCGTGCACGCACGGTGCATGTGAGGATTGTTGGGAGAGGTAGATGGTGTCGGGAGTCGGAGTTAACGGAGTGGTGGCAATCGATGCAGTGGTGATAATTGCAGTCGCAGTTGTTGCAGCAGTAGTATAGGTAGCAGTAGTAGCAGTAGTAGTAGTAGTAGTAGTAGTAGTAGTAGTAGTGGTAGAAGTAGTAGCAGAGGTAGCGCAGGTGGTAGTAGAAGATGTGATTCGAAGGAAGATGTGGTTGCACAAAGTGATGGTTTTTTTGTTTACGGTTTTGTTTTGGACGACATGATGAATGGTAGAATGCAAGTGATGCACACGTGCAAGTGCGAATTTAAAGTTCAACCGTTACAATGGAATTCAAAACAGTAGTTGTAAAATATGCCATAAAAAATGCAATTGTATAAAGTCCATTTGAACATTGAGTTTTAAATTGTTAGCAAAGCAAAAGAATGTGTTTTACAAATTGTTTATGTCGTCGTTTATGCAATATTTTGAATATTTACACATCCATCCACGTCCATGTTGCATGGCAGTGAATCGTTATAGTAAAATATGATTTAATTTAATTTTCAAATTTTATCGTGGCAAATGTTAGTTCATAATGGATTTAGTATTTTTTTTATGTTACATTAGATTACGTTTATTCCGTGGAGTTTAGCGGAAGCGATTGGTAGAGAAAAATGTTTGAAGCGAAAAAAAAACAAACAAACAAACAAAATTTATTTAATACAACTGCAAACATTTCAATGATTAATGTTTAAGATTATCTGCGTACACGTTAGAAAATTTCAACGTATATGGTTGGAAGGTTTAAACATAAATAAACGCATCTGCGATATCATCAATTGTGAGCTAATTGTGAGCAATTGTGTTTAGTCTATAAATTAAACCAGAGCATAAGAAAACCAAACCAGCACCAATTTGACAAACGAACGTTTTCTGTTTGAACACCTGACAAACTGTTTGGTGCATAAACAAAACCAGTTTCGTTTACATTAACTGAACTGAAGATGTCCAGTGCCGGTGAAACGTATCACATATTTACAATAGATTCGATAGAAGATAAAATAAACAAGGATAAACAAAGAGGTACTAAAATATTTACAAAAACCATGAAAAAATTGTTATAAAATCATAATTATTTCACAAACTTGTGTTTTTTGTCTTCAAACAAAACACGCTCTCGTGTATAAAACAAAACATACTCAAAACCAAAGGCGAAAAACTGTTAGAAAATCGAATGTTACACACAACCAGATCGTTCTCATGCAATTGAATGGTAATTGAGAAAAAATGTTGCACCTAGTCTAGGACAGTAGAGGCATCTAGTGTATGCTACGTCACGATCGAGACAAAAAATAAACAGTTTCAAACCAAAAACGAGTTGAGCATCAAACGAATTAAATTAACGAAGGGTAAATCTTGCGCATCATACAAATAGGAGCAATCAAAAGACATGCTACAAAAGCAATAGTAAAGTGTACATAACCTGCACAATAGAGGAAAAAGTGTTTCAATATGCACGGCGTAGTGTTTCGGTGGTTTAGTAACGGTGGGCAGAACAGTGTTTATGCATGTGATCAAATTTACATTCTGATGAGCTTTGAGCGTGGATCAGTGTAGAGATTCCGGAGCGAATATGAGTGTAGTGTAGACGCCACAGCATAAAATGTGTAATGTGTAACCGTAAGTTTACGTAAGTTTAACAAGCTACCGCAAATGGCGTCAGCAGATACGTGTTCGTGTGTTTTGCGAATGGTTTAGAAAACAATGGAACTAAATATAAGGAGTCTATGCTCTACTCTAGTTGATAGGGAGTAAACAAGAGACCGGGAACATACCGACACTGCAACTGATTGAATTCAGTGGCCAGTGTAAAAATAAGCGTTCTTCCGTTACACCCACACCTCTTGAGAATCGTCCGCGAATAGGCTTATCTATAGTGAATTTGTATCCTTGTAACAAGACCAACACCAGCTAACCCAACGAACAGAATCACGCAACGTTACGCACCGTTACGGAGTGAGCGAAAGAGGGAATGGATGAAGATAACGTGTGTGCGGGTGGAACTGTGCACAAAGAGATAACGCACAACAAAAATACCAACGAACGTGGATTAGGGAGAGAGAGAGAGAGAAAGAGGACGAGAGAGAAAGAGATAAAGTCAACATCACACACACACACACACAGTTTGTACAGTTTGACAAAAGTGTTAGTTTAGTACAAGAAAAAGGAACTGCAGCTATGCCGCGCTCCTCTGCATATAGGCCACGGCCTTGCACGCCTGTAACAATACTGGCCCAAGTCCTACACTACGGAAAGCCAATGTACAGGGTATTTGCTTTGCGTTACGTGGCGATTTGGTACGGTTTTAACGTTTTTTTGCTGTTGCTGTACAGGTTCTGGTTAGTACAACCCACGCAGAACTATAACGTGTGTATGAGCGTGTTGTGAGCAGATGTGAGTTCGAAGTAAACACCCAATCGCATCGTCGAGTGTGACTTTCAATACGGATAAGGTCGTGACAAGAAGGTGCGCTAGATAAATGTTTTGCTGGATATCAACACTCTACTCAGCCAACGTTAGTAAGTAAACGCAAAAGTGATCATCAAAGACTTATGTTCAGGTGACACCGACTCTACTGTTCTCAACGTATTGCACGGATACAGATGGTTTTGCTAGTTTTGCGCTTCAAAATACGATACGTACGGGTAGATAATTTCAAAGTACAACAGTGTAATGAGTTAGTTTAAGGTACTGTTTTGCAAGACAAACAGTTCCGCTTGGTAGCTGGTTCTGTTTGGCAATGAATACGTTATTGATGAGTTGATTGGGAGCAAACTAAAACTTGCAGTACAAGTACAAGAATGATAAAAGTACAGTAAAAATGAAACAAATTGGTATAATACGACTGGAACGCGTGCGCGAACCTGTTCGAGGTACTTATCTTGCATTTACCTAGAACATCCTATGCCAACCCGGGGGCTCTTTCACGCTACTGCAGAGCCTCTGAGCGAGTCCGAGCGAAGGCGTACCGGACGTACGCAGTGATCCGGTGTGCCAGTGGGCGTACGCTACCACAATACCCCGAGGGTTTTTGGTTGTGAGAAAAATAGTGCAAATGCCATTTCATCGCGTACGCCACTGGCTAAACAGATCGACTGAACGCACTTTCTGTCCCTTACAGTTCTGTTTCGTTTTCTGTCGTTCGAGCAACTATATAACTCCGCTCCGCTCCGGGTACTTGCTACCATGTCGTGTGTGTCAGGATAATCGGTTTTTCTTTTGCTACCCTTCCATTCTCTTTGCTTCTGTGTTTGCTCTCTCACTCTATCTCCCTCAGTACGCTTAGGATCAGATGGAATTTTGGCTACCGCATTCGTCCCAAAACAAGGGACAGTTAAGTTGCTCAGTACTTTTCATCGGGACAACAGGGTTTAACATTCACGAAACGTATCGAAAGAGTTTTCTGTAAAATAATTGTTGAAAGGCCATTAGGAAGATTCAAGGATTATTGGTGATTTTGGTTTAGCGTTTAGAAGAGGGAGCAAGGATAATGGTTAGTGGGAGTGTTAGGAGGCAAAACATCACTTTCGGAAGTGCATTTCATTTTATATTGCACTCGAGTAAGGCTTTTGACACAACGGTGACTCACTGCAGTCTGTGAAATGACTAGGAGTGGCACCAAAAATCTGTTTGGCCAAGTGTAGCTGGTTGGCTATAGATGAAATGATTCCTACCAAATGCATACTTCGTTTTTTTCATTCTGTAGTAGGCATTTTTTGATGAAAATAAGCCCTGCAACTCCGTTTTGGGGGGCCTATTTGTTTGATTAGCATATGACGAAAGGATCTACTTTCGAATCAAGCAATGAAACAGGATCGATTATAGCCTACAGGAAATACTAATACTTTTGGGTACAATTACATACTACACAGATGGGCACATAAGTCGTTCTTCAGCGAACATTTGGCAGTCGGTGAATGTTTCCAACATGATCGTTATGTGATCGTAAAGAAGATATCGCTAGAAAATGCTACATATGGTTCTAGTGAACATATCACTACTTTGAAGAATGGTCAATGGTAATCGTACCGCAAAGAAAGGGAATGAGCTAACTAGTTTAATATTATTCCTAACTACCTCCAAACTGTTGGAACGTTGGAATGATCTTCGGATGACGCCTGTAGTGAGCGTTTAGTGTGTTGTGTGCTGTTTCCAAACGGAATGTATCAGAGTGCTGTTTTGCGACTTGATCTTGAACTTAAACTGATCCGCGGAAAATACTGCGATCAGCAAATGTTTCCTCTCAATTATCAATTATTGAATACATTTGTGCAGATAAGTTGTCTAATCTATTCTCTTCTAGACTGTTTTCGATTCATAAATACTTAACTCGAAAAATAATTTCTAAACTGTTACAGAAAGAAACAATTCTTCAAACAAAGGTAAAACCAAACCCAATCAGCCAAACAAACGCAATAAATAAACGACCCGAAAGCCTGCAACTTTGAAGAAGAGCTAAATATTGGCGAATTATTCGGAAGCGGTTGCATATGAGCAATTTTTGGATGTTTTTTTTATAAAAATATATTTACAAAACCCAAAACAGGCAAGAGCTGTTACGGTGCTACAATTGAAGTAATCAACACGTTCAGTCTCTGCTAGTGGATCGCATCAAACAGGTAGTAAAAAACTGGAAAGGCTAGTAAAACAAAACAGGAGCGCAAAAATAAAACCAACTCGTCCCTAGCTAAGAAAAAAGAGTGGAAAAAAATGAACACGATATTGTAGGAAAAAAGTGTTTGAATAATACCGGCTGTCTGGCCGTTGGGCTATTAATGCTTGCTTCATTTCCCTGAAAAATAACAGCCAGGATAACAGGTTTCATTTTTTAATCATCATGGCGCATCGTTTGAATGAAAGAGAAGAGGTGCAATGTTTTGATATTGTTTTGGATTTTTGGCTAAATCTACTGCTCACGGTACACTACTGCCGTACTACATATCCGCTATGGACGGGTGCGTAAGGGCAGTAGTTTGATGGGTAATCAACACTGGTATATGTAACTAAAACAAAAGCTGATTTCGTTTGAACATCTTCTGGTTGAAAAGGTTGAAGATTGGTTCAAGTTGTAAAGAAAAACGTTTCTAGAGATATGACAGGTGTGAAACATTAAAAACTTTTCTAATATGTAGAGAAGAACTAAACAGAAAACAAATCATTCATTTCCATAGTGTAGATTACTACATTGAACGGTTTCGGGTAAGAGTGATAAACCAGGATAAATACAAATGGCACAACAGAAGAAACAAAAGACATGTTCAAACGAAAGTGACCTACAGTCTTCACACAAATAATTTCCCAAAAAGAATACAAACATAGGTAATAAAAAACCTGGTACTCAACATTAAACATGGCTACAACTCAGGACACATAGTGTATATGCGGTGACAGTTGCATGGTATGTTATTCATTGACGACACGGAAAACAAATGTGAGACAAACAGCGACAAAAAATAAGAACTTAAAATAATATACAATAAAAAGATCAACTAAAAACAGCGAACCAAATGTGATAACACATTAAAACACGAAACAAAAAAGTGAAATAAAATATACAAAACATTAGTTCGACTGCACTAATTGAAGCCGGTACAGTTAACGACAATCACGATACAGAACGGGATAAAAGGACTCTCCGGTTGAAATAAGTATTGCTAACCGTATAGACCGGAGAGATGGAACAATCGAGAGATAGAGAGTATTATACGAGAACTATAATACCTTCCTAGGCAGTACGTTAAAAAAAAAAACATTTCAACAAAATTAACAACAAAAAGCACATAAAACACTAACAAATCACAGGAAATAATAAAGTTACACATTGCAAAACTTGTTAAAAAGACAACAAAATAAAAATGAATAATAATTGTACGTGAGTTAAACAAAATTTCGCATTTGTTGATAAAATTGGAGAAAATCACAAACGAATAAGATTGATGATTTGAAATAAACAGTAAGAGACTATTCTAGAATGTTTTGTTGTTTCCAATAGCGTTGTGGGCGTGTTCCGTTCGAAACGATGCCATTTTGGTTTGAGAAAAGGAAAAGCCAATTTATCTTTACTTAACAATTCAATACACTCATTGAAATTAACAATGGAGATCATGTGCGTTGTAAACAAGGTTTGAGCAAGTTTATAGCTCTGCGCCAGAGTTTCGCCATGTTTCTTCACTTTAAGTTTGAGAGCGTTTTGTGCTCGATCAGGAAAAAAAAACACAATCAAAACGAAAGAGGAAAGGACACAATGTGTGTGTATCAATATCCGCTAATCAAACGTGATTGGAGATTGCTTCACTTTCACTCGAACCATCGAACACTTACCGGCAGATCCGATTCGACCTGGCCAAACTTGGTATTGCGCCAGGACTCCAAAATCAGCAAACCGGCGTATATCTTCCCCACGGTAAGCTTGCCCGTGTTCAGCTCCTCGTTGAGCGGGACGAGCAGGTCGAGCATTTTTTTCGCCTGCAGTGGCCAGATGTGGCTGATTGTGTGCCGCAGTTCCATGTCTGCTTGATCCATCTCTTCGGCTGCAGGAAGAAATCGATAGTAGAAGAACAGGGAACCGTTTACGGTTTGCCAGAAAGGCGATCCGCTTACCAGTTCTCATTTTGATGTTGAGGTTCTCGCGTATCAATGCAAACAATGTCGTGGTGAATGCGACCTTTCCCTCTGCATCGAGCGGCATGTTCATGCGTATGAGCTTTTTGTAGGCGAGTCGGTTGGGACATTTGTTACCAAATCCCAAGGGAGGATCCATGTTTTTTAACATATCATACATTTCAGTGTAGTGAATTTTACCCCTACATTGGAAAGGAAAACATTTTTCAATATAGTTTATGTTTAGGTAACATTTTCCAATTAATAACATGAGACCGACGAGAAGATTAGTATGATTGTCCCCATTTAAAGAATGGGCAAAAACCTGGCTATTGCATACTTTTAGGCGTAACATAACCGCAAGAAACATCGTTTGCTCAATACCCACGAGTGGTGAATATCGTAATGATGTTGAAATAAACGCATTCTCCTGTTGGGAATTACTTACGTAGCATTAGGATCATATTCAGCCCATATCCGAACGAACTCGTCCAGATGATGTGCGCCAAGAATACTGGAATCACGCGTTAGATAGTCAAAGTTATCCATAATAACGGCCACGAAAAGATTCAACATCTGTGCAGGGAAGAGAAGAATAGTTTAAGGAGTGATGAAGGAAAAAACGATCATTAATTTACAGCACCACGCACTGCACAGCGCGAGAATACTTACAAGAAACGAACAGAAGAAGATAAATGACACGAAGTATGCGTAGGCCAATGTCGAACCGCACGTTTCGTTCGGTTTGTTAGCTCTCGGGTCACACGGTCTCCCTTTGAGACATGCCAGCATAATGTTCGGCCACGACTCGCCCGTAGCACACCTGAGCATGCGTATGCAAGAGGATAAAACGGCGTGAACGGTGTCCAGATCAAAACAAGCAAAATACAAACAGAAGGGGTGAAACACCATTAGTCACGAACGGATATGGCACGCGATGGGGAATAGGAAAAGGCTAGCGAATTAAATACAGCCTAAAGACTAGAAGAAATGGTAAGGGCATCTAGCGGACGTAAAAGTATTAGCTTGAACAAGAAAAAATATGGCATTTTGGGAGGGTACAATCTGTTCATGAGGACGTATGTTGTTCTTAATTTGTTTCATGTGTATTGTAGGTGTATGGTGTGGAAAGTTTCCAAGAGATGGCATGAGGGGCTTATAACAGTAAACCAGGCATCAAGGAAAATAGAGCGGGAATGTATACAGCAAATGTACAACACAATATTTTATACAACTTTTTAGGTAGGCAATTTAGAAGCTAATTTGCGATACAAGTCTTCGAAAGCATAGGTTACACTTCAGCTTATACCAGCCCTGCAGCATAACTTATTCTTCGAAATTCGGTAGCGATTAAGTCAATCGGACGATTGTTTATATATCAAGATGTAAGATTAGTAAACTTGCTTATGAACGAAATACGAAAACATGGATGCAATCTAATAAAACCACCCCTTATCGGTGTTACATTCTCCTATGGGAACAAAACCAACTCGTAACGTATTTCTATAGCACTATGAAAGCATTCCGGAACTAATCAAATACTCTATCCTATGTGGAATGTAACGAGACAAATGGTCTAAAATGTATTTAATAATAATTGAGATAACAAAGCAATCAGCTATTGCTTCAACAAGTGTGCTCTAGCGCAAAAAACCGTAGCAAACGTTACCAAAAAGTGAAAGAATAAGCTTAATTGTTGACAAAATGTAAAAAGAAGGCAAGAACAAAACATAACAAAAACAATACAAATGGAACTAGTGAACGAAACTAACGTTATAACTTTGCTATCACACTGTACATTGAGCTTAGACTCGAATCCTTCGTTGGTAGTATTCTAGTGTACAATTCCTATAAATTCATGTTCATGTTTTGATGACACTTCTTGCGTACTAGAGCGCCTATCACTAGAAACAAATAAATGCAATTAATATACGTAAAGAAATGTGTGTGTTTTTAAATGTAATCTCTAAGAGTTTTTGACTGTGGAGGAATGAGAGGTAGCCCAAGCTTACCTGCTGAAACAGTATTCTAGTTTTTGACTTCTATTGCAAATTCTATGTATTACTATTTTTTTTTAATTTCATGAAATATTTTTCGCAATCCAAAATGATAAGTCTCAACTATGCGTTCACGTTAAACGTAAAGCTAGCATGATTTTAGTATTATTGAGGTTCTATCGTTTGAAGGTACACTGACGGTTTTTGCCTTGGATGTGCAACGCCTGAAGGTATACTATTAAATGTTTAACTTATTAGAAGTCGCCAGAAGGTGTCAATCCAAAGAACAACCTAGCAACAAGACCGTCATAAACAGTGGTTCACTTATATGGTGATGTTTCATTATTTTAGTACACAAAACGAGAAGATCAGAAATAAAGTTTCTAGCTAAGCCAGTGTTATTGGTCTAAGTTTGCTTTATCTATCAAACTTGAGTAATCTGTTCTAATTAGATTACACTACATTATCAAGATTGATCACTCAATGGACGTACTCCGATGCGTTTTGATCGAGTCTACAAGTGCTGGTACTACATTACATTATTTCATATAGGTTTAACGCGCTTACTATTACTTTCCTGTACTAAAAGTGAATAAAAAATCTTTTGCTGTCCAAATGTACAGCAAGAACGGGTTTTGTAAACTATTCTCATAAGATGGCTAGGTCAAATGGTAGTATATCTTGATAAATAACAAAAGTTTCAGTACTATGAAGATTCAGTAGCGATTGCTTTGACATGTGTTGATAGTAGTAGAAAAATACAAATATTCGTGACGTTTTGTAATACGGTTAAAAGTTCGCAGTAAGGTGAGAGGTAGTAGTAGTAGTAGTAGTAGTGGAATACATAGTTGTGGTATAAGTCTTGTAGTATACATTGTGGTAGATGTTGTCTTATGCTATTGATCGCGTTTGATAGCAGTGTTATTGGACACCTACCTGAACAGTAGCATCAGCCCTTGGACAAATGAGCGGAAGTTGTTGTGTCTAGTAATAGATGATTCTGGATCTAGCTCAATATTCCCAAATACCTAAGTTCAGGCGGAAATGGTTGGTATAGTTTTCTCGGCACGCGCATTTAAAAGGACGACCACAAGGTGGGCGTTTAAATTGCGCCGTTCGACTATCCTGCGCTTGAAAGCTGCGAACCCACGCAATTTAAACACCGGCTCGAGTTGGTAATACAAAGTATATTTACAATAATAAAAAAAAGAAAAACGAACGGAATATGATAAACCGCTTCCAAATGATACAGTGGGTTTAAACTAGATAAAACCATAAGTTACCGACATAAGGAGCTTGTGGTACAAACGGGGGTCTGTCTAATTATAAACTCGTTTTACTATTAAAAACTGACCTACGGTAAACGAGGTAGCATAAACTTTAACACTATGAACTACGAAACTAAACACACTATTGCACTTGAACTTGTCTAACTCGTTCGCAATGACAACATATGTACAACATGCCAAACATGGGTAGTAAAATCGCAAAAGTATTGAAATTTATAATTTGCATTTAGGTAGTCATGTCATTTGGTAGTCATTTAGGCTCATTGCACGCCAGGCATGTTGGAAAATAATTTTATACGAAAACTTCAATACTTTTTCGTCTATGTATTTTTTTTTATATTGGTTCAATTGCAAATAGCATTACTTGAAACGACTTGGGATAGGGTTCACTTACTGCAACTCTTTCTGTGGTGGCAATTACGCAAATACTGAACCACTATTGACGTGATACACTCACAAACTGTACACAACGGGGTTTTTTTTTTTATACGATCTATATGGTTTTGCAGTCGCCATAATCTAAACGACTACCGTAACTCACACATATACACACACACACTCGCAATGTACGCCATAATAAAAACATTTACATACAACAGGGTCATAATGAGTGTGGCAGCCATCTTGCCGTTGGTTGGTAAACGTTGCAACTATAAGGAATTAACGGGGGATCAGTGTGTGCGTGTGTGTAGTATTGATAGTTTGAGCTTTTATCGTATGTGTGTGGGTGTATTAGTTTGCTTTGTAGCATATGCGCAGTTAGCTCAACTTTAGGTTTAATTGTTTGGCAAATCAAAGTGTATCTTTCTAGCGGGTTCGGTTTCGGTGGGGTGGTATGTTTTTGGGAACCGGGTTGGCAAGGATTATTACCGAAAAAGCAGCAGCAAGGCGCCGAAAAACGTTTGAAAATTATTGTGACGGTTCAGGGCGGTGTCGGGATCGAACTTCATATTGCCAAAAACCTGCAGCCGGTATGGCAGATGTGTGGCGCAGGCGCGTAAGCAATGGGCATGTGCGATGGCGCAGTTATCGTTTGGTTCGTTTGGTTCCGATTCCACGATACACGATGGCGGTCAATCGGTGTCGGCGATGCAAATGGGATTGTAGTAGGCACACATTGTGTTTGTAAATAGTGTAAATGTTGATAGCACGGGACGCATAAACACAAAATCGAATGGGCAACAACTTGGTAAAACAAACTCCTATCACTATGTCATCTGGTAGTCTACGTTTGTTTAGAAAAAAACCCCACAGTATGACGTTAACGTTAATTCAACAAATGTCAACCAGTTCTCCGATGGTATGACGCTCAAAACGTGAGCATGAATGAACGAAGAGGAATAATTTGTTAATGATAACTGTTCTACTTTTAAAAAAATGGCCAAACAAGTGGTGGCACTGTCAGAGGTATTGTGCCTCCGCTTAAATATGTGAAGAAACAAAGCAAAAAAAAAACACTCGTTAATCCGTGAAAGCACTAAGTGCCCTTGCTGTTCTATTTGAACGAAGTGAGTAAAAGGAAACTAAAATGTTAAGTTGTTTGATTTCTTTAAGCTATTCTAAATAGAACCGGAAAGAAGAACATCCGAATACAAACAAACATTCTAACACTAACGGACCCATCCTGTTTGTAGCTGATCAAAGTACAGTACGCTTTTGACGTTCGTTAGCGTTTGTTGGCAAAAGAAACTTATAATAAATCGGTTTAATAAGATTCAGAGAGCAAACAAAAAAGTATTTAACATCACACATCTCTCGCAGAAGGCCTGATAATGGCAGGAAACATAAAACAAAATCATGTGATTTAAACTTTTGTTTGCAATAGTAACAAAAATAAAAATAAAAATCAACTTTAAAACAAAACTTAAAACTCGTAAAAAAAATAAAATATTGTTATTGAGCGAAGTTTAAAGAGGAAAAATACCTGCATGCCAATAATTGCGTAGATAAAAAATAGCATGGCAATCAGCAAACAGACATATGGCAGTGCTTTGAATGATTGAACAAATGTCCAAAGTAATATACGTATTGTATAACCTTGTCGCAGTAGTTTGATTAATCGTGCAGCACGAAACAGTCTTAGGAATCCAACGTTGAAGGAGTTTTCCTGTTATTATTGTTGTTGTTTTAATGGAAGAAAAGAGAAGAAAAGCAAGACAAATGGAAAAAAAAGAGAAAAAGAAGGTTAATGTTGTTTATATGATACTATTTTATCACCACAACTAACAGCATAACTGTTCTACGTGTTTACATCAAAAAACATGTAGGGAAAAATACGTTAAACTATTTCCGTAGGCTTACTTACCCCTAATTCTAGAACTAAAGCGTCGATAATACTTCCGATTACTGTTATAAAATCGAATATATTCCAAGGGTCCTTGAAAAAATTCTGCTCGATAGGGAATAGAATCAGCGTTTTATGCACGCAAGTAATTAGTGGTGGTATTTGTTTTTTCAATTTAAAAACAAGATAAACGAAATAAAAAAGAAAGACAAACAAATTAGTACATGAGATGAAATGGAAAGAAAAAACAAGTGCGTTCATGAGCACGTTGAATGTATGAAAAGATGATTCGAATGAATGATTTCTTTTATGCAAAAACAAAACCAAACGTTAATGATGAAATGAAAGAAATGAATGAAATGAACAAACGAAACAATCATTAACCGTCTAGTAGTAGCTTCGACGATGACTACATCATCTACTGAAAACGTAAAAGTGATACACTGTTCGACAAAGTAGATTGTAGATTGTGAAAAAAGATCAAGCAAAGTATATGCACAAAAAATAATCTAAAACCGATTTGAAAGCATCAAACAGAGCTGATTTAAACGAGGAAATCATTAAAGGGAAACATACTTTGTATACAGTACGACGAAAACAAAATCGAACAAGGCTTCGTTGAATGAGCTTTGTTTCTAAAACTAAAACCTAATCGACTGTCCGGCCGGATGTAGCCAACGGATCGAGCCAACATACTAACATATTAGAGATAGTAGAAAATTGTACAAAAATATCGAACAACTTAAAAGAAAACGTTAGTTGTAAAGGTTAAAGATGGAAACGATTCAAGAGTGAATTGTCTATGAACATTGATGTTTAAATTTGCTTGCTGGTTTGTTTGTTCTGTACTACAATTAAAACTAACGTACATGAGCGTGTGGGCAAGAATAGCAAAAACAAATAATGAAACTAATCCAACTATGACAAATGGCATGAAGTACTAATAATGAGTAAATGGGTTGACTACGAGCAGCGTTACGAGAGATAGAGAGAGAGAGGGAGGTTTGGGTGAGAAAATTTGTAAAGGGAACAGAAAATGCTTTTTAAATGTTTTTTTTTTGTTTTCCTCTGACATACACACCGGAACATGATGGTTTGAAACGTAAAAAAGAAAGTTCATGATCGTATATATCTATAATACCCTTCGCATTTTAATTAGAAACAGCAAATATGTCGTTCAGTTTCAGTTTATCGACGAAACGGAAGAAAGAAAAAAACAATAAGACACCGTGAAGGAAGGAAATTAATAGTACATAGTAAGCAACAACATAAGATGACGCAAGTATCGATTTGCCCTTGTTTGGGAAGTTTTGGTATTCTTTGAAAGTTTAAGTTTTTGGTTTGTTTTTGTTTGATGATTCATCGGACGGCTGATGGTGACGCTGGTACCAACCTTACATCCATAAGCGATAAGTTTCATAATAGTTTCCAGTAAAAAGAAGAACGTGAATACCAAATTCATGAAGCTCAGAATATCAATCAGTGTCGTTGGCGCATCGTGAAACTGCAGGAAGGAACAGGGGTGGCAAATCAGCAAATCTGGTAGTAATGTTTCAGTTATTTAAACGGAAGCGTGGATGGTATAACAATTTAACAGGGGTATTCACTTTGCACTAAATTATATCACTGTGGGCCTTGCTTTACGTTTTCCAATAAGCGTTACACGATCTTGTCACTTTGCAAAACTTCCAGTGAAAATCATCCGTTGAGTACCCAATTGCAGAGAAAAGGAAAAAAACGACAAAAAGAACCGAAAATAACAGGAAAATTAAAATGAAACAATCACTTACAACATGCACTTTGAAATCCTTTCCACAATAACACAAAACGAAAAGAGGAAACCAATTTCAGAGCAGCAGAAAATAATAATGAAAAGAAAAAAACCATAAACATTGAAAAGGTGACACAGAGTAAGTAGCTGTTTTCGTTCGAGCTGATTAAAAGAGCGGTGCGTTTCAGTCGGGCATATTTTAGGACAGTGAGGTTATAATTTGATTTAACACAAGATTTGATTGATGCAACATGCATTTATGCATGCCAAGATGCCTTTTCCTCTACATTGCATTGTTTACGTGAAGCATGCACATGCAACCGGGCAATTGAACACACAAATGATAATCTTGAAGATGGAGAAAGGAAATGTCTGTAGAATGTATTATTTCATGTTTCAATATGAGGCATTGAAACCACTCAATTGTTATTTCCATTGCTTTCTCCATCTTGATGAAACATGCTGCCAGAGAGCCACGAGTGAATCATGCGACGGGTACAGTGACTTCAATGCTACGAAGCGACGAACGCAATACTAAAATAAAATGTTGGCTGTATTTCATGCTAGCTCATGCGTTTTTTTTTTATTTCTGTATGACTGTCTACCATGCGATGAAATTATGAAGATGACATTTTAATTTAAAAAGAAACTACTTTAAAATGTAACTTTAAATACGAAATGAAAATAAATCGGAAATAAGGAAATTATCGCAATAAAACAAAAGTATTACATCATTTATCGGAAATCGTTTTCAACAGAACTTTCAACAGAATCTAGTAAAATAAATGTTTTTACATTTCAAAAACATAGTAAAATTCACATAGAATGTTATGTAATATTATAAAAATTATAATAATGTAATTCGCCTTTTTGATATCTAGCAAATAAACTAAAAACCATTGTTGAAGCTAAATTAGAATTGAGAAAAATAAATTGAACATAACATGGAACAAATGTTAGCAAAGGTTTGATATTCTTCTTTAGCGTTTGAAAAGATTCTTTGATGCGAGCTATGGATAACTGATAGCAATTAAATGTATGGAAGCAAGCACTTACCTGGAGCAGCAAAGAAACTTCGCTGAAAATTATTACAATCATTTTTCACAAGCAAAACTGAGGTAACTCACTTTACTCACCAGGGATCCAGGGAAGATCTATGGGTTGCTCATTGCAACCTGATGCACCGCAGCTGTTGAAAGTTAAAGAAAAAACAACAAGTCATGCTACACTTACCTTGTTTTGTGAGACTTTTCAAACACGACGAAGCTTATCAAACCTTTGCTGTGATTGGTGAATAATTATTCTTATAATGATTGTAATAATGTGATGAACGTTCATAAAACCAAACAAATGCGTTTGTGAGATGTGGTAAAGAAACATAAGGAATGGATTATAGCGAAATGCAGATTAATATAAGCTCATTGAGAATAGAAACCAAACCAAGTTGCATTGTGCGCCCCAATGAGCCGTCCGCCGTTTATACCAGTATACCCACCTTTACGCCAAATCCTATTATTTTCAGTATCGTTTCAACACTAAACATCCCGGTAAATCCCATGTTGAGATATTTTAACGATTTCTCAAACTCTTTTCCTTGATTGTGATACTGCGCATTGGGTAGGTCGTATAATGGTTGTGTTAATTTGAGCATTAAAAGAAAACATTCACGGTAGACACGGAAAAGAAAACAAACCAAACAATTTGACATTATTTAAAAGAACAGTCCGAAGGTACGGTCAAGGGAGAAACGGGGCAGATGGGAAGATTCGAGCGCTAGAAAAGGGGACTGACGAAAAAAAAACACATGGCGCTTGACAAAAAACACAGGACGTATATGCGAAAGTAACTTTGTTTTGCTTCTGAGAAAATTGAAATAAAAACGCTGAGAAAATCTCTCGCAGGGTTTTTTTTCCGGGTCCTGTTTCGATTAAACATTCTTATATAACAGTTGCGAATGAAATCTTCAGTGGATTTTTATAAAATTGTGTCATGATTTAGTCAAGTAAAACTGGGTTTTGGCAATGTGCCTATTCAGACAACATATCATTCAGACCCCGGGTGAATATTGCAACACGATGCAGCCGAAAATTCGAAGAATATTGTGTATGACTTTTGTGATGGAGTAAAATTGAATGGCGTATGAATAGATGACTGTGTAAATGATGTCACATGTCACGAAAAACGAACCCTAAGATGCACGCTTACAACACACACGCGATACAGCTGCAACATTCACACAAACGTACAGTACAATGATGATGGTAGTGGACCACGAGGTACAGTAGTCGATAGATCTCGTGTTCCATCGCGTGCAAGGAAGATGCAGATGCAGTTTGCAGTGCCATGTGTATGTGTGTTTGTGGGAACATGCTTGCACGAAGGATGAAATGATGAGAATGGCGCCGTATTGCTGACGCATCGCAATGCATTCGTACAAACAGGATGGTACATCGGTGCGGACAAAGTTTGATAGGGTGACGGAAGTGCAGCTTACAGTTATCATGCCAATAAGGAAAGACAGTTTGTGAAATCACAAGAAAGCAACAACCGATCGGAAATCAGTACGTATGATCGTCTTGTGCATTTCGAACAGAAACGGGCACACGCACACACACACATTGAATAGAATTAAACAAAAGAAAACAAACACTGGTGCAAAATGCAATCCAAAATACACAACACTAAGGCACATTTGCATTAGAAAGCTGGCAAGCATCAACAATGGACGTCACATTTTACTATTAAATGCATTACAGCTACGTCATACACACGAACGCACAGTTATGTATTGTGCAAAATAATACATAGTAAATAAAGTTTAATTTTCATGCTAATAGATGCATAATTAGGTTAAAAATCATATTGCGTTAATTTTTAGAACACATATAGCTTATTCGTTGTATAATACAATACATGCAATTGACTCTTGACAATTGACATTTCAGTTATCACTTCATCGCGCAAAATTTGCGACAAGCGTAGCAAAATTAGATGTAAGTTCTTCTTTTGTTATTTTTTTCTTTTGGATTGCTTGTGTTTCTAAGTTTTGTTGATGCAATTTTAACAATAAAATAATAATTTTTCCATGTCATGCATGTTATGTCATGCTGAAAACGTAAGACAAGCAATTGAACGAGTGTACACACTAATAAAATTAAAACATTCTTGCAAAATCGTTCATCAATCGCTGTATAATAAAGATATTTAACAAATAAAAGTAACCAAAAGACAAAACACATGCGCATACAGAAACTGTGCACGGTAACAACACAAACCATCACAACAAATCATGCTATACAAGACGTGCGACCTACGAAGAAAAAAGGTTCAACATTAAAATTAGAAACAACGAACAGGAAACTAAATCAATAGTTAAAACGTAACCGAAAAACCATAGCTACACTTCAACGGAGATATCAAACTGTGAACTGTTATCCCTATCATCACAATACAGGCTGAGCTAGTGTACTCAGAGCAGGGGAAGGAAATGTTGGACAGTTCCTATTATATACATTTCATCATGTGTATGTGATTGCATTGAGCGTGTTTTTCTATGACGAGTGGAACGGTTTCTTCTTTGTTTTCGACCAAAAGCCAGAAAGAAGTTCTTCGGAAGCGCGTAGAAACGGAGTTGGAATCGTCCAACGGGAAACGTAGACGGGAAGACGTTTGGCAATTAACTCCCTCACCTTGATTGCAACTCATTTTGTTAAGGCAATAAAATTTACGATGTTCCTGCTATAATCACTAGAGCTTGAGTTAGTTTGCACATCGTATTAAGTAAGGGGCCGGGACTGGGACGTTCTTCCACCAGTGGGGGGTATTGAGGGTAGAACATAAAAGCAGGAATCAACTACAGAACCACATACGCACCTTCATCATCAGCAGTAACGTATTGAACACGATCAGCATCATTATAAAGTACTCGAATGGCGTCGAGACGACGATGCGCCACACCTTGTATTTAAAACTATTCCGCTTGTTTGGCATGTAACGCTCCAGAGGCCTAGCACCTATCGTAAAGTCTATGCACGATTTCTGCAAGCATATAAGACGGTTGGTTGCGAAAAAGAGAATAATCGTTTAGTATGATCGCATTCTAACCCGGCGGTCGACTAACTACCACACGGAGGATGTGTGCTAACGAGGGAGGATTGTTTTACCTGATTTTTATCTATCTCACCGTCCTGTAGTTCCGCTTCACCTTGCTCTTGGAATGTAATGATAATCAAGGCCACGAATATGTTAACAAAGAAGAATGGAAACACTATGAAGTACACTATGTAGAATATGGACATTTCTATTCGAAAGTTTTGGATTGGACCCTTGTCTTCGTAGGTAGCGGCCATCGAGTTTTGGAGCACTCTGGAAGAGAAAGACAGTGAGAGAGCAAGGCTCAGCAAGCACAGTAAAGGAATAATAAAACAATTAAGAGCGTACTGAGGCCAGCCTTCGCCCGTTTGTACGGCGAACAGTGTCAACATGGCGGTTGCCACATTGTCGTAGTGAAAGCTTTGTGTCTTCCACTCCCTTGGTTCTCTTCGTGGCAGTTGATCAGCACCATCGTACACGAAAAAGTGCCCCCTGAAAGGAAGGAATAAAACATGATGTTATACGAGTTGCATTGCATTCATCCCCTAGCTTTTCCTCATACTTACTTGCACTCTTCGCTCGTATGTTTGCTGTCGTCGGTGCAGTAGAAAAATTTCCCATTGAACAGCTGGACCGCAATGACGGCAAAGATGAACTGGAACAGTATGTAAACGATCAGGATGTTGATGACGTTCTTGAGCGAGTTGACCACGCAATCAAACACTGCCTTCAGCTTTGGCACACGTTTGATTGTTTTCAGCGGACGCAGCACGCGCAACACCCGTAACGATTTGATTGTGGAAAGGTTCTGACCGGCACTGCTGCCGGTCATGTCAAAGCCGAAGCTGACGGCAGCACAGATAACGACCACGGCGTCCATGATGTTCCAGAACTCGCGCAAGTAGCTGCCCGGGTGCAGTATAACGCCGAGATCGACGATCTTGAGCAACATCTCGATCGTAAACACGCCGGTAAAGGCGTAATCGAAGAAGTTGAGTATTTTGTTGCGGGGTGAGTCTTCCTCGACGGGATCCTCGGCGGCTAGTGCGATCGATGACAGTGAGATAACGACCATAATGAAAAAGTCAAAGTACCGTAGGTTTACTACCCAATGGGCTGCACAACGTATACTGGAAAGAAGAACGTACGTTTGAGGTCAACAGAATCCTTGTCGGACGAAAAGACTCTGCGTGTACAGCAGAAACTGACAAAACGAATTGCGTATCATCAGGCGTACGCATTCCAGCTACTTACGGGTTAGTTGGAGATAGCACAAACATGGATGAGTATGGCAGCATCGGTTTTGGCCCATCCGGTATCTCATCGTCGTCCTCCTCCTTGTCTTCCTCCTTTTTCTTGCCTTTTGTGCTACCACCGCTACCATTGCCTCTAGTGGGCGATGGAGACGACACTTCCACTCGTGGCGGCGATCCGTCCGTTTGCATCTGCAGCGCCTCCATTTCCTTGTCCAGCTCCATCTGCTGTTTTTCCTTGTTCTCCTCCAGCTGCTCCTCCTCGGCAGCGGTTAACTCCTGCGCGTTGGCCAAATTGTCGACAGCGATAGCCAAGAATACGTTCAGCAGTGTGTAGTTACCGAACAGCACCAGAATGATGAAGTACAGCGAGTAGATCATGCCCTTCTTGTGACCGCCCTGCGACTCAATGCCCTGGTACATGACTTCATTCCAATCTTCCCCAGTGAGAATCTGGAACACGGTCAGCAGTGCGATCGGAAACGTGTTGAAGTTCGTTGGCGGTGTACCGTCGGGCAGGTTGAACTGACCACCAAACAGCTGCATACCGAGCAGCGCAAAGATCAGTATGAACAGGAACAACAAGAACAGCAACGAAATGATGGATCTCATTGAATTGAGCAGCGAGATGACAAGATTACGGAGCGAGGACCAGTATTTGGTGACCTGGAATAGAAAGTTTTCACCATTTTGTAAATTGACTCCGTGTTGTGGAAGATGGCAACCAAATAGAGTTACCTTAAATATTCGCAGCAAGCGTAATGCTCTCAGCACAGACAAACCGAACGATCCTCCCTTCACCTCCGACCACACCACTTCGAATATCGATCCACTGATGACGACACAATCGAACCGGTTGAATGATGACTCGAAGTAAATTCTTGGCCCCAGTGCATACATCTTGATCCACATCTCCATCATGAACAGACCGAGGAACACGTACTCCGCGTAATCTAAGATCAAGAAGATATTAATTAGTATTGCAACACACGAACAAAGCAAGCTGTTCACACAGGCTTACACAAAAACTGTGTTAACCAGTTCGGCTGTCCATAGTGCTCGACCGCCACACAGACGGTGTTGAAAAAGACCAGCACTATGACGAACCAGTAGAACCACTGCGTTTTCACCGTGTGCCTAATCCAGAATCGGAATCGCTTCTCCGCCCTCCAGAACCCTTTGCATTTCCCTTGTGTTTTCACTTTGGCTTTAAGGTATCCTGGAAGAATAAAGAAAAGCAGTGCATTAATACTGGGCGCAAGAAAAAAACGATCATACTATTGGCTACCAAGGCGGAGTTTAAATCTACTTCATTACTGTTGGCAATTGTTAGATAATGATTTGCAAATGAAAAATGCGTATGTTACAAACGGAAATGATATTAGTGCAGAAGTATTTAGTTATAATCCTAATTTAGTATGTACAAAGCACTGTACTTCACATTAGAGAGTTATGAAACATCTGATTTGATTGGATGTTGAGTGAAGCATCGTTAAGGTGAGCAATTGGAATGTGCTCCTGAATGTATGCAAAAACAGATTTTCGAAAACCCGTATAGACTAGTAATTTTGTTTTGCATACATTCAGGCGTTG
Source organism: Anopheles marshallii (assembly GCF_943734725.1). Lineage (NCBI taxonomy): Eukaryota > Metazoa > Arthropoda > Insecta > Diptera > Culicidae > Anopheles > Anopheles marshallii. The sequence continues at coordinate 30,107,098 of NC_071326.1, read as the reverse complement.
AACATCCTTAATTCAAACCAGCGGTCAGCCGATGAGAAGATGCATATTTTTATTCATGTAATGCTACAAAATGGTTAAATTTATATCACATCTCTAGCACTGTCGATAATACCTAACTACATTTTTTTTGCGATTGCAGGCTAACAGTGCAATCTCTACAAATTAAAGGCTAAATGTACACAATGCATTGACGATCACAATTCCATGAGTGGAATCCTGAGAATGATTTCTGCTACAAGCGCATCTTAACAGCAGCAAACCTTTACCTAATGCGTCAGCATTTCCCAAATATTGGCACTGGTATTTACATTAGCTTTTACGGAAAAGAAACAGTTTGCATATCATATGCGCTAGCAACTACGAAGAAGCGTAGTAATTGTTTGTGAAATAAATGACACATCCGTACCTTTACCTTTCTTGCGCTTGGGAACAAACACTGCGCGCGGAAGTCATGGAGAGTTTTTGGAATTGCATTGTTTTTTTTGCATTTGTTTTGTAACATTATTTAAGATTTGTTTATGATATTTTTGTTTTGTTTTCAGCGGGCATTTAATGCACAGCGTTGCGAGACAGATCGCGTGACGATGGGGATACAGTGCATGCAACATGAAATAGAAAAGACAGATGAAGAAAACCCAACAAACAAACGGGACACAAGTAGAAAAACAAACAAACGGACAGGTAAAAACAGAGTAGTAGAGTAGTAGTAACACCCAAAACAGAAAACCAATCGAAACAGAACACGATCACAGACATGGATAGAACACGTTTGTAGCTGTCACAGGGTGTTGTGTTGTGTATGTTGTATTTCAATATGTTTGTTATGTTGGTTAGGTTGTTCCGTATGTTGTAATATGTGTGTACTGTGTTCTTTCGAGACGATAGCCTTGTTAGACACGGCTCATGACACTATCCACAGAGTTACCGTAAGGAAATTTTGTAATGTATGTTGATTGCATACTTCAAGGCGAAACTATCAGCACGGTCTTATTAACAGTTTGTTTGCCGCTTAAACAAAGCCATCGTTTGTTGTGTGGGTGTGCAGTGTTTTTTTTTTGGTATAAGTGTGATGTTGTAATAACAGAGGAACAGATATAACCCTTTTGAAAAATTGATCAAGTTACCGTCATCACCACAATCATCATCCGGATCGTCCTCCTCGGTGTCGGTAGATTTGGATTTGCCGAGATTTTTCAGCTTTTTCCGCTTGGCAGCAGCGCGCCTCCGGGCTGTGCGATCGGTAAGGCAGAACATCCGTAACGGGCACAGTGTCGCGCATAGAAAGTAAAGAAAATTGTATTATTCTAGTGAACTTTTGACAGCAGGAAAGAAAGGAAGAAAAGCATGAACAAAACCAGATGTTATGAAGTGGCAAAAACCGTACAATGCTTTTTTTTCGTTTGTTTTGTTTTTCGTCTGACAACTCACTCCAGGCGCCTTTAAATTCTCTCACTCACTCGCTCTCTCTCTCTCTCTCATCGTTGATAAGCTCTCCCAAAGGGTGCGTTTTCCCGCGCGCAAAACAACAACACGCATACACGTACGCCCGGAACGGTTTCCACGAGCACAGGCTCACGTGATAAGCGTGAACACCCGTGGAAAACCGTTCATTCGCGGCGCAGTTCATCTCGGTTGTTGTTCATCCCGCTGATGGTCGATGGTGTAGGTGTAAGTAAACTACCGCCCCGGTTCAAACCCCGAACGCAAGCGATTGTAATGGGTCGCTCGGCATCGGTTTGGAGCACTGCGGGCGGCGCATGCGAAGTATGCCGGGGTTTTTGGTATTTGTTTGTGCAATACCAGGCGCATACGGCACACGTGTCGTCCCGGTGGCAGGTGTCCAATTTCACGGAGATGAAGTGGAATTTTCCCCGCGCACGAACGCAGGGAGCTACCGGAGCTGGGACAGTGCGTGAGCATGCGGTGGATTTGTTCTAGTTTTCCTGAACTGTTTCATGTGCTGCGGTGAACCGAACCGGTATTATCCGATGTCACAATTCGTACCGATTCGTGTGCACCTCCCTTACCCCTTAGCCAATGAATCGCGCATGCAGCTTAATTGTATTCGTGTGCTTCGTTAGCGGTGTGGAAGGATCGATGTACGGTAATACAGGATGAATGATAGCGCAAACAGAACCAGTGTCTTTACCACAAAAGAATCACATACAATGGGCTACGAACCTTCCATAATGTGCAACCGTTCCTCCTCGGTGGTGCGCTCCTCGGCCAGGATTACTTCCTCTGTGTTTGATTATGTGTGTTTGTGTGAGCCGTAGGGAGGTGCGAGATGACGGATTGTTCCATTTTCCAGATGGAGGTCATGATACGGTGGTCCAAGATGGGGGCGCACATACGCACGAACAGGCGAAAACCATATACAAGTGTTTGTATGTGTGTGTGTATGTGTGTGTTTGTGTTCGTGTGTATCGAGAGTTGCAATGGGTGTCGTTGAAATGGGAGAATAAAATGACGAGAGTAATTAGTAAGCCAATTAGTAGGCGCTCCGCAGTCGCTCAGCGTACGGGGAAACCGATGGTACGGGGTGCGAGCCGAACTGGGATAGGAATTCGTGCAAGATTCCCGAGGGTGGATGACGTGCAAGGGAAGGGGAAGCAGGGTGTGAGAGCCGCTTCGGTGGGCCACAGGATAAAGGGCGCCCCCATCAGGGCGTGTATTTTGGGCCCTCGTATGTCCCTCTTAGGGGGCAGGTGGGGGGCAAGGAAGGAGATGCTGGATGAGCGGGATGTTCGTTCGAACAGGATGTTGCATGCACAAGCCGAAACAATAGCAATACTCTACCCGCTTTACAAATCCACTCGACGTAGCCGTTTAGTTCTTTTTCTAGCTGCTGTTGCCTACGTAGCTTCAGAAACTCTTGGCGGTTTTCTACTTTTTCCCTCTCCTTTGCAAACTCTCTACGGGAGGAAAATCGGGAGATAAATGGTTGTAATAGAAGGAAGAATAAAAAAAAAGTAACAAACCGAAACAAACCATTACAGATAAGCGAAATAAAGATATCCGACCGTGGTTACGATTTGCTAGCGGATGGCGTTGCTTTCCGAAATTGGTTTCTGTTTTGTTGCATTCAAAGCTCGCCACGGAACATTAAAGCACGGAAGTTGTTTTAGAACAAATAAACGTGTTCGATTCTGTCGAAAAACGCATACTGCTGTAAGAGCAGGCAAGGGCCATTTACAGGGCAGATAAAAGAAACTAAAGACAGGAATCAACTAAAACGGGACTTTTTGGGGGTGATGTCAAAACATACTGGGGGGTGGGGAGGGGGTGAAAAAAGGGTGAGTGGTCCAGGGAGGGGGTTATTTTGGGGCATGGAGGGTAGGCAGGCAGATCGTTCGAGCGTGCTACGCGAAGCCGACGGATCTGGTTCGGGAAATCGAGAAAAATCAATTTTAAAACCTGCTTGAGTAATCCAGTCGAGATAGGATGTCATTGCTTCGACAAACATTTGCCTGGAGCGACACTTGTGAAATTGAGCCTGTCGCTCAACGCGTCCTCTTTCGTTGGAAAACTCTCTGCCGTGGTGCCGCGGAGAACCAGGTGGGACGTAAACCAGGTGAAATGGGAAGAGGCAACACAGTTTTGGCACATTACATCAAATAAAGAGGTACGTAAATGTTGTGAGTTGTAGATGTTTGCGAAAAAAAAAGAATACAACAAAATCGAATCGCATAGTAAGATGCGGAATAAAGTCAGTAACACATCCTCGCAAAGCCGGTCGGTTGAAGATTGTCGTTAGGTCCAATGGTGCGCCTACTAAGCGCGTCTTCCGCCATTTGCGAGACAATGTACCTACCCGCTGAGCACACCGAGAACTAGATTAAGCATGAAAAAGGACCCCAGCACGATGAGCGGCACGAAGTAGATCCAATTAAACGTCGAACCGAGCGCATCGTTCGTCTGGATGTGGAGAAGAAATGGTTAGGGCACTGGGGTGCGTGGAACCGCAGTAATGCGTTCGCAAAAGACCACCTACCCAGTACAGTATCGCCGTCCAGCCCTCCATGGTGATGCATTGAAATACGGTTAACATGGCGAAACCGATATTATCGAAGCTAGTGATGCCAAAGTTGGGCCCTTCCCACTGCTCGATGCAGGTGCTGTCGCTGCTGTTGCAGACGTACGCACCGGTCGGTGCTATCGTATCGTTATCTGCATTACACGGCGTAGGAAATTCGCCCTCTTTCACAATTTGCGCTGAAACGGGTGGAACGCGGTACGCCAGGTAAATGGAATTGGGTCATACGGTTCATACGCGGGCAAATACTTACAGATATCCTCTAAGCTATAACAACTCCTGTGCAGCGCACCGGAGTAAAATTCTAAGCCTATGATTGCAAAGATAACAATTGCAAACAAGACCAACAATCCTATCTGCAGCAATGGTGCCATGGCTTTGATGATTGATTTTAAGACTACTTGTAAACCTGGGTGAGCGTATTGTTGATTTACAGAAAGGAGAGAACGGAACAGTATGTTAGTATTATTGATTAAATTTACTATTCTGTTTTCTACACAGCACGAGTATCCTTGTTAAAAATAACAAAACAAATGTCCGAAATGCAATTTTGTCAAATGAATTGCATAAATTTGGGCAAATATGCAAACGTGACTAAAAGACGAACGAATTCATTAAACCGTTTAGCAGACACATTTTTTATTTTGTAATTTTTAACAAGCCTATACAAATGTTTTACCAATCTACATAACTTATGCTTTTTTTCCAAAACTACAAAAAATTAACTATGTCTGAAATTTTTTGAAAAACATACTGGTAGGAGAAATTTACCTAATATTACACAAATGTCAAAGCTATTTTATAGTTTTAATAAACATAATCAACTCTACGGGTGTGGTAATAAAACGACCACCACCAAGCACTCATTGGCTTAGATGATTAACGCCCGAAGGTTTGCAATATATTTTGTTGGATGATGAATGTGTGTACCATAGTTGGGTGACTGCCGATGACGCATTTGATATTGCATATCTTCGGGCTGTTAGCTAAATATAAAATCATGGCGTAAGGATAAAACTACCACACCTATTTAAAATTGTTTCATTAATTGATGATTCTGCATTAACAAATACTTAAAAACAAATCATATTTCTACCTATACCATTAATTTTAAATAATGCAATAAACTACAAATCAAACAAAGAAATGGTTAACACAATGTATACTATTTCTAAATTTGCCAACGATGTCGGCAGCTAGTTGACTACTCACTAGGAATTCCAGAAACTAATTTTAAGGGCCTTAACACACGGATCGCCCTTAGTGTTCTCAGATCTACTTCCGGTCCCTTTTGGGGGAACAATGTGATGAATCTAGCAAAACAAGAGCAATCCCAAATGAGATAAGGATCAGTTAGGACGTTAGGTAAGAGAATGAGTTACAGCTAGCAAGGCGTGAAAGCAAGCGAAGAAATTGAGCTGTACTAAGATTTATGTAACACGCTTCGTTACTGAATTGTTTGCCTAATGTTAGTTCTATATACCGCAGCCTTCAACAAAAACCCGCTCCATTGTTCATCAAGTGTTTCAGCTGACGGAAATAACGACATTATGGAAATTTTTACGACCGCCGAAAAACGAATCCGAACACAATCAAGCATTTCATTTCATTTGCTTCGCACTTGACCTCCTCCAGCGGGTCCTGATCCTATTAAGGTCAATTTCACCAAACAGTTCCACTTCTTCCCATTAGTCTGCAACCTTGTCGATGCTTTCGGTTAACGATGGATTTTGCATATCAGCAGGTCTTGACATACTTGGGCCATGGATTCGAGCACAATGACGGACGGTAGCGTTGCGCTGGGCTGCTTAACTAAAACCACTACATCCTAGGTACTATTCCTAGCGTATAATAAAAGGACAAACCGCTGTACAGTAAGAGCAACACAACTAGTAGCAAATAAATGCGGCACTCATCAACCAACTCGGTCGACGAAGAGCCAACAATACACGCGCGACTGGTAAAAAAGATTTGTGAGAAACACCGTAATTGTCTAGCACTATAACTGGCCACTAGAAGAACTATGTTTTTTTTTTTTGCTAGAATTAATTGACAGTGACGAAAACGCAAACTCCCGGCATCTTCGCTTACTTGGAATCCTTGAAACAAGCTTAAGTGGCCGCAAAACACGAAATGATCGAAGCATTCGCAAATCAACATCAACGTTGGCCTCAGCAAAAATAGTCATTGAACTGTGGCGAATGAACAAAATCGGCATTTTAATAGAGCATTATTTACATTTTATGCAGCGAGTTACAGGGAGAAATTTTATATTGGAGATTTAAGACGAACACGGTACCTCACCGCTTCTTCGGCGAAGCTCAAGTGCTTTCCTGTAAATGTAGAAGAATTTCCTTTTCCCGGATGAAAAACGGTGCCATCCAACCCACCGGACTACTTACCCCGTAACTACGACGAAAAAATCCATTATGTTCCATATGTTCCTGAGGTAGGAGTGTTTGTGCATAACAAACCCTAAGGCGAGGATCTTCAGTGATGCTTCGACGCAAAAGATGCCCAAAAAATATGCTTCCGTTTTTTCCAGCTTCTGAGCAAGTATCGTCTTGTCTCCATGAGGTAAGTGCTCCTCCAGAGCCAATACCACGCAATTGGCAATGATTGTCAGCAGCACAGCGTACTCGAACGGAGGCCATTCAATTATGAATCGTGTGTATCTGGTGGATTTGGGGCATTTCGGGAAAATTGGATGCGCGAATTTTAGCAAACAGCAGCATCGCGATGGATTTGTTGTGCGGCCCATTACGACCGTGTACTTACTTTCTAATGATGTTGTCCTCTGATAAAATAAATAACGAGGTGGGTCCGCCTCCAGCCAGAGGCTGACCCCCTTGACTGCTGGGGCCACCCATTCTATCAGCTAAATAGTGGCCTCCTTTGCGTCCAAACTGTGTCCCGTTCGAGGTCTGACCTGCGAGCGCCGCTTCTTGAGCCGCAGCTAACCTGTAAGATATATTTGAACGTTGAATTAGTATGAATTAGTGGAAATATTAGCGTTAGAAGGGATGGCCAAATTGTGCTCTGATTATCAAATACGCCTAATGGTATGCAATTTGCAAAGATATTTCCGTTATTGTCTTCACGCCGTCCGGCATTTATATTAGAAGGATTTGTTATCGAAACATTTGAGGCTATAGTGGTCTTGCATATGTCGACGATTCGTGTGTAAGAAAATCGAGATTTTAACATAAAACCTAATACCTTAACATTATTTATCCAGATCACTTGCTGAGTATAGGTATTCATAAATACGGTGAAGTCTCCATAAGCTATTAACGCCCAAAAGTTTTTCTAAGATGAACAGTCCTTTCCTTTTCACTACATTTTCGGTTTCTCAAAAACGGCAAAGTTGCCTTCTATGGTATTCTCTAAGCTGCATATTATATTTACGCACCAATAATTCCCTAAGGTGACTTTGATTTGGTGTTTGACATTGACAGTTCGTGATGGATGCGTAAACTGAATAGAATTGAAGACTTTTACAATACGTAAATGGTGTATTGGAACCGGTTCGATAGTATATTGGTAGTGAAACCGATCTTCATACATCAGGGCCAGTCCAAAATCCCATCCAAACCAATTCCCTGTCGCAAGGACTGACTATCCCGTGACATGGTTAAATAAGTATAGTAAACCAGAAATGGTTGGTTTGACCTAGAGGGTCGTCAAGCCAAGGAGTTGTCATCATAGTGTGTTTGTTTTCCAAAGTAATAAGCTTCTCTAAGGTGGCAAACCCTTCAGTTTGGCATTTATAGAAATTTAAGTTCTATAACAATAAACTCCCTACATACAGTCGTTGCCGCACAGTCACCAGTTATTGATAGCGTGCATCAATTTTTGTCTATAAATCGTCCGTCTGTAAATTCTGAGAACTATACAAAAGCAGTTGAATTCAGCGATTATTTGATTGTATATAGTCAAAATCAAAAATGAGTTAAACTTTCTTGTACATAAATTTTTATGCTTTTGTGCATCAACTGATATACCACGATTTAGCAGTCCAACATTAGAATACACGCATGTATAGGCAAAACATCATTAAAAAATAACAGATATATGTGACTTACAGACGAATAATGATGTACACTGCCAAAATTAAAGAAATTGATTCACGGTGACTTTGGGACAAAATTTAGCGGCAACCACTGTAAACTTAAACGACCTCATAAGCACACGCACATGTTGATAACCCATAAGAACATACAGAAGCAGCGTACAGATAGTGATTTTGAATAAAAAAGAAAAGCGCATCGAAGCTAAACTCTATCTGCCTTTGTTGCAGTACATCATCTACTTATGCAAAGGATGACCGATGTGGTCTAGTTTATCCCACCCACTTTTGCACAATCCAGTAAAGAAAGATTGCTACTTTCTTTCCCTCATTTTGTTCCTCCGAACCCGGTACGTTCGTACAATCCAATAGTTTAGCTAGCATTAAATCAGGTCGAATGCTGGTAGCACTGCCCAGGTACGCAAACGCCAACGTTGATGATGATGATGTGCAGCAGCAATCAGCTTTCCGTGATGAAAGGAAAGAACGGCTCATCAGCATTCGGGGGAACTAAAAGCATCATAATCAGACGGCTGCTGTTGCTGAAGCTGCCGTACTTCGTTAGTCGCACGCTATTACAGTGCCGAGCTGCATCGACCTGGGCAGGATAAATTTAGCACTGGCAGTGCAGCATGGTGAACAATGGCTGCATGCATGTATGCAAACTCCCTACGCCTTACACGGGATGCGCTCGGCGAACGGAAAGAATGATGCTTTATGCTTTCCAGTCGGAGCTCAGTAGTCCGCAATAGAGTTCATCAACCGCGCAGGCAGACGGAACTGGGTCACAAATGGCCGCTGGGAAATTGTTCAATTTACTATTGCATACTGCTGCAACATTACTGCTCGCCTTCTTACGTATTCTCGAGATGAACGGTTTTACTTTACGCTACGAAACCATCGTTTAGTGTCACCATTAAAGCGACTCACCTGCCACCGTACACCCAGCAATACGCGAATGGACCACCTTTGTTTAGCCCTGAACACGCAAGTTTCACGCCCGAGGCCATAAAGCCGTAGTCATTTGTTACGATTCAAACAAGTTGCAAATTGCGAACCTTAGCCTACAAACGAGCGCACCATTACCAAGTACCTGTTATTTTGAATGTTTTGCACGAGCACGAAGCAAAACTTACTGGCTGATGGTGGGACAGGCTGGTGTTTTGTCCCCCTGATACAAATCACAACAACCATTACGCGAAACCACGTACTCGAGGAAGCACAGCGATACAGGTACACCGACAGAGTACGAGATTTACAAACGAACTTCGCGGATATGGGCTTTAGTCACGAGACAGCCCAAACCATCCTGAAGCAAACGAGCAAAGCAAGTGGTTTCTCAGTCGGGTGGAGCGAGAGTTGCGTCCTCTAGTCAGATATCTCACTTGAAGCTATGCAATGATTTATGATTAATTTTTATTGATTTTTATGGGTTGCATTGAAGTCTACCGTTGCGCACAGCAGAGCTGCATGATGCTGTATAATATATTCGTCGAAAGGATGGATTGTATCATAAATATGTAAATGTCATTTTCATAAAAAACGCCTCTGTATATGCAATGTGTAATCAAGTACTTATGATTTTATACGAACAACAAAGCACAGAAACATGAATCATACGGCAGCCTACATAAGTAATTAGTTTTTGAGTAAAAGCTGACATACAAACAATTCCAACACCGAGATGAAGGTAAAAATGAGTCTGTACAGCAGTGATTTTGCTTTTGGCTAGAGGAAAAAATAATACGCCTGGAGGTATGCAACTTTTATCTCGCATAACCTTTTGATCATCAAATGAGAATGATAAACCATACATACATTCAGGCGTAAAACATGTAGATCTGTCCAATTCACATGACAAATTTTGAAAAATGTAACCCGGAAGCACATGTTATAATAAAAGGGCATGGACAAATTTAATTGACCGTATCCATTCCTTTCCATTTTGCCTTTTGTTTTGACTTGCAGCAGCAGTCTCTTTCCCCACGCAAATGTACTGCTCGTTTACGAACCCAGCGGTTGCTTACTAATCGCACCATTTACGCTGCGTGACAGAGACCTCGCCCTTCGAACGATGATTGATGTCGGTGAATTAATCCAAACCGTACGCATATCAACTGTTGCGCGTGAAACGATCCAACTGTGTGGTCCATTAAAAAAACAAAACAAAACAAAACAGGACCAAGGCACATTGCGTGACAGTGCGGCAAAGTTGACTGTCGCTAAAAATTACGATTAGCAACGAAAGTGAGTAAATTCTACGCTGGATGATGCCACCATCGCGCGGCAAACGATAGCGCCTTCATTCATTGCAGGGCAACGCTTGTTTGTCATTTCCGGCACTGTTTAGTGCCACACGGGCGTAACGATCGCGTATCATGAAATCACCATAAATTCAGGTGAATACACAATTTGGCTGCCTGCACCAGAAGCAATCCGGGCCGGCCATAAATTGTGATGTCCTTCGTATTACTGCTTTCGTTCTGCGGGTTCCAGAAACCGGGCGATTCGGTCGAAATGCTTAACCTTACAAGCACTTCATTCACCTGAAGATTTGGAACGCTAAACCCGTCGGCGGGGTTTGCTATCGTTTTCCGACGAACACGCGTCGCCCAGTGTCACTCTATCGGATCGCATAAAACATTCAAACGAATAATGTACTCCTTTACCAACCCTCCGGACATGCTGCATGCCCGGCACCAGCAGTCAGGTCGTATCAGGCCGTGAAGGTTGTGGATACGAAATCATATGAAATGACATAAAATCGTCAAAATTGACATAAACTTCGAACCGCAGGACACCGTCACACGTCACACTACACCGGCAGTAAAACAATCAATTCTGAACCACGAATGCTTGCTCCGGACGGGACAAACCGGGTTAGACAAAACTGTCTCTCTAAATTATGTATGCACACGATTACGTCACACGGTCCTCACACGTTCGCGACGCCCGCCCGAACAGGACAACAACACGTACAGAGGGGAAAGCCTTGTCACAAACACTTGTTCCGCTAGGAGGTGGTACGAAAAAAAAAGGAAGGCAAAGAAACGCTAACCCATCAAACCGGTGTTGGTGGACGATTCGAATAGGAAATATTAATGTGCGACCTATGGAAACGCAAGGCACTGTAAATAGAATGCACGGTGATGATAATGGTATCCACCTATTCCTCGTGCGCCGTATGCAATAATCGATAAGTCAACACATAAACAAGTCTGACGCTGTACCGCTCACGGCTCAAGTGCCAGACCGTATTAAGTTCGAACGATGGCGGCGAAACAAGACATACAAACTCGCCTTAGCGTTGGTTCCCAACCTCGAAGCAACATGCTAGCCCGCATCGCATCATCCACCATTCCACTGTGACCAGTGGTGGTGGTGGTGGTGGTGCTATGGAAAATTATTTTCCTCACACACATTAAATCCAGCCTGTCCACCCCCGCGTAGGATCGCCCCGCAAACACTCGTCTGCGTCACCGTGAAGCGTTTGCATGGTGAGAGAGAAATGCACAGTACCGAATCCTTAGCGATCTATTTTTAGCGCACCCGCACCCGTCCGAAATGGACGTGTGATGCAAGCTTCAGGACCCACGCATATGATCCGTCTGGGAAGTGGGAACGCAAAGATGGTATAGATACTCCGTCCCGGGTTCCCGATCATCATTAGGGCACGATTGATGGCCCTCCGGTTCGTTATTATTTGCTGCCACGCGTAATGGTTACGACCCCACGGCGGGTTGCATGTCGTGCCTCGCAGAGCACGATGTCTGTCGCGCCTCAGCACACCTTGCGCGGCTGTTTAGCGGTGGAATAAAATTATCCAAAATTACATAAGACGTGTTAAGGGTAGGAATGCTTCAGCACGGTGAAAGCTTCGGCAGCGTATCCTTTATGCACGTTTGATTGAAAGATACCGGTTACGCTGTTCATTAGCGTTCACCTAGTACACTCTAAGCGGCCGCCACTAGACTACGTGGGACATCAGGAAAATGCGACCAAGATCAATAGAGCGCGTCCTTGAACGTGCTCTAACAATGTTACCAATAACGGCCACACCGGAAGGCTTGCCACTCTCGTTGAGAACAGGCTATTGATTCGGCACTGGAAGCTGGATGCGTTATTGTGAGTGTGTGTGTATGAGAGTGTGTATGTATGTGTTTGTTTCATCGTTTTTACATCACTTCCTCCGTCCATTATTGTGAAGTAGTTTAGTACGCAACGGCAAAAAAAAACACTCCATCCCTTGAAGGTCATTCGTAAGCGAAAGCTGTCCGGTGAGATGTTTAGCAGAAGGACCCTTGCTTTTCTGTTTCCTTCTGTTTTTTTTTCCTAAGCGAATCATGTGCAGTACACCGTCATGAGGGGCAAGACGAGCAGCAAAAAAAAATCAGCGAACCGGGCAGAACGACTTTGATTCTTTTGGCCACAATCCTAAACGGCTTTAGACGGAGTTCTCCACTAACCCTCATGATGCATGATTGACTGTTTTCTGACAATGACAGTGAATTGGAAAGCCGCTTTGAAATGGGTTTTTTTTCTCTCCAATCCTCCACCTACATAGTATGGGGGGAATAGTATAGCAAAATTTGCAACTCGTAAGGGTCGATTTCCACTCGATTGCCAGAGATGATGGCAATTGCGGTAAACGGACTGCTAAGTCGTTGGCAAACCGTTTGACCTTTTCGTGCGCCAAATGCTGTGAAAACGATCATGTAACTGTATGGCAGGAACATCGAAATTTTCCTCGGGATACTCCATTAATTTGTTTAAGAGCGTGAAAGTGTTGGAGACATAAACCAATTTGATTTAGTTTTTGTGCCAGATCTTAAAAGTAGATCACATAAACTTTTGAAAGACATTATTATTATGTTTAATTACTGCTTTTTTGGAAAGTTCCCTAGAATTAACTAACATTGGGAACTCAATGCGAATTACACTCAAGGTTGTAATTTAATAATACTTATCGCGAGCTTTATTTGTTTCAAACACATAGATTTGTATAGTTGGTGAATGCTAAAAAAGAATAATACATACATCGGATTGCATACTTGTTGGCGTTGTATAATATTTATTTGTAATTTTTGGAGTATTTAACTGGCTGTTAATTAACATTAGGAGAACGATAAAAGAATTGCTTTCCGTGAACATTTCAAAACCGTATTAGAATGTATTGCTTACACATTCTCCTTCTGTTCACAAAACATTCTCCGTAAATTCATGTCTAATACACACTAGCTTCATCAATAGTCCACGACAACAGCATGCACACGTTGCTGAAATTGTGCTCTTCAATACAACCAGCATACGTGTAATGCTTTTCACGCTTTCATCTCACTCCCGTCCGTTCATTACAGAGTGGTACACATTAGAGAACAAAGGAAAACGTAGCTGGCGCTAGCATGGTGGGTCGCTTGCTGCCGTGGAAATGTTTGCCAAATTCGTAACACATGCTCCAATGAACCAGATCAAAGTGGACTCAACCGCAACCCCAACGGTGGTTAATTATAGACGCTTACAAAATGTTAAATTGAACGTGTTTTCAATCGATCAGAAATGGTTTTTGGGGCTAACTCTTTGCTAGAGCTTGTGCCTGGTGTGAAGAAAACGAATTCGGGGTGCTCTATGAGCTTTTTACGCACATAAATGTACAATTAAGCGTAATAAACTATGCGCGCGTGTATGTGTAGGAATACATTCCAAACGTTCTTTCTCGGTAATAACGGATTTATCTAAATTGCACAGTCTTATGAGTGCTGTTGCCTTAAACTATGCCCAGCCATGCTGCATGGAGCAACCAACTCTTGACGCCTCCATCCGAAACCATTGACATTGTTGACGTGGAGGCCGAAGGTGGGAGCACCAAAACCTCCACGACAAGGTGACAAACAGGTTTCGATAAATAGAACGAATGCATTGATTTTCTAGCCTATTCTTGTCCGCCACCCCAACCCCCACAGGAATCCGTTCCCCTCTCCCAACGGGTCGGTGCAATAAGGGAGCTTCATTTGCATAGCGACGTACAAGAAAAGCGTGGACCGTGCTTCACCGAAGGACAACGGCTTGGAACTGGCTGTGGGTGGTATTAAACTTGGGGGTGCTTTCTTTTGAAATATGCTTGATTAACGTTTGCTGTTTTCCCACGAGGGGATCGACATCGTAGTCCCTGGTGCAACACCCACCGTCAGTAGTTCCCAATGTGCAGTACCAGCGTTGGACGACCGTAGGGCCATATTGGGTTACACCGAGCCACCGACGTGATACATTTGTGCAGCTCCGGGTGTAGCTAGCGTATATCTCACAAGCAGACCACAATGCACCGCCGCTGGCGCGCTGACTGGTACGACCGAAAGGAACACTAGCTTGGAAGGGATGGTCGGGTTAGCCCTCAAAACCGGGAGGTACTATTTCTTTGTTTCCGCTGCAGCAGCTGTACCGACGCACTGCCACGCCGTTTTTGCTGGGATGGGTAAACTTCACTTCACACGCACACTGCTACACCACCTCACCACCTCCTGCGGGATCTTCTGCACACACACACATACACACTTTCTTCTGCCGTTGTGAAATGATTTTTAAAGCCTATTCCTGGTTGTGCATGCACCGAAAAGAAAGAAAGAACAACACAAATGGCTTCGATTTAGTGCTCCATAACCGAGGCGAACGTTTGACAAAACTGCGAGCGAGCGCTTTATGCAAACGACACCAGATGGCGCTCGGAAAGGGGAAACACTCTTTTCACACTACTGCTGCTCGCTTTCTCTCTGCCCTATCTCACGTGCTGCGTGGTCCTACACCAGGTACCATACACTGCTACTCTCCACACACATACACACGTATAGCTCCACTATTCCTATCACTTTCGCTCCCTTTGGCGCTGTTTCTCTGTCGCGTTATCAGGCTCGTACGTCAAACGTGAACTAGACTGTGCTGTGCCTTGTGCTTGGCCCGCTGATGACGGCGACCAAGCATCAAAACCTCAGCAGCGCACACACAAAAACACACCCACACAAGCACACCGAGACACAACAGGGAACAGGGACTGACTGTGCCTGACTTGTTTTTCACCCTTCGATGCGGGGAGCGACTTTTCTTTGACGAGGCGGCTCATTTTTTTTTCCTTATGCAGCCCGCAAATACACACACGCGCGCGCCTGTTCACATTTTTGCTTCTTCTCACAAAACCGAGCGCACTCTTCGCTCCCGCTTTGGCGGCCACGGGGACAGTTACGCGAGCTCACGGCCCATCAGGGTGGTTGCTCCATTTCCGCTGATAAAGGGATAGCACGAACACGTAAAAAAAAACAGGGGAGCTTACGATGTGAGGGAGTAGGCCTTGCCCGTTTACTCAATGCCACTCGATTTTTCGTTTTTGTTCAACCACCGTGGCACTATTACATGGGTAGGAAAAAAAACACGGCAATCACTTGGTGGTGAGAGAGGAAAAGAGACAGAAGGAAAAAGGGAAAAAAAGAGAGGGAGAGAGAGAAAAATAAATAAAGAAAGAGAGAGAGGGAGAGAACAAAAAAGTGGAACATTGAGGGTTGTTCTTTCTTTTATTTGAGGAAAACGTTGAAAATGGGCGATCTGTGCTAGTGGTTTAATATTAATTAGAAAGTGATCACGGAATGCCACCGTAGAGATGTTGGGCTACATAAGCAACGGATTTTTTTCCTTTGCTAACGTATTGTGTTACTCTGCCTGACACTTCCATCATTACAGCACAAAGTAATCAACCAAAAAGGAAGCTTTCACACTGAAATTAAGTTATCCATATGAATTGCAAACTGCACCGACTTCCATTAACCGATGGTACGGAAAACTTCAATCACTCAAATCAAATTAAGGTAATTAAATTTTACAAACTACTCGCACTACAGCCTTCTGATGTGGCGTTGGTTTTCACTTTTGCTACGAATGGAAGGCACCATGGCTTATGGTGACGGATGCAAATGGCGATAATGAAAATCATGGTGGTGGGTGGGGCGCTCTATCGTTCGAACATCTTTCACTTGTCCTGCTGACGATGCAACCAGCCATGGTTACACGTTGCACACTACAGCGGAACATTTCACAAACCCACACTTTCTTCCACATGATTTCCACCCGTTGGGTAGGCTTTTTCACTTGCAACGCAACTCAGTGTGTGAAATTTTCCACGCACATCTTTCGCTTTGATGTTTCAATCATTTCTTCACTTCACTGCACCGCTGCAAGAAACAATTGCCACGATTCGCATTCCTCAGTATTCCAACCTTTTTCAACTCTGCCACCTCCTTTTTCTTCTCTTGGAGGGTGGATTTTCTTTACTGCTTTTTAATTTTTTTTCAGTGGCACACGCGAGCTCAAACACGTTCGAACGGCTTGGCTTCTGGAAATCGAATGAACGGACGCCCTCGTTGCTGGTAGGAATGATTTTCCGAACTTATGATTTTCCACCTATTCCGCACCACACAACCACACTTAGCGACGGTTCATTTCGTTTCCTTTCGAATAACACACCAAAACATCCAACATTTAAATGTTCATCACTTGCACACGCACACCACTGTACCGATAGCACGTGCAGCGCTGATTACTAGCCGACGGGTTTTTGTTTGGGTCATGACGATGGCATTGCGGGCGTAGCGGGAAAATTCAACCGGCTGTTGTAAACGCTAGCTGTCAAAACTGGAACCGTACACACAAACGAAGCGACGTCGGTGGGCACGGGGTGGGTTATGTTCGATTTGTAAACAGTGGAAACCCACTCATGATGCATGAGTGACTTGCTGTCGGTGAGTACCTTGGAAGCTTTGAAACATTAGGCGTCTCCATGAAACGGTTTAATGGTGCCTAAAGCACCAGGCGTCTCCATTGAAATATTTCACTTGGATACTTTTTTCATGTGTGAATGAGCAAATAAAGGTTTTTCTTAAAAATAATGAATGGGAAAATGGATGTGGCTATTAATTTATCTCGACACTGGCAAGATAGCTTATATCTCTAACAACACGGCTAAACAAAACATTCCAAAAAGGTCAAACTTGATGAAATAATTCATCCAGAGCTTGCAGAACTTTTCACAAATCGGTGCCATTTTGAAACATTTTCACTTATTATGGTACGGTTGCTTTTCATCTAGCCATAATACTTACATGATGTCTCCTAGTTTCAGTCTTGTTTGAATTAATGCACAGCTTTTATGGTCACTGGTGGTCACTGCCCGCCTTCGTCTCGGTGACACTCGCGGCGTATTGAGCCCATCGGGAGGTTCCAGCTGCAGGTTAAGATTGTTCCCTAGGCGCACCATCGGGGACGAGCCCCGTCGCCGTGTCGACATATGTCGACCTCCTACACTTCCAATCATCTGGGGAGTAGATCAAACAATTGTAGTACGGTTAATAATGATTAAATTAATTAATAATAACAAAAAATATGCCTAATATAATGTTTTCAATACGAAAATATGATAATTTCCCATATTACAATATTTACACTAGCAAACCAATTAGTACACAAAACATCAAACCTGAACCTTCCTAACCGAAGGTAGGAAAAACTTTCAACCAGTGTCGTTATAATTAATTGAGTTTGCAATGGCGACATACAAAACACCGCTGATGCATTTAAGCTTGAGGAGCGCTTCGTCGTTTTAATGATGTTGCAGAAATTGCAACGATCGCTCACGGTGGTGGTTCTCGTTCTGTCGCTACCACTGCACACATTCTGGAGTAGTTGGCAGAATAAAAGGGCAATGCAAAACTTTCTGCCCATTCTAAGGACGCGTTGATGGCCGTACCGTCTCCAAAGAAAATGGTGCAAGAATGGAGCAATGAACTTGCAATAAGAACAAAACACGGCCAAGGGAAAATATTGAGCGATGGTAGGGCGCGATGCACAGCCTGGATCCTGCGCTCCGAAGTGTAACATCTTGCCAGGCCGTACCTAGCCACACCGTCAGTATGGGAGATGGCGAAACTAAAAGCCGGTTGATCCCTTGCAGCATTTTTCATCAACGACGCACACCGTGAGCAACGTGCAAAAGAAAGCGAAACATCTACCTTTAGATATTTCTGCCAGTTCCGATGGGAAGAAAAGGTATAAGCATGCTTTCACACTGAGTACGTCCGTTAGGACGGTGCAAAATAAAACTACCTGCCGGCCATCGTCGGTACCAGCAAGGTGCTTCTTCGAAAAAGTGCAAGAAGCGCTGGAGAGAGAATTTTCTTTCGGCGTGAAAAATAGTTCATTTTACCTTTCCACGGCGCCGTTCTGTGTTTCCGTTCGGGACTGTGTTCAGCCATTCTTTGCTATCAGTCACCGGCAGCGATAAGTTTTTTTTTTAAATAATATTTCCTCATGGTTTTCACTTCCTTAGAGCGGAACACAAACACATTATGCGGCTCGGAAATGGAAAAAACATACCATGGAAACGCAACGAATCGAGCGCCCTGAAAAGAAAATGCAGCACTGAAAAAATTGATCCAATAAGCTCGGGAAACCTGTTGGATAGCCGCTGATACCACGGTGTGTACGTCAGCATCGCTTCATAAATCTATCAACGGGTGCATTTCCTTGGATTTTATGTACATTTTCTTGATGTGCGCCACCACCACGATCCCAGCCAACGTAAACCATTTTGTGCGCCACGGTTTGGAAAGATCTCTCTACCCACTTCCTATAACCCTGTCCGCGCTACAAAAGCACCCGGATGTAACACTAATTGTCGGTAATGGGAAAGTTTTACGACGCCACCGCAAATCGTTCCGAAACGGTTTGGTGCCCCCGTTTGCTAATGCACCAGGACGGACGGAAGCGAAATGCGGCACATGCACCGTAACGTCTCGTACAGTCGTAAAAATGGTAATCGATGATCGTCGCCAAACGTTGGCTGCATCACGAGCGAGCAAACCCAATTGCTATTGCTTCCAAATGCAGCTTGATGCTATTTTTGCCACCTCGCTTTGTTTGAGCGCCTCGTGTGTTCGTTTGAGGGTCGGTGTGAATAAAGATATCGCTTTTGGGACGAGGATTACGTGAGAAGCACGCTTGCGGAATGTCGAATGAAGGTAAGCATAATTGGAAATCAATTGAATGGATTTTGGCATGGAATGCGGCGCAGATGTTGTAGTTCGGTAATGTTTCGATGTTTGATATCGGAACGCTTGGTCGAAATGGAATTTCCGCGCTATTATTCTTTTAAACTACAATATTCAAGCATAATTTTTTTCTTAGTTGAAGTTTATTAATTGAGCCTTTTTGTAACCTGTAACCTTTTTTATATTATTTCCTTTCAAGAAAGCACTACAATGAATCAGGAACTGCGTCATGACTATACTATCAAAACTAACATTTTGACAAGTAACAACCGTCTAGGTAGTGGCAGTCTGTGTAATTCCCCATGCGAGTTGTAGAAAGTAGGCAAAGTCTCTGTAGAAGATCTCTTCAGAATCGTATCACAATCTTCCGACGCAGTAATTTGTTCCATAGCGTAGCCTACAGCAGTTTTTCGTCAATAACGAGGGCAAAACAACCCAAACTGTCTTGCACTCCTCTAATAAACAACCATTTTCCATCGATTGATTCGAATAGACGAGCTACAGCGCGGAAGCTTCTTCAAGAAGTTCATAACAGGAAGTCTTGCGAAAGTTGAATGATAGTGTCTGGCTTGTCATGCAATACGCAAGATCCTTGAAATAACAGACGTTGCTGATTGACATCGATTTGGTGGCTAATCTTCACACTCGCAATACATTTTGAAGCGCTCTGCAAATTCAACAAATGAGTGTCAGCATCATCTAGATAGATCCATTCTATCTGCCTTGCGGCATTGCCGGAACGATTCTAACTTTTATGCTTATAAAACAGCACATCTACTTCAACGATGGAATACAGTTGACAGAGAGCCAGACACCTGAAAACATCAGAAAGAAAATTGACCATGCAAAAAGGCGAGTGTCAGTTAGACACATTTGAAGCCTTACGAGAGGCTCCAAACTCTATCAACGACCTCATGGTGAAGAGGGTACCCAAGCTAACTGTCTCGTTAGAAACTTAGTTCCTTAGACAAGTTGTCAGTTGAAGATCAATATTGGGATTAAATCAAATATTAATATTTGAAGTACATAGTGCCGCGGTGATATGTGTGTCAATCAATCCTTCTGTATGAATGTGTCCAAAGACAAGTGCTAGGGAATGTGCCGAAGAGGAATCTGCTTTAGAATCAGCTAAATAGTGTGCTTTACTTTAGCATCTTCTGGTTTGCATTAAGTATGGCTATGATAAGCAGGTTAAAATTGCCTGTAAGATTAGATCGCATAGTAAGTTTTCTAATTTTCAACATGGCGCGTACTTTGTCCCTGTATGTTGTCACACTTTTATATGGAAGCTTTAAAAAGTTTGTTATTCCCTTAGAACTTTATTCATTTATGCTACCAAACGAAATCCAAGCTAGTATTCTTATCAAGCAAAGGACAATAGAGAACAGTCTCACTTTTCGCTACTAAATTTGCAAATTTGCATCGTTTGACAAACACAGGAAAACAGTGGAAAAGCTTCAAAAGGATGCTCTCTATTACAGTGCAAGATTGAAATTTAAACACACACACACTCATGCACTCTTCAAATGGAGAACTACTTCTAACGCTCGGAATGGCACACGTTATGAATGGTGCTAGCAAGAGTAGCTACGGTTCTTTTTATCCACTCTGTCGCTGAAAACAGTTTCAATACGCTTCACTCTTCCCTAACTAATATTCATCCGGTTTCGCATGGATGCCCGCGAGACGTTTTCCCGTCTGGACGACGGTGAATGACAGGTGTTTACCGGTTTAGCAGTATGGTGTGTTTTTACTCGCTTTTTTCTTCGCATAATACCACGCTGAGATGCACTTTTCCCGTGCGAGAACCCCGCTGGGAAATGCGGAATGGGACAACACTTGCAAAACGATGGAAATGTTGTGTACGCCGAGAAAGTTCTCGAACTTACAACTGCACAACCGACGGTAGTGCACAAGGTATGTGTTCCTGGTATGCAGTTGCACTCAAAAAACTTTCCCATCACCATCATTTTTATCGTAACGTTGCTCCTAATAAGCACTAGCATCCGCAACTGCAATGATATTAAATATTCAGAAATCAGCTATCAGAACGGTGCGATACATAGCGACAATAGAACACTATAAAAAAGAGCTTCTGCAGCGGCTCAAATGTCAATTAAAAGCGCACGAAAGTTTTTACTCCGTTTCTGTGCAAGTCGCTTGGAAAAGGTTGTTGTTGTCTTTCGCACAACTCGCAAACTCATCATTGTTTTGATGTTGTCACATTGCATTGCGTATCACCCGTGTCGACTCGCACGCGCTGCTGGGCCGGTGTATGTTGGCTGTTGTTTTTATTACTTTCTAAGGAGTTTTGTTTTCGCATTTGCCACACTTTCCCATAAGTGTCATTCCTTCTTTAATCTACTCCATGTATAATTTAACAAGCATCACGGTCAGCATACCAAAAAAGGCGGCACCGGGGTGGGGGAGTGTTCTACAACCCAGCAGCACCTTCGCTTTGCTAAAGCGAAAGACCCTGCAGCCGGAGGAATTCAATTGTCTACGGTCTGGGGAGTTAAAATAAACGAGCTCTGGGACACATGCCGGCAAACCGCTGACAGGACGATCTGGAATGGGCACACTTTTAGGACTCTCAGAACCGGGGTAAAAAGCTCGGCTGCCGTCCAGCCGGGGTTGAGCGCTTTGGATAATGGGGGGGTGAAGAAGGTAAAAGAAAAATCGAACAAGACTAGGCTTACGGTACTCACCTTTAGCTAGTGCCGTGCGTGCTTCGTAAGTTGCTCAAACAGTGTCAACTGATCCCTTGGTAGTCGAACATCATTTCAGTCTGAAAAGGAAAACGTCACGTAGCGAGGATTAATGTACGGTTTGTAAAGCAGCGCTAGCAACGATCTGCGTCCACGGGATGATGAAAATATGGTTGTGGAACAATTATTCTTGCATATTGGATGAATGTTTAAGGAATTGATTTATAGCCGAGGTGATGGCGATGTTGCAGAATTGTACTTTTAATATATAGATTTTCAACAAAGGCTTAGTATCGAAGAAGTATATTCTGTTTCTTTTTTCATCCAGACTTTTTGCGTTAATTGCTATGGAAAAACGTTTAATTCAGTTTCTATCTGCATCGTTCCATCTTTTTCTATTAACTTTTTTGTAAATACCAAGCTGTTTTAAGCATTAAAACGGAAAATGGCATGCATACGACGAAATGATTCGACTCTTTCTACTGAAACCATGATTGAAACGTGAATTCTTCGATATTGACAGACATGATGCTCCAGGATGCATTTTAAAACAACATGCAGTCAACATTTATATGGCTTTATTTGCAATGATATAATTGTGGCTCATTTTAATAATTAAATGTAATGCAATATTTTACATAACGTGAATTTTAATATAAAGTTTCTAAAATTTGATTAAAGCCCCTCTAATTGTGGTTCCGCAAAAATGATACCTTAGGTAGTTTTTTATGACAGAATGCTACGTCCTTTACAAATCTCTTCGGAAAGATACGACCTGGTACCTGTATAATATGACATATGCCGTCTTAAACATTAAGCTTTCAAACTTAAAGTATGATCTGGCCCAATGCTCTCATTTTGTGCTGCAATGTGTCCTTTGAAAGATGGCGCTACAAAAACAGGTTGCTTGAAGATAACTTTGTAAATAAGCTTGAAGATTTACTCACGAGTGTTATCTCATACTACTAGTCTTAGCTGGCACAGTTGAGACGACCAACTATTACAACTGATTCCACCCGATTTGCTACCGCTCAAAATACTGGAGCTACGTAGGTGAGTGCATGTTCCCTTTTTTGAACATGTCCGTTACCGACTCTAAACAAACCGCAGTTAAAACGATAGCAGAAAACACAAAGTAACTAAACACGTCGGTGTCACGTATCGAACGGTGTGCATGTGAACGGTGCCGTGGAAATGGCAAAGCCTTCCCCAAGGGGTATTGCAGCGCACCGTTACCGGTTGCTATGAGATACCAGCTTTGGCTACGTGTTGCAACTGCAATTATTGCACCCGGATGCACACGTACCGAGTTGAGAGCATTCTACGCAGCCGGATTGGTTGAACTTTTGTACCACCCGGAGCTCCCGGGAGAGAAATTAAGGTGAAGCGGCGTGCGTGGTACTTTATTACGGTGTAATTGAAATGTTATAGACGAAACACCAACCCGGGCAGCAAATTACAACCAACGCACCGTAGTGGACGCATCACCTGCAACAGGCAACCCGACGGTTGCCTGGACACTGTTGGTAGGATGCTTGAGAGCTCACTCAAGTGTGCTGTGTGGTGGTTAGTGGTTTGAGGGTTTTTGTTACAGGTAGAGCAACAGTGTCGTTGCACAGTGATAGAGGGAACTATATTGTTTGTATTTGTTCGCTGGTTTTCTAAGCGCAGGTGAAACATGCAAGCAACCACAGTGAAAATCCGGCCAATTTGTCGATTCCGACTGTGTGGCCATAAGTGAGCTTGCAGTGGTTTTGTGTTGAACCACTGCAAATTTAACTAGGTGTGAATGATGATAAAAATCCACCACGTGAATGTGGAAATTTTCGGAATCGTATGTTCAATAGATACCTTCTGATTTATTATCCTCTAAAATATAACAAAACTTCCCCGTTTCTGTAAAACGATATTCGTCTACACCATCTCCAGCACGTGTTCATGCTGTATTCCTGTACTTTACTTGAAATAATAATACAATAAATCCCTACCCAAAACATGGGTTGCAAGTTGCCACCGTTTGAAAATTCAATTAGCGAAGAATTAAAAGCACAAGCGGCAGCACATTTTATTTTGCCAAACACGACATCGGTTGTTCACCTCCTTTCACAAACACAGCATTCCGTGCGTTTTCATCGATACTAAATAAAAAGGGTTCGATTTCGTCCTTCTTTTCCCTTTTGCCAACGCAAAAGCCCAGAAAGGGCAAAAGGTGATGCGCAATCAGCGAAGACAGAATGTCGATCAACCACGCGCAAACCAGCCGAACCGACCGAGCGCACGGTACGACAGACTTTGCTGCCCTACAAAAATGAGGCTCTCCGCTATGGATGTGTCTTTCCGAAGATTATACAAAGTTCATCATCCGTTCAACCGCGGCAGGGTAAAGATAGTGCCGGAATCGTTGTGCCTTCCGGGCACGTTTACCCATCAGCCAGTTTCGTGCTGGGTTTCTAAGCTGAGCGATTAATTTCCGTCCAATGTAGTACATAAATTGTGACATAAGACACACATTCGGTACGGACTAGAGCATAATCGTGAAGTAGGAAAGAATCTTCACTGCGATATTTCATGTTTCAATCTATTATATCAAAAAGAAACGTAGTTTTATAAGTATGCAGAAAAAAAGGGTTTCGTTGTTTGAATCAAAAAGTAGTGATTTTTTATATAAATTATTACTAAAGGCTTAGGAAACAACGGTAATAATTTATATTTAGTTTTAATATCACACCGTTTTCGAATTTTCGTAAAATACATTATCACACAATTTTTAATATTATTCTATTTTTTATTCTATTTCCTATTTATGCTAATACTAATAATAATAAGTGAATAAAATTTTAGGTAATTTTACGTTACGAACGTTTAGTAATTAAGTAAAATTAGTAGCAGTTTAGTTATTTATTTCCATTTAACAGCTAATTGTGATCATGATTGTTTTCATTATTTTGTGTTTGCTAAGCAAAACACCCCAACAATTAATAATTCCTCCAGCAGAGCAGAAAAAGTTCGTCATTGTAACAAAATTTATCAGATAAAAATGTCTCTTAAAGCTACCGAAGTAACTTCCAAACTTCAATCACCATATTATGCAAGTGTTCAAGTTAGTTATGTATCAATGAGTTATGTATATACCAAAAAATCAACGCTAGAATCGAATAAAATCCAAAACTACCAATTTAAAAAAGAAAAACCCTCCAGCCATTCCAACACTCTGCTCCATGTGTCTGAATTATTCCAAGACCTGCTAACTGGCATCGGTACGCAATCGTGTACACATGTGGTCTAGAATCGTTATCAAACATCCCGGAGACGTAATGGTGAGTAATGATATAAATTACTGTTTACCGCATGCAAACAACATTATTATTATTTTCCTCTCGGATTGATTTAAACATGTCATCAAGACCGATTGATGACGTTTCGGTGCCGCCCGGTGCGGGTGAAATGGGTCGCCCGGAGGCGTTCCAACGGTACATCCGCCTTACGCTATGCTTTCCCTGTTTCGAAAGAAGCATACAGGCTGTCAGAAGACGTCATTGGATGACGGTGTAATGTATTCAACCCATTGACGGTCGGAGGCATCGATCGCCCATGTTCGTTAGTCAGGTGTCTAAGCGAAATGACAGAATGGAGTCACTTTACACCATTTGCTATCGTTATGTGCTGGTTGGTAATAAGAATCGTTCAAATTCACTCATTTAAAAAGCTTTAAAAAAACATACATATTACCTAGAGAACGAAGAGAAAGATAAATGACAATATTCTTTCGTTGTCATAGAAACACAATACACATTTCATTAGGGCTTATTTAAAAGATTCTTTCTTGGACATTCCTATCCGTACCGTTGGTGCCTAAAGGCAAACGTGAAGTTCTGTCACAGTACAAGGTATCAGACTCCACTAAAGCTAGAAATGGGCTCACAACGGAACATAAATTATGCCAATCTGTGCTTCGGCCGTTTCATTTCCAATGAAGATTCACAGAATTCCCACAAACGGACACGCTTCAGCTTCCGCTAGGATGTACGAGGTGGAGAAATAGTTTTCCACTCCACTACCTCTTCTATCCCGGCAGCGAACTGGAACAAGCGACACACACTCTCCACGATCCGGAGACAAACCCTCCCAAGGCCGGTGGCGTGATGGATTTTAATTAGTGTGCGTGTAGTGTATAATACGATGTGGATCTTAAGACGGCTAGCATTTGTTCCTGCACTCAATTAGGATCCGTTCCGTCTCGGTGCGAACGATCCCCTCAGCACCATCTCTCGGAGGACACGAAAAGGATACGCTAAGGAAGTGATAAGTCATTCCGGTTGAGCGAATGAGGATCCATCATGTTTGGTGGTTGAATGCAAACCGCTCGTACAGTCGACACTACTCACTAAGTGGATGGGTTGACGCTAGATTCAAGTGTTAATAGCATTTACCAAAACTTTCAACCTGATGTCATCCTCGTTACCCTCTGATGGGTCTCGGGTCGCTCGGCAAGCGTATCAAGAATCGGAACTAATTACGGGGCTGACAGATCGAATGAAACTGTGGAGCTGTTTGGAAAGAGTTTGAGGAATTTAATTTAGCTTTTACCCAAAACCGAACCGAAGTTTGGTCAGTAAAGCATGCCACGAGATGGCATAATGGGCATGCGGGCTAGTAGCGACATTTAGCGAGAACTGCTTAGTACGATTGAAAAATGGAAATTCCTTGCACCGGCAAGGCACACTCTAATGGATCGTCTACTCTTAAGTTCGGGATAATTATGTTAACTTCAACTTCAAACCCACCGTACCCCGAAACTACTGTCACTGGCACTGGCCAAGGGAAATCCTTTCCTAGCAGTCTGAAAAACGCCAACTGAATAGGTAAATGCATTCACATTACCATAATCCGATGATCTGTTCACTGGGCGAACGTTTTCAATGCCTTCTGTCGGTTCGCTTTTGAAAGAAATAATCAAAAACTCCAACCTCGTACGGGTGCCGGGCTCGTTACGTTCGCCGTTCAAAGCGCCACTCCGGCACACACACACACACACTAGCGAAACGGTATTGTGACCGTTCTGACAGCAAATAAAATGGATGGCTTGGTGAGTGACGCTTGCCAATTCCAGGTGTCCAACATGGGACGTAAAATTGAAATGCAGTCACGTCACGTCCGGTACCGAGTTGATACAAACCTGCCGGCCAGGTGGTGGTATCAGCCCGGGGGGAAACGGTACAGATGGATGTATATTAGATTTATCATGCGTGTACACACCTCCAGTAGTAACTGCATGTTTCTGTTCTTTTTTTTTTCGTTAGGCATTAGCTTTCATTTCCCGTGACTGTCTTTTATTGAATGGCGCTGAAAGCTTTTTACGATTTGTTTCGATATTTCACTATTTCGTTCTTATTCGTGCCGAAGAACTTCAAGTCGCCGTTTCTCACCGGTGGATGCAGGTGTGAAACACAGATAGTATAAGCTCACCATGCAAAAGGATTAAACGTTTGATTCGAAACTCCAATCGAAAGGGGAACTTCTGTTTTCCTGCTGTTTTCCCATTTCTTCGCCGAACGGAACAGTAAAAGTTCTAAATCCTTTACCCACACCATACTGGCATCGTACGAACGATGGAACACCGTACACTGGGGTCCATTCCAGCTGATCTGGCCGTTTGGTACGACGAGAGCGGATTGTTTACTTGGCTGCATCGAAATGGGTTTAATTAGTGTAACTTTTGCATTAGCATGCCAAACCTCTAAATGCAAGATACAGCCAGCACAGTAACAGAAGCAGACAGCGAGAAACAAATCAACTCTAGATCATGCCAATTGCATTCCAAGTTTTCAATTAGCTTTGCACAACCGCCACAGAATGCCCACTGTAACGCTATACCTTCATGGTTGAGGAGTTGTATTCCGGTCGGTTGAGCACACCAGTTTGCTGTTAAGCGTACGGAAGCGGAACCGACGGCATTTTATTTTTCACTCCTGTACAATACATTTACGATACATCTTTGATGTTGATATTATCTATACTTCCTTCTAACACACGAACCACTTTCATCAAGGTGCCCCAATACCTCTGCTCATCATTCTTGAACTACACGTGACTACGTTCCAAAACTGAACTGAGAAAGAGACACACAGGATGGCGTAAGGTTTGAACCGGCAAGTGGAAACTTTTCATATTAAACTTATTCAATTTTGGCTATCAAAATCTGGCACAACCGATCTGTAATTCCAAATCGCAACCCCCCGAAGGTTCGACAATACCTGCCAGCACTGAGCACTTGAGGTTGAGATGGGGTTTCAAATTGGCCCAAATCACAGGTAAGCAAAGAGGCGCAGAAGAACCTGGATCGATGTTCGATTGGAATACTTTGACGTTGTATTTGTATTGTTTGTTGGTTTGGGAGGATGTTTGAACGTAAGAGTTTGAAAGCATCGATAAGTAAAACGCATTACTGGAGTAGAACAGAGTAGAGCTGGGATCGATCATTCCATAGTACGTTTCATACCATTTTCTGGTGCATTTATTGTGACTCTGTTTTATTTTTAAAGCTATCAAACGAAAGTGTGTCAAAACGCTACTGCTCCCAAGCAAAACATTGACTCTGAGTGTGACCATGCTTTTGTAGGCTAAAAATAAAAAAAAACAACGAGCAACTGGTTTACAGCCTCGTTTAATTAAAGCTGCTGTCGTTTGTCAGCAAATTCCAAATTTCAGTGAATGAAAAAAAAAAAAAACAAAACGCAAACCAAAAAGCAATGATCAAATGATTTCCTGCCAGCAAACTGACCATGGTGCGATGAGGCCGTAGTTTGCCCACTCTCAGCGCCTTTATACTTGTGCCCTGCACGATACTAAAGCGATTACATTTTCGCACCTCCTTTTTCCACGGCGAAACGACATATTTGCCTGCACAAATCAATCCCTAAAACTGTCTGCCTGTCGTTGGGTCTGCTGTTTTTCACATAACGACAAAAAAACACGCCGGAAATCTACGGAAGCAACCATGGTGAGTGTGTGTGTGAAATTTGTTTCACAAAATAGATGCCCGCTGAGTGATAGCATGGTGAACACAGCATGTTTCTTCCTGGTGTGTGGAGCTATCGGAGGAGGAGTGTTTGCTTCCAAAAGACTAAACAACATACACCCACCACTAAAAATACACCCACACGGTTTGCTTGCCATTTTGCTTGCCAGCAGCCGTTAACAGCTTTAACATGTCGAACATGTCGAACACTACACTGTGAATTGGAGAAAACATTTAATACCAAGAATGTCTCGATGTAATTGAAAATTTTATACGAAGAATTGAAAGCGCAATGGGAAAGAACAAAGTCAAACCCATCACTTCTGTCATTTTCTGACAGATGTCGCAAAGAAGCACGAATTTCTTAGTATTAAGCTGGCAGCGACTTTTTACTGCAATTGACTATTTTTCAGGACTTTATTTTTGTTTTAAAAATCCATTTAGCGTTTCAAAAATTGATTGCTTCATAGGGCAAGATGCTGAAGTAAATTTCATTTATGACATTTTGTCAGGATTTGAGTAAACATAACACATACTACCAACTTGGTTGTTCAACATTTGATATAAATTCGGATTGCCGAATGACTGATGTCATCTTAAAGCTTTTGCCTGTTTTATTTAAGCTATCATGGTTCCTAGAGTATCATAAATTTTCATCTGATCCCAAATTAGTAAATTGAGCAGTGGATCATCGGTAAAGTTTGACGGGCTCCTTTGCTCCATTATAATATTCGAAAAGACTTTGAATATTCACAAAGACATTTCTGCACTTGATTTTTCAACTTATCTCTGGCAAGCTCTATTGTGGACCCAATTACTTACGAAAATAAATTATTTTATTTTATTTTGTACATTTAATATCAGGTTATTTTATACTAAATAAAACCACTCATAAATTCTATTCGATTAATTAGCACACCTATCATAGACTGGAATATACTTTCATCGCTTCAAAACTTTGTCAAAGCTTCATTTAAATAATAGCTCATGG
Source organism: Anopheles marshallii (assembly GCF_943734725.1). Classification (NCBI taxonomy): domain Eukaryota; kingdom Metazoa; phylum Arthropoda; class Insecta; order Diptera; family Culicidae; genus Anopheles; species Anopheles marshallii. The sequence continues at coordinate 30,077,195 of NC_071326.1, read as the reverse complement.
CTTCATAACCGTCTACACCTGTGCGGTATTCAGGTAAAAAAGCAACAAACACCCACATAACACTCCATTCATGGCGCCATTCCACGCGGTTGCCCATTTCTCGATGAATTGTTATCTATCATTTATCAAAAAACTGCCCTAGGCTCCGACGCAACGGTAGCTGGCGCGGTAGAGGCAGAAATCGTGCAGCACATAAGTGAACGAATAAATCAAAGCTTCTTAATTTTCAGCACCAAGCTGCCAACGATGCAGACCACCACACCATGGTGGTTCGCCTTCCTTCGGCGAGGGCTTCTTTATGTACAATTTTTCGGGCACCAGGTCGACGATCGAACAATGCCGGAGCAAGCAGGACAAATTTGGGGCACCATTTTGTGCTCCACACCAAACGGGAGCGACAGAGAAAGCGAAAAAGGTTGGCCGTACCGTGGCCTACAAACCGGGCGAAGGTACCAAACAGCTCTGGAACGCGAACAGGTGGTTCATTTGCCACCCACTGAGCTGGAAAAGTGCTGCGGATTATGATGACAAATAAATATTATATGGAACCTCGGAAACTTCGACGACGCAACGAGCGCCGAGCTGGAAGTCGGGAGTTTCATCGGGTATCAGCATTTTGTCGCCATTAGCCTTCGTTATCGCTTTCAAAACCCGGCCCTCCCATGCGTACCACCTATACCCCGTTCGGGGATTCCGCATCCTCGAGCACCGTACCATATACCCCTTTGGCGATATGTAGGGTATGGGACAGCAGGGAGGGAAAAAAATAAATTGTCCCATCATAAAGCCATCCCCTTGTCATATTGACGGGGTAAATGTGATTTTCGTGTTTCGTCATCTTCGTCGTAACTTCGAAGTGGCGCCTTATCGTCAAACCTCAAATCAATTCCCTGTCCCGGGGATCATGCGGGGTGGATTTGTTGTAGCCACCACAACCTCACTCCGAAGCGCGCTCTGCGATTATCCTTTTGATAAATTAACCTCACCGGCACAGAAGGGATGACATTTTTTCTTCTTTTTGACAAATCATTCAACCAGTCAAGCGCGAGAACCATCCGCACAGGTATGGTTGCAAAAGTAGAGAAACTTTTTAATGGCAATCTCGTTCGAAAGTTTTCCTAATTTGTTGACTCCGTTGGCAGTTCGCAGCGGTTGTTTATCTGGCATGGATTTTCTTGCCCTCTCGCACACCGCTGCTGATCGTTTCTGCAGTGTTACTTTCACCAGTCGGAATAGGTTTATTAAAATTATTGATTTTCCATTTGCCTGCTCGCGCAGTCTAATGCATTTCGTTCGCTAGATGGCGGGTGTTGTGACTGGCTAATCGCAACCCAGCGCATTGCAAACCCCATTGTGACGCTAGACTGTGTGCTTTATGTTCGTTTGTTCCAGAGTCCAGGGGAAGGTTTGACAGATGGGACACCTTGCGGGTGATGATGATGATAACGATAACGATAGTTTAATTACGTGGCCACCAATGAGGGTGAGTGGTTCCATATTTTTTATTTGTTTCTGTATTTCATTCTCTTACACTTTGCCTGTTGCATTTTCTAGGACATATGCTCGAGGTCATAGTATTGCTGCTAAGTCAATTCTTTGCCTTAACACCGTTGAAAAGTCACTGCCTCGAATGGTAATTGCATTCTGGTTGCACAACTCAGCAAACCAGTGGTTTGCCATTTTAATTACTGTTTCTTTTCAGTTAAAAACCAGACACTAAAAAGTTCACCATGTTAACTCATTTGAGCAGAAAACAGAAAAATAAACTACTCCAGCGCTACCCACCCGGACCGCCGATTGGGGCGTGCAAAATGGCAACAAATTATTTAAGCACGATGCCACATGCAATCACTTAACCATCGCTTATCGCAGCGCCGGTTCGCTATCTGCGAACCTCGGTGACGGAAGGTGAAATGTTAATCGAGATTGCTCGTGACAGTTGCACATATTTTATTTGGTCCACATCGTGCAACATGCAACGGACCACGCTGCTGATCGTAACCGACGTAGTGCGATAAAATCACTGTAGTGGTTGTCGTTGGTTGACAAGAAGTTTGCGATAATGCGCTGCAAAGCAGTTCGGTGGATGATTTAGCTAGCCCCGATGGTGGAAGCGTCCGACATTTTTGAGGGAATTGAAATACATGCACGGAGGACATTATTTTCAATCTGTTTTTTGATGGTTTGTTTTTAATATCTTCTATGAAAATGCATCATTAATAATTAATGTCTTAATCTAAATAATTGTTTATGCTACTTTCTACGGCGCTAGTTCGTACGACGTCAATATTGCCATTAAATTCAGCATTATTTAAGAAAGACCATAGCATTGGATGCTGTTAAAATCGTCTCCTAAAACGATTAATAAACAACGAAACTATCTAACAAATGAAATGAGCTTTGCTTTTCTCCTCTCGCTTAGTAAATTACTCTATGGTGTCTATATCCGGGTTGGATTTTAGTTTGAGAGAAATTAAGACGAACCAAAACTCAAGCTATGAATCATGATATGATAAACGAAACGTCATACAGCATTTTAACTTTGATGAGTAATATAGTAATATTTATGAAAAAAATCATTCAAACCTCTACTCATCAGTTGCAATCTAGACATTAAAAGAAAAACGATCTATGATTTTTCTACACAACATGAGCTTTAAAGGATGTTAATTTCAATCGCATTTCATTCATTTCATTTCATTTTTTGTTGTGATTGATTTGATTTGCTTGTCACGTTTTAAAGATAACATAAAATCGATGCACCATAATAAGCACCTCAGAAACACCAGGAAAAACTCACACAACTCATCATCAACTCGCTCACAAGCTCATCACAACGATCGTATAGCATGCAAATGTAAATTTGTTCCGAACTAATTGTCATCTCAAAACTGATCGCATCGAACGCCCAAGCAAAACTGACGCATCAATCGAAGCAAAGGCATTCCGCATATTGGTTCTAATACATAAAGCAAAACAAATGCAAATCACACAAGCATTTACACACCACATCCACCATTCAAGACCGATATTCAAGCGAAAGCATACCCATTCAATAAGCGTGAAAGTGCACAGGAGAGCCCGTCGAGCGGGGATGGATGGTTGAAGAATGAAAATCCTGACTCATGTTTGCCATATTACGAAGAAAGAATATCAATTGGTTTGTTGTGCTGATTTCACGAACAGTGAAATAGAAGTTTCAACATGTCTCAATCCATCCACGTCCATTCTCCATTGCATTCGAATTTCCATCGAAACACACCACAGACAGGATGGCGTGCAATAAGTTGAATTGAACAAAACCGTTGATTTTATCGCAGTACACCTGTTGAAGCAATGCATGACGGAGTCACACTCTATGCCCGGAGAAAATGAAATTGCGAAGCGTAACACTAAACCGCAGCGAAGCAACATGGAAATCAAAATAATAGAAAAGTAATGCAATTATCGATGGCGATAGTGTCTCTTTGTTCCGCGAGCGCACATACCACAAGCGCACACTCAACCGCACATGCGGAAGCATCAAAAACAAATCGCTGGTCACGGTCGATTTGACCGGTGCATCCCTGCCTGATACGTTTACGATCCCGCGATGCAAAAGGTTGACGGTGGGAAAATTAAACTTTTCCACCCGGACGACACGAACCACTGGAAAGGGCAGGCTCCCTCATCGACTTGGCGCTCAAAAAATAGCATCGCCATTGGTGTGCAAGGCATGGAGTGACCGTTGTGCAGTTCTTCGCGAAACGCTACCCAGGAAGAGACAACATTAAATTGAATTTCCAACTTATTTAATAACATTACATTGGATAGATGGCGTGTGGCCACAATGGTGATTTTTTTTGTTTTGTTTTTAAACGTAAACCTCGCACCACCAAACCCATCAAACGTGGCTATCGGTGCGCAATGGTAGTTTGGTTATGAGTGCCACCGTCATCGCTGCCGATGTGGTGTTGTGCAGGTTCGTAACTCGTCCGCGGTTGTGGCTTCCAATGCTATTTTCATGCTCACTTTTCCTTCCATCCTGTCGCCAAACGCCGTTGAGTTTGTGCGTGGAAAGGCCTTTCACCAGCAGCCGGACGTTTCGAACGTTGCTGTCGGTTGGGTTTTGAAAAACCAACCAAATTAGGATGCTTCTATCGGTCTAACCACACAACGCTGGGACGCAAAGTGCCTGGTGAGTACCATCAATTACACGCGAGTAGTTATTAGCTTTACAATACGTTGCCCATTTTACATGCAGCTGGTATGTTTTACACCTTGAAACAAAATGTTAAACCGACATGAGGCCTAAATTGAAGCAAACAACCTAATCCTATGCCCTACTTGAATTGCTGTCGCTAGGAATTAGCAACTCCCATTGCTGGGGAGTCTTGGTACGGTTGCACCGCTCGAGGTTCATCGCAGGCAAGGGAATCACGGGTTGCAAAACACCATTACATCCGGCTCAAAACACACTGTTATCCTTAAATTGGGTTCACTTCATCATTATCACAGCCCACCCTAAACTCCTCCATACCCGCTGGCCAATGGCGCCGTGGACGGGGGATTAAAAAGCGGATAAACTTTTCTCATTTCATAAACACGACGACACCGGCGACCGGTGCCCGTACCGACCGTACTTTACCCCGTGATGTGTATTCCACGGAGCCACCTCGTGCGGATGAAACGATGATGCCAGCCCTGGGATTTGCTTAATTACTATTTTATTACATTTTCCGTTTCCATTTATTGCGTCCCAGGAACTCGCCAGCAGTCCACGGCTGTAAGAATCACAACGGGACGGCTACTGATTGCAACCAGCAGCATACAGTGCGCAATGCAATCAGAAAGCAAACGAACCTCGTTGGGTCATCTGTTGCATCCGCTTTGCTCACTGGCTGCATGCTGTTGCTGTTTAAAAAAAGCTTCTTCACACTGACTCAATATATTGTAGCTCATTATCGGAGTTTTTTTTTGTTGCGCTCCCTAACCCACGCAAAACGCCTGTCGTTGTCAACATTACATTCAAGTAGGTCTTTTACACAGGCGTCTTACATGGTTTGTGGCAAAGCGTGCTTTCGGCACATCAAAAACCGTATGCTGAGATTGTTGTTTTCCATCAACATCAACTTCAAACCTCTTACCCAACATCCTCCTATCTGCCCAGGCCATTTCTTCTTCCTCGCATGTGTACCGCATAACCGCGAGCGATTAGCGGCAAGCGTCGCTCCTGTCACTTGTGACGTGAAAAGCCACTTGCGTCAGAGAGAACACACAACCTATGCTCGCTATGGTTACAACTGGAAAACCCTCGATCTAGTCAACACTACTGTCACCTAATCCCTTCGCCACGGTAAGCGCGCGCGCGTCATGCTCACACCACCACGGGGTAAATAAACAGCGTAATCCTTTAGTAGAGGGAAAACAATCCAACGCCTGTTTCGCAGTTACGTGCCATCGGTTTCGGACGTGCTTGATTTGGGGCGTTTGAACCCAGGTAGTGGTGGTGGGATTTTCCGATTGCAAGCTTCGTAAAGACGGCGTTCGATTCAACATTAAAGGACATACTTTTTTAATCTTCTAAACAAAGTGCTAAGATGATCGTTGCTAACCACAGTTAAGGCGTCATTTATCACATTCCTTCAGCGGTGTACCACCACCCAATCCCCCATTGATTGAATCTAGAATCTAGCGCCTCCTCGTTTAATTCCTAATAAGCTCCTAAATGGTGCTTATTATCTTCATTACAACCGTCAATAATCCCCCAGGGTACGATGAAATTGAAATTTCCCCACAGTCAGCTAAAGTGAAATAAAGGCTATAACCTACACGAATCAAGCAACGCAACCGAAAGAAAATTAGACCAATGGACGCTAAGTAACGCGGGAAAGACATGCTCTTCCCCTTACCGTGAGTGCTAATTAATAATGGAGTAGAGTCATGAACCTTAACCGTATTTTGCAAAGTTTGCACACTATACTACCGTCAGCACCATTCGCGTGTCGTTATCCCCGCACGTTCAGTGGGCTGATTTCTTTTTTGTTGCCTTTTTACAAACACTTTTCCCGACTTTATGATGTGCTGGGTGATTTTATTGCTTAACGTGAAGATGGCTATTTACGCCGGGAAAATGCGAGATGAAAGATGAAGATGTGCAGTACGCTGCGAAAGACAAACACGAACTTATCCTGTGGCATTTTCAAGCAAAATGGCATCAATGATAAAGAAAATGCGTGCTATGCAGATTTGGTACTGCTTTCGAACGGGTTCAATGAATTCTGGGATCTTAAATTTTCGATTTTTATGTTTTAACACAAAACCCACAAAATTGATTTGTACACCAGATGAAATGCAATATTTTGATTGCGTTGTCATTCAATCTACGAGAAAGATATGTGTTTACAACGCCAGGAAGATTTTATTTATTTGGTTATTATCTAAGGAATAAGTTCATGGAAAAAAATGATGAATGAAATGAACGAAAATTCAGTTTAAATATTGTAAATAAACGTTGAAACTATCATAAAAATCAGCGCTGATTATCTACATGATTTCATACATTAATGTCATCCGTTTAGGCCTCGTCAACTGCATAGCTTTAGGCGTTAGAGTCTCCTAAAATTATATAAGTCTCGTTGAAAACCCCATTGTTGTAGAAACAACTTTAAACTTCTCCCTTTTTTAAGTTTTATTTTGTAAAGATAAGTTTTAAGTTTGTATCGTTCATAGTTTCCAACTATTGAACTCCACCATATCTCCAACAATGGCCGGAATCATACTCTAAGCCAGTTTTTTGTATGCATTTTTATGTTTCCAATCTTATCCGCTTACAGCTCGCCAAATACAAATTACAAGCCAACTTAAGCCTAAAAGGATTACATTGTTTTGCTAATGAAAGCAGCTAACCCAAGCTCGACAAATGACATAACAAAGAATTTTTCTAGCTGGTCTGAGCCAAGTTAGGTCATGTTTCCCGTGTGCGAAAAAAGTAAAGAAAATGTTTTTAACGAAAACAACTGAAACGGGACTATTTTAATTATTAGAATTATGTATTGTTTCAATTGAATTGAATTTAAGGTTAAATTTATGGACTTTAATCTATTTTTCTCAAATTGTAATTTTTTATGTCGAAATGCTATATCTTTTACGAATCTGTACAGAATGATACAACCCGGTACCTGGACTATTGTACAGATACAGGCTAAAAGCTTAAGCTTAAGCAGTATGGTCTACCCGAATAATTGCATAGCACTTTCTGTTCTTGATTTGCTATATCTGAAGTCATTGAACACACATTGAAATACAGCTATTTTCATGCTGTTATTACAGTGCCACCAAGAGAATCCAACAATACTCCAGTGCAACATTATAACGCATCAATCATTGCCCAAAACCCAGGCTCAATTCCGCCTGATTAGTACGTATGTTTCACATCAACAATTCACGGTACTCGGTATGTCAACCAGCATGAAACATTCATTTACGAAATATCACTATATCATCCACCAGCTCTCGATGTTCGAGTATGCTTTAACACTCCCGGTGCAGACGTACAGACGTTCCGGCCGTACACCAATCGATGCAAACCTACCCGCGGCCAACACATCGGCAAGAGTCAGCAGAACAGCGTATGTCGTGTCAGCATACTAACTAGACACGATGGAAAACATGACACTAGCAATAGCCAACGGCATCAGCAACAATAGCATCCTCATCATCATCATCATCACCATCATATACTCAGACGCTAGTCGCTTGTCGCATGTCAACAAATGTTGGTTGGCACCTCCTTCTAACACCCAAAATGGAAACACCCCCAGCGCTGAGCGCGTTCGTCACCCACGCGAGAACTAGTGTCCAACCTCCGAGCCGATCGTTCCCATCGTACTGGTTCCGGTCGACAAAGTACACGTTTCGACTTTGTGCTCGTCCAAGTACCCATGGCTCGAAAACCACCGAGAACGAGGTGTCGGAGATTTTTTTTTGCTCACCGCAGTTATGCGCACAACCGTGGACGAACTGGGTGAAAGCTGACGGGCACCAAATGGGACACCCAAGCAATGTGCCCAACGCCGTACAAAACCCGGTACACGGTACGATGAGTCAGTACGGTGACAGGGATTTCGTGTGTCCGCTTGTCAGATGCTGCCAGGCACTCTGACCAAAAACAACCTGCCCACAAACGATTTCCAGTCGAATGGGTTTTGCTACTTCGAGGTGCACGTTCGCTAAAGGTGTGTGACCCACCAATGTTCCTCGCCATCTCTGTTCGCTCGGGCCAGCCTCCCCGGCACACGCGGTAAATGCAAATTTCCTTCCATCCACTTTTTCGCAGATCGTAACCACCGTTCACGGCAGGAGGCCAAAACTTGCCTACCAAAACATCATCCTTCGGGACACTTTTTCACACATTTTTCCTCTTCTCCGCACTTTACGGGAGTGTGTGTGTGTTTGTGCATCTGCTTGTGTTCATCCCGAAATGCTTGCTAAAGACCCGATTTACGCATCCATCCCATCCATCGTCATTCGGGGCGGATTATGCTTGCTGTCGGATTTTCGGCCACCGTACGGAATGGCGCCATAAAGAGATTATTTTTATCATCGCAACGGTACTGCTCCGGCTGCAGATGCTTCTGCTGCTGCCAATGCGTGTTTGTATGTCCGGCCGAGCGGGGGCGGTAAGTCGCATTTCCGAAACGGACCGTTGAATTAATTTTTCAACCATCCATCGGACTGGTGTCGGCCAGATGGTACCACCGTGACAGCGTTGCGCTGACTTTCGCGGCAGATGACTTGTTAAGCTGTGCGATTGAAACTCATTGACGATCGTTCGGCAGGAAAGTATCATGCCGGTGGATGGGGCGCTTAATATTGCTGACAGGCGGCAAAACGCAATATGCAAAGCATGCCGGAATAAATTAAATCTCATTACGAACACACCCATAATGCTCACCCCCGGTTCCCGATTGGTCAGATGTATGTAAATGTTTGCTCCGTGTTTCCGGTGAAAGTTTCCACAATCGATTACAGAGCGAAACCATCGAAATAAAATACCGTGAAGCTTAGGTTCGAATGAATTTAGATTCATGCTCAACTTCATCGACACCACAACGAACCCGCTCGGTTGAAGAGTTATTATAATTCTTAAATCTCATTATGCATTCACTCGTGGAAAAACTTTCAATCGTACAATAATGCTGTCGAGCCTCTGTTATGGTAATAGCGGCAACATTACCAACAGCATTACATACTTTATTTTCCTTCCTTTGTCCATTGGCAGTTGGAAAGGTGTGATCACCATTCTTTGAAAAGTTGTTTCAAAGGACTAATGTTATTTTCACAAATTCTTCACACCAACAACTTATACTGCTGCAAAAAAGGTTTCGTTAGCATAAGCCAACACAATCGAATGTAACAATGCATGCCGCTGCCGTGACTGTGTGGTGTAATTGTTGCTACTTGCTTTGGCATTCCTCAATTTACGAAGCACTTCACCCACTCACATCAACTTCGATGGCCGCTTTCAGTCACTGTTTCGTGGTAACAAAAAAGCACAAACACACAAGCAACACCACCAGCAACCGTACACCGATAAAAGCAAGGATAAATTGATTCTAATTCCGCACCATCCGTTCCACGAACGGCAGGATGAAGAGCGTCGTAGAGTCTGGCCCCGACTCACGACCGAAAAAAACCCCTGGGTAGCACGGAAAATTTACGACGGTAATTTATGTCCTCTTTACTTCCTGTCTGCTACCATTCCTACCCGCTCGGACGGACAGTCCGGCCATAGACGGAAGCTGCAGTGGTACACCTTTTACGCTGCGTGCGAGCACAACTAATTGCGGCCACTTCGGGATTGCCTAATGTAACGCATCTTGTTTCGTGTGCCCTTTCCGCTGGCACGACATGCTCGTGCTACGTTGGGCGGCGAGGGTCAAGAAAATTGTTGGTCAAGTACTGTTGGCAACACTTCTTGCTTAGAATTCCTTGCGCCACGCCACGAATCGATGATCAGCTGTCGAACGGGGATCAGCTAATGAAAAATGCTATCAATTAATGAAATACGGCAATTACGGGTTGTTCTTTAGTACGGTCATTCAATTTTATGGTACTTATTTTAAAGAGATGTATAAATTGCAAGTAATTGATACATTAATCCATGAAATACTGCGCTGAATGACAGTAAAGTTTTTTTTCCGAATGTGACGATAATTCATCAACGCCTTAATGCGCCTGAAGGTATGCAATTACTTATTTGTTACTTTGCTGAAGAGCGGATTAGCTAGATCAAACAATAGCACAAGTAAATAATGTTTCACTCTTTTTCAAAACCACAAACTGATCTTCTTTATTGGAACAACAACCTCAAGAGGTCTAGGCCTGCCGTTTCTGGCTTTCTTTGACTTTATTTACGCGTAGTCGCATTGTCAGTCTTGCGTACGGAAGTTTGATCCAGATGGGATTTCGACCCGGTCCTTTCGGGTGAAGATCGGTGCCGCTACCAATACACCACAAAGTCGCCCAATCACAAACCAATACTAGTCCAAAAATGATACCTTCAATTTGACTCTGAGTGGCACATACTTCCAGGCGTTGCCTACCAATCTTACAACCTATCAAAACTTCAATGCGAATAGTAGTGCGTTAGATGAAGTTAAAAACAAATCTGAACTTCATTGTTTGAAGAAGTACGCAATACAAAATTCTTAAACAATAATCGCAGTTGTTGTAAGTTATTATACTTTTGTTATTTTTACTTATTTTTAATTGATATTATATTTGCGAGGAAGCTTCTACACAGCCCAAGATCGCAGTTGAGACTTGGATGTATGATAAATGACATCCGATATCTCATGCTGGCAGTACACATTCATGTGTAGAAACTCTCTAGAGGGTCTACCTGAGCAATTTCAAAATACGGCTGGTAATCGCCTCTTCAATAGGCTGGCTCATGCAATACTCTATACGTATTGCTTTAGTGAAAATACAAACGCGTTTACACAATCGTTTGCTATTAACAGAACACTATTATCACAACACCAAGTCAACTTCCATACATTTACTAGTGCTAAAAATCGTTGGTCAAATATTTCGTGCATTGTAGCTCTTACCAAAAATGCTGTCAGCGGTAATCAAAATATGCTGGCAGTTAAAAATCTCAGCTGCTATTTTGGGCTGTGCAGAAGCACCCACAGTCTAATTACCAACCTCAAAAAAAATCTTTAAACTATAAACTAAATTCTTACTTCATGATAATAACAATACAAAGACTTTACGTGTAAGCGTTACTTGAACAGGTTAGAATATTGAGAAACCTTTTTTGCAATTTTCTTTCATTTGTGCAGTTGAATCCACATATCCCGAAACGTATTCATCTGAGCGCGCAGATTATTTCACCGCTGGGAGTAACGTTGATTACCGGGCGTTTCTATCAATCTGATTGCTGATAGCACTGGGAATCGAATCGTCCGAAAACGCTCACAACTCATTGATTCGGAATATCCCCAAACCCAAAATCTCTGCACAGCACGTTCAGAACGAAACGAACTAAATCGGAAACGGAAGCGCCCCATCGATACCTCATTGCTCACATTTTCCCGTGTTTGCTTTGTGTAGGAATCCGAATTCGCTCCATTATTTTCACATTCAAACCACATTCCATGCGCACGTGGAATACACAGAGTCCCGTGACGTGCTGATACCGGGCAGTGTGACGGTACGATTCGAAGAAGACAGAAACAAACAATTTGACGATCGAGTGAGCTGCAAACTGGCTTTTTTCTGTTTTTCTCCCCCTTCAAGCTGGTATGTGCGTGAGCTTTAATAAGTTTGCAATTTCACTCGTTTAGCCTACGAAAGCAACACTGCGCTATAACAACGGAAACATGCCTTCAGAAATGTAAACTACTTATCGGAACCTTCTCGGAAAATTTGCCCAAATTTCATTCCGTCTCGTTATGCTATTTGTGTTTCAGCGAGTACCTCAGTACCCCAACAAACGCACACGAAGAGCATAGCAATACCCTCGGCAAGCGGAATTTCGCTGTCCGCTGTCAGGGAATGGCAAAGCGACTAAAAAAACAAACCGATCCCGTCCACTGCTCGGGACACAATCATCCTGTTAACAGATTCTGCCATCAGACCGCACCACTGCGAGAAGCTACAGAAATGGAACGGAATGAAAAACCTAATCCTCCCATTGAATCTAGGGACTTTGATGGTGGAATCGATGCATCGAGAGGTATTATAGAGCACATATTTTGATTAAAGGAAACTGGGGACGGAACGTTTGCCGCTGGTTTTGTCAATGTTTTTTTTTTTTTTTTTATTCAATAAGAACGGCCAGGCCGTATTGCTTTTGTCAATGTTTTAACTCGATTGAATTTGCCATAAAAGAGGGACGCAACAAAAAACAACAAATGAAAATTAAGTAATTAAATGCAGAAGAGACATGTACATGGAGGGCTACGGTGTGCTGTTCGGTTTTTTTTTCCTTCTGCTTGTACGTGTTAAAAAGCAGTATTGAACGAACATGTCCGTTTTGGTTTACTTTCGCTGTACACCAAGTTTGTTGTTCTCGATGAAGGTTTTGCAATTAGTTTGTCGAACTTGCTCATGACTTGGTTGGGTTAGAGCAAAGCTCGTTTTGCTCGTTCGCTACACACCTATTTACACAGGAGTAATTTGTAGTTTTAAACCAATTTTTCCTACGTCAAGCTGTCACACGCCCTCTTTGCATATTTTCATTGAACATTGCCAGTTCAAAGTTATAGGAAGATATCAAAAAGTTGATTGCAACACAGGCTGCAACAATGTTGGATATATTTGACTTTCAGGTTGCTTTAGTGTATACATGCTAGAATACGCCTGAAGCTATGCAATTTTTATCACTCACACTTTTATAACGGCTTCAAGATTCTGTTTAATCATTTTTCTAGCCAGTTGCAACTTTACAAACGAATTTTGATTAAAGTAAATACGATGCACCACAATTTTAATGTTTAGAATTTTCTTGAAACGCTTCCATCCTCCATTGGACTCGTTGCACTGGTTTCTAGGGAGCGAAAGTTTTCCATCTCCAGTCCTTTTCCATCTTGATCATGTCAATTTTTGGTTGACACTTTTTGCCAACAGTTTATAATATCGACAGAAACGAAACACTCCTTCGGGAATGGTCGTCCTTTTTGTCGTCGGGAAACAAAAAGTGTCTCACACCACCACCAAACGCTACCACGGTACATTTTCCCTATCAGGACGCGTTTGCATGTTAATACAGGCGGGATTGCTAATGCTTCATCGAACAGGATTATGGTTTCATAAATTGCGTATCATCCCAAGGGATACAAAGGGAACGAACAGCAATCAATATCTTCATTTCCCTGTAACGCATACGAGTGAATAAAAGTGTTTCAGAATAAAATTGCCGTAGGACAATTTGAGTTGCACAATAGTTTTAATTTCACTACACGATTTATTTCCCAGAATAGTAAACAAATAGAGCAAAACGAATTGCCGAAAGCATTCTAACTGCGCATAATGTGAACGGAACTTGCCTTGACGACTCCAATTATCAACACTTTTGGAATCAAATTTCCTTTCATAGCATCTGCAATGCAATGAGTTCACACACGATCGAGATGAAATTGCTGGAATTGCACACGGATCAATGGATTAATTGAATCCAGCTGGAAAAGCCACTCCAACCAACCACTGCTGCTCGTTAGAAATTGAAATCAAAAGTTCAAAGGTATTGTTTTTGCATCGAGTTTCTCTGGTGTTTCCTACTTTTAAGGGTACGCCGATCATCCGTTGTCCGTATCGGGCATAGCTAGTGTCCACGGACTGTTCCGTATTTATTGGATCGAAGCGATCCGCGCTGATGTAAATGAGGTTCTAGCAATATTGTTACTGACACTACTATCTCATCATCATCATCATCATTATTGCCATCGTTTAATATTGCGACAATCAGGTTTTCAATCCGATAGAAAGCCACCCATTCGAACCGCTTTACCTTAGAAGCTCGTTACGAAACGGTTCGGAACCGTACAGTTAATGTAATTGTGAATCACCACGTACAGAAACCGGCAGGATCAACGGTTTAATGAATCAGTTCGAATCGGTGGCTGATGTGTCGTGGTGCATCAACACCGTTACCGGGTACAACTCGTTATCGATATCGATCGATTTTTCACACGCGTGTTATGATAATGAAATATTACTTCGCCGATGGATACGTGACATGTACGCAATGGTTAAGTGACCGCCATGAGTATGGTAATGATAATTTTATCACAGATAGTACATAAATACTATCTACCAATATCTACCTACGAATTCAATCTATATCTATGTATGGTCTGCAACTCTTGTAATGTTTTTAAACTTTATAGTCAAATTCGTATTAATTACAGATATTGCACAACCCGAAGATAAAACTTTGAAATTACAATTGCATACATTTAGGGGCTGTGAGGTCCTAAAAGCCAATGATTGGCCCGTTGAATTCGAATCACAAGTGATGTAATTCATTCCACAAAATCCATGAATAATTACTACACAGCGTAATGAAAGTTTCATTTTCAAATCCTATATATACTTATAAATATTGAGGAAATGTCCAATAAATGTACTCAATGGTGAATGTGAAAGCAAATGTGATAACGTGTGTCTATTCGATTTGGAGCACTATTATACTTCACAAAAGAATGTACCCCAAGCCATGGTATTTACTTAGTACAGTGGAATAATTAAACAGATACCTTAAAAATAATGCCGCCTTAAAATATGCAATTGGTATGACGTATGACGCCCTTTAACAATCTCCAGTAAGCATGAACGGAAGTACATTTCTATTCAAACTCCAATTCCAGCATGTGCCAGAAGGAAAGTAAATTCATTTCATCTTTCAATTTTCATTACAAAATTCAATAAAAGCCAGATGCTTGTCATAACATTTGCGGCTTGGATGGACAGTACCATGAAAGTTGCGCTGTATGATAAAAGTTTGAAAACAAAGTACCAAATTGTTCCAATCCCAACACAAATAGTGTTTCTTTTTTACTTTTAAACTGCAAGCAAAATAGTGTTCCTATCGAAACAAAAAAACATCATTTGTTGTTTTATGTAATCCGACAAAAAACATACATCGTAAGCGGATGATTGTGAGGCACATATTCACATGCAACCATCACGGCCATCAACCATCGTGGATTTAGAAGTGAACGACCCGAACATCTATTGAAATGCATGTGCAACTTTTCATTCACCATCACAATGTTTACCACTGAAACTATCCCAAAAACAAATGGACCAACAAAACAAAAAAATGGAAAAACATGCACATCCTGTTGGCCAGCAGATGTCGCTGCCAAATGGTACTTTTTGGCCGCCTGCTCTCTGTGCACACATCGACATGTGAGAAACAGTAGAATGGAACAAAAAACCCATCCTTTCTAAAGCTAGTCGCTGGCAGTAGCTACACGGATAAGATAAATGATCACGAATCTGAAGCAATTTTTATTCACTTTTATTTGTTGTAGTTCCATCTTCCATTTTTTCCCCCTGTTTTGTGAGCGCAACCGGGGCAGCAGTTTTGATCAAATTGCATATCGAATGGTAAAAAGTGCACCGGACACCAATCCAATCAGAAACCTGTTATTTACTGTGCGAAGCTTCCCTGTTTGCTTTACACTTTTCATCAAAGTGAAGCAACGCAAACAAACGCTTGCAAATGGTGGGGTAATATGTACACTATTTTTTTTTTCTTTCGTGGGAAACTAATTTCCTAGAATATTGCAAAACAACATAAATATATTTGTCCGAAACTCAGCCTGAGATGCATTGTTTGACTTATGCTGCTGAGCTGAACGTACTGTTTATAAGAATGTATAAGAATGTAATGACCTTCACGACGGGCTCAAGTGTGATTGTTGCTAGTACCGTACATCTATTATCGTTCATAACTCTGCTCAATACTACAGAATACAGCTCATGTTACATCGTACGAAATACACGTTAAAGGATGAAACAAAATAAAAAAAAAAACGATAATCAACCGTCAGACGCACTGGTTGCAGCATTCGTGCCATGGTAACGGGCCGGATTCTTTTCCGTTTCCGGTGCTTGAGGCAATTGCTGGCGCTGACTCTACTCTACTCCCCCTGGCGAACCGCTTCCTGCACGAAGGCAATTCACGCTGAATGCATCCGATGAATACTTTAGAAAGGGCCAAAACAAAGCAGAAGATATGTGTGCAAACACTCGTACGGAGTGCTGTAGAGCATTTTCTGTGGCCATTAGATTCTGTTTGCACTGTCGGCTTCTTTGGCCCACTTACTGGTGCTTACTGTAACCCACCGCCGATCGGTTCCGACACACTGCAAAGAAAAAGTGCGCCACGCCACGGATGTTTCAAGCCTCCAGAGAAGAAAACTTTTCAATGAATTTTAATAATCCCAGCGTGCAAAACCCCTTTCGACGACAACCACCACACAGCAACTGATCCCGAATGTCGGGTGGTTGGCAACTTCTTCAAGTTTCTTCGCACTCGAAAAGTGTGTTAAATAATAAAGCGACTTTACAATCAATAATAGCATTGTGACTGAACCTTTCTACCACCGAACCGCCATATGTCATAGTGAAAGCTTCCACCGATGCTGCGCCGGGTGAATTGAGATGAATAGCTACAGGGGAGGAGGGGGAAAGAAGTAAAAACCGGGACAAGGTAAGGTAAGGAGCAAAAAAGCTGCTCAGGGCTTTATGATCCACAGTGAAACTTGCACCAGCCATCGTTTGATATTTCTTCAACGGTGAAGAGGTCAACAATATGGCTTTGAAAATTGTGGACCGTGCGTTCCTACCCCTGTTACGGGGTGGTGTGGTAGAGCGCACGGAATCCTTCTAACGCAGTCATAGCCGACTAGTTTCCGGTTCAGTGAAAATTTAATATCCTTCCCTATTTCTTTGCGAATGTGAGTGCGTCGAATGTTGGGTGGGAGATGACTTTTTTTCATTCCGGTTCCATTTCGTCGTGTTACTATCGTTCTATGAAAAGCGATTAAAGGTATAAATCTATAGCGAAAACGAGTGTAAAGGTGAAGCACGGAGCTGTAGAACTGCAATAGAAGAAGTGTGTTCACGCTACTAGTATCTGGTATAATAAACTTCTACAAGAAGATTAAACATATTTAACCATCCAACCGTGGATTCGTCCACACACCCGTCAATTTAGGCTAACAGTATGCAATCTTTTAAGCAAAACGTCCTTCGCTATTGCTTTTATGAATTATTTGGTAAGTATTTGAAAAGAGATGATTAGTGTATTCAATTTGATTCAATGTTTAGTATAGTTATGTAATTGCTCACATGTGTTACGTATAAACAATTATTGACCTAAAACATTATGCACTTTTATGATAGAAACGTCTGAAAGTATGGAAAATTGATGCAAATATAAGATAATTTTAAAAGGTGTCTTAACGGTTTATTGTATTTTGGAGATAATTATAAAAACCTCCTACATCCAAGCATTGCTGATCCTGTGCTGTGTAAAACTTTGATCGAGAGAATTAATTCTGTATTTCAATAAAAAATAAACCCAAATCCCTTTTCAACACTCGACAAACAACTTAATGAAAAACATAATTTACGCAGAGTGTAAAGAAAAGCTTTACAATTAAAATTATTTTAGCTTTAGGACATGTAACATCCCAATTACGAACGGTTCTCTTTGATGCTGTTCTTCCCGCGTTCTAATGGCTGTCAACCGGAACGCAATTGCGCACCCCGAAACGGGGTTCATTCTATTCTCAATTTCCCGTGGATCGTGAATTGTAATTTTATTAGCATGAACATTTATCGTCCCAGAAATGTAAGGTAAAACAACATTCCCGCTAATCACAGTTTATTTTATCTCGCCTTTTTTTCGTTTCCTTTCCTTCCGTTTCCCCGCTTGCAAAAGTCACTCCAACCCACGAGGCGCGAACCCCTTTTTTGAGATGGCTTCTTGAGTTGATTCCAGCGTACCGGTTACACCACAGCAAAGACATTTGCCTATGCTTTATCATCGTACCGGCAGACAGCAGAAAGCTATTTCCATTTCCGAAATCCAGCAAAGGTTTCCGTAACGACGGTTTCCATTCTTGGCAGAGAAAAAGGGATCTGATAGCGAGATCGCTGTGGCCGGGTGTACCCTTGTTTTGTTCATTGTTGCATTTTACATTGTGCCTGATTTTTATCGCGTACTGAAGCGGTTTTGTTTCTCGAGAAAGTCTACCCCTAACCAGCGTCAGCTCTATTTACAGAGATGGTTAGATAGATCATATTGCCGCGTATATACATATAAAGGAAATTGAAACATAAAGGTTCGTAAGGAGCAAAAGTGAAGGCGATAAGCCAGATCAGAATGCCTCATGTTTGAGCAGAAAAACAAACGATACGAAAGAGAGGAGCAACAATTCATTAGTTTGAAAGCTAATTTTAAAACCCTACAAAAAAACAGGGAAACATTTACGCAATGCTCATCGAACAGCATGCTGCCTGGCAATATTTCTTCGAACCAATGACTGGCTGCCATCAATCAAATAGATTCAACGCAATCGCTTCTCTCATATTTTACCTGCAAATCTTCTAACGCGTACAACCCTCCGGAGGCTTCGGACAGATACACAGCAGATGGAAATAAATAATTCCCCAAATCTCCAGGGATGGGAAATACCTACCCGCTAACAACCCATTCCGGTGGGCCGGTACGCCATCCTGGTAATCCATCTGCGAACGGGGCCGTAGTTGTCGGTGGGCACGCGGGATGTGTAACGCACGTAAGCTGTGGTGTTTGCCTACGTGTTGTGCTAAAAGTGGACGTGGCTTTGGGATAAGGTTAAATTTGCGAATCCTTTCACCCGCTCAAACCGGCCCGGAAAAGTTGCTTTTTTCACACCTTCTTACACGGATTGTTAGGCAATAATGTTCGCGATGGGTTGGAGCCGGGATTTTGCGGCTCTACGGCTGGGACGACACGTCCTTTTTGGTACGTTCGCGATTGCTCCTTTGCTTCTGGATTTCTGGAGTGTTTGTTTCGTTTTTCTTCGCTTTCCTGCTCCTACTCCTTGCACTGTCGCTGTGGCGGTTCCAGAACCTTTTCTATCCACTTTCACTTCCACTATCGATCACTCCATAATTCACATTCGCCTCAAATCTTTTCCCGCCGTGGAACGACGTAGGCGACCCAGAAAGTGGAATGACATTCCCTGCGTGCCAGCAGGATCACGACCGGGATAAATCACGGCACCGATAATATTTTGGCAGACCGGTTCGCATCCATAATGTCCGAAATCCGGTCGCGTACACCCCCGGCAACAGTAGCACCGGTTGGAAGGGAGCATAAAAAATAAGAACCAGTATACTGGGAGGGAATAGAATTGGCCGAAATTCTTGCAGCCAAAAAATGCAAATTACCAAACGCTCTCGATCCCTCGAACCTCAGCGTGCTCGATTCCAATTTGTCAATCTGAGGGATCCCTCTTTTTTTTTGCTGCAGTGCCCCTTTTTTGTTGTTTGCTTTATCACTGTCTGTTTTTTTTTTCTTGTTTGGTTCTGCACACCAGATTCAATTTCTTTGCGCGTGGACGAAAAACTTCCAAGGAAAAACGCTCCTGATTGCGTTACAAGCTTTCGGACACACTTTATTTATAGTTCCTGTCACGTACCCGCTAAATTATGGGGCCCATGAAAGCGGATGTACCTTCTGTCGCTCACTCACTGCTCGATTACTCGGGTCCCCGCTGTGGCTACATTCAACAGGAGAAATCCATCCACGATCGAAACTCCATCACACCGTTTTGGCAGTACATTTGGTCTCTTCTTCCACAGAAAAAAACAACACCTCACAGGTTGTATATTTCTTCCAAAAAAAAAAAAACACTGACACACTTTACACCTATTTGCAAGCTGGCCAAATGTGGCTGTAGAAAGAATTTCCGCACGAGTCCTATTTATACACGCACAAGCACGGGCACACGATGTACAAGCAAGATATCACAGACATTAAGTTCCACCGAGTGCATCACGAATGCAGGCAGATGAAGTATTAGCATGCAAGTGACAGGAAGCATTTCATCCATCCACGAAATGCACGAATGGGGAGTGAGACACTTTTGATTTGATTCTTCCCTCTTGTGGCTTTTGCTGTTATCACATTGAGACGGCTTAAAACATAGCGCACACACCCACACATACACATTCAATTTCACACACAACACAACGCGGTACAAACACAAATATGCTTTTCTTCTATTTCTGAAACAGGGACACACTCACTACCGACTCGTGGCCCAATATGGTGAAGGACACCATTAGCTAAGCTTTTGCACTGACATGCACATACACAGGGAAACCCCCACACGGAACTACATAGATCACTATGGGCGCACACACATTAAGCACACGTACACGCGGATGCATTCTGACTGACAACGTTATCATTTGAATCTGCTGCAACGTATGAATGCACCTGCACCTACATCCGGGATTTGCACCGGGGTGCATTTGCAAACCGGAACCGAACGGTGTTACGTTAATCTCGAGCAAAAGCGATCTCCCCGGTAACGACGTGCCGGACACTTGCACTAAAGCGTACTCGCGAGATGATTAAGTTTCCTGATTGAGCACTGCACTCCACACTCTGTCCACAATTGAGCGTTAAATTGCTGGTGTGCTGGTTGGATTTTTGCAAAGCGCGGAACGGGCTAACTCGTTCCTGCAAAACCCAGCGCCCAGCGACCTTCGAACAAATAAAACCCACCGTCACCGAGGAAACAGACACGAGCCGCTCGCTTTGTTCGCAAACTGCTGGCAAACTATTTTTGGACCCCGATGCTATGCGGTGACCCTGTAGTGCTGTAGTGCTGTGCCCGCAGGACCACCGTGCAGCCGTACCGTGGTCGATGGTTTCGCGCGCGCATCCACCCATCAACTGTGCAGCTGCAGCTGTGTGTGCAGCAGCGTATCGCCAACGTACATCGCGACCACCGGTTGCACCAGCGAGTTGCAGTCCGGGCCTGTGCCGAACACACGTGGAACCGAACGGCCCCGTCAGCCGGTCGGGTTTTGTTTGCAGCGTGCGCGCCTGCGAAGCTCGATGAGTGACGGGGTATTGGGCCACTATTGGCCGTTGTTGCCGGAACGAGAACACGGACACACGATACCGGCCCGACGGTAACTGCACGACTGAAGCGGACGCGAACCCGTTCGGCACACTAACCTGCGTCGGAAGACTTGGCTGATAAGACGCTTCGGAGCTTTTCACGCCACAAAAACAAGCTGCCATGCAACAGATGGCGGGAAAAGCTTCGGGCAAGAGGGAAAAGCTTTGCACCATGGAAACGCTACTACAAAATGGATCTCGGTTGGAAAGAGCGAGAGCGAGAGAGAGAGTGATTTCCGAAAGAGAAAGCAGCAGTTGTACATCGTGTCGGGCCCGTTCGATTAACGAGAGTCGATGAAACATTTCACTGTTGGGGAAATCGTGTCCTTAACGGAAATACGGAGCGTAAGAAAGAGACGGTCCCTGTTAGGGTTTTCATTTCTTTCACTCAAACAGCACGTTGGGTACGAAATTTTGCGTAAGGATTTAATATTGCAACCAGGCTCCCTTCTTCGCACAACGCTCGACGAAAGGAGAACGCACCGGACCTGGGGACGAACCGGCAACCGGTGTATTAGATTCGTTTGCTGAATCGGGCGACACAGACTGCCGGGACTTGCTGCTCCATAGGCATCGTGGCCAGAAGATAGCATCTAAAAATAGTGACACGTTTCACGTACGATGACGGCCCTGCATGCAAAGGGCAAATTGGTTGGGAGGTGAATGATGGGAAGGAATTAAATTGACTGGTTTTGCCGAGATTTTCCACCGTTAATAGAGTTGGGTTGTGTTAAAGCTTGTTTCAAACAATCGATAACAGGTACGTGTGTGTGCGGTGAACATCCCTCCACGGCTTCACGTGTACCGGGAGTTCTAAGCTTATGCATCGATTTATGTTGGTTTAATATCGATAAGTAGGTCCTAGCATTCGCTATTGAGATTCGCTACCAGTTTTGACTTCCAATGTCAGAAATATTCTGCCCGGAATCACATACCGAGCTATCAATTATGACAGCACATTTAGGATACGTTATTTATCTTCTCTCGCTTCGGCAACACCCCGGATGATGATATCGCTTGACACACCTGTACCCCAAAACTCCCACAGTGCTCCGTTGCGTGCTCCGCACGTTCACCGCGTGCTTGGTCGAACAATTTGTCATCCGTTTTGCTACGTTTAACCCGCTTTCCTGGCGTATCAGCCGTGCACCAGATGAGGGATGTGTCTGCCGTGGCCCCGTGCGACGGTATTGCGGACAACGGGGCAACTTCGCGTCAAACTCATCTCCGTTGCTCCCTGGAGACAATGCCGGGTACGTTTGTTTTTCCCAAGCTAAGCAGGCTCAACAGGTTGCTGCGATACAATCGCTTTGTGTGTCGTGTTTTTTTCCAACTCAGTAAGCTTTCCCCAGCGAGGAGTAAAAAGTGCGGGCAAGAAAAGGTGAAGCGAAACAGAAGATCCGATTTGCTAGGAAATACGTGGCACAAAATTCCACCATCTGTTGCCGCTGCGAGTTGGAAGATTACTTTTTCGTACGTAGTATACGCCGACGTCTAGTAAACGCATATCCACGTATCGTACTTGCCCGGAAGCAGCTTGTCGGTTCTTTGCCTTCGTTTCGGCGAAGAGTAAATACTCTTAACAGCTGTAGCGTTTACCCGTACCCTCCGGTGATGAGCTGCTTCTTTTCTTAAACCTGCCAGGACATTACGCTTCTCTTCCCAAAATAACAATCTAATGCCTTGTTGCAGATAGGCTCCCTTCAGCATACTTTTTCCGTTCCATTTCATGAGCGTGTGTTTCTGTGTCTTCGATATTTTTAAGGCAGTGCCTGAAGTAAATCATCACCACCTACGAGTTTTCACACCGCCAGTAAGGTGCGTCGAGGGCGGCCGAAATGCCTTGTCAGCTTTTGCCCTTTCCTGCTTGTCCGTCACGTATGTATGCTGGAGCGAAACCGTGTGCTCGTTCGGATCTGGATGTATTGCTACCATATTGCGTACTGTGGCGGAAAATTCGTGGTAAAAATACTGTGGGACCATCGCCGGAAAGCTGACAGGTGAATTTAGTACATAAATTGTAAGAAGTCATGTGACGCCTTGCAAATGTCGGTACAGAACAGCGATGAACATAAACTAGCCGATGAGTGTTAACGTAATGTGGTGCACCATTTAGGAGATGTGTTTAGCTACGTGTTTCGCTTTGACCGTTATTAGAAAACAGTTTCCCAAATAGCAGTTCCTTCAAGTAACTACAGCTACAACAGGCTCAGGACACTATACTTCCATATTGCATACATTTAAGGGACATTGTGTGAGTATTATGAAGCAGCGCCTCAAGGTATGCAATTTTTACACATTACATGCCGAAGTATGAAGTTTCATATGAAAAAGTACTCTTTTTTATCAAACTAAAGTGTACGGCATGTTTTGAATGACACCAGTTGATAGTTTAAGAGTGTCTTTAGTGCCAGTAATACTTCATGGGTCAAATTTATCCGATTATGCAGTGTTTTATAGTGTCCAAAGCATGGGTCAAACCGAGTCAAAAAAGTGAACATAAAAAATGTCCAAATGTTAAAATAGAAAAGGTTACATTTTGATATTGTTCGATATTGTTTTATTTTGTACATGTGAATAAAAAGCCATCGAAAAAGTAACGAAAAAGTAAAAACTTTGTTCGGAAAAAAATTATTTCTCGACTTCTGAAGATTGTTGGATGAAAACAGTGTCTCAGTCCTGATGTGAAGAGATATATTTAGATAAACTACAAAGTTTCGAGTCATTTGGATTAGAAACTTTCGGACATTTACGATATAATAGGTTAACATTCAATTGCACTTAATTGTTGTAAGTTGTAATTGCGTGGGTAGTATTAGTAAGTGTTCTAGAAAGTTCTAGAATTATTGCATCGTTAAGTAGAGACAGGAATGATATGCAAAGTCTAAGCCACATCTAATCCACATCATCACATTCAGCATGTATGAATAACATCAAAAAGGCTGTACAAACTAATCCGCCTATCGCCGAACCATATTAGAACGCCTAAATGTATGCTATCATCGTAAAAAATGAGCTTATCTTCCCATTGAAAATCGAGCCTGGAAAATCTGTCACAGTATTATCCTCCCACGTTAAGGTACACATATCTCGGTACCTGTTGGAGTTGTATGCAAAAACCAACCACCGTCAATCAGGTGTTCAATTATCCACCATCCCAAATCTGACGGGCCACCATTCGAATGGACTGTTTCGAATTTGTCATCCCTGTGGCATCTTTTTTGCACCACATAGACACACGCGATGATATTGCTACCCTTTGACAATTCTCGTGTGCAACGATTCTTACGGTTTACGAGTTGTAATCCAATCTGCTTTCCAGCTCCAGGGTAACATCAAACACGTCCATGGCGGAAAACACATTGTCCCATATTTTGCTTCTATCTTCAAGATGAACCTCACTTCACTTTTATTTGTCCTGTGTGTTTGTGTGAGGTTCTGTTTGCTTTCCCCGGGCAAGGTGTACGGCGGCAAGACGGTTTTATTGCAAAAGTTTCCGTGCGTCCAAAGGTCAGCCACGGGATGTGAAACGTTACGTGGTTGCACTTTCCCTTCGAGTGGGTACACATTCCGTCCCGTTTGCCATTTGTGCGAACGGCAGGCTAACTTTAACAACTTCGTGTCGCTCGAGGGTCGGCTGTGTCAATAACGATCATAACGGTTGACCAAGGTGTGGGGCGTGGGTCGACATTTGACTCTCGTCGGGACGCCATTTACCACGATTGAATTGTATGCGTAAAGGGTACCGGAAACGATTTTTAAATCCTTTTTTTTTATTGGTTCAGTTTTATATTGTGCTTTGGAGTTGTGGATGTATTCATTCATAACCCAAAATAAATGCAAACCGATAAATCGAAGTGCTCTACCTGATAGACGATGTTTATCGAATATTTTCACACGAAACTAACGTCAACTCAATATATATTCCGCTATCAGTAGAGGAATTCTCCCAACACTCACCAGCAATACTTCACGGCTAAGGATCACATGTTTATTAAGAACATCGGGCGAGGACAGTGCGATACTGAGAATGTTTCTGATTCTTGCTATTCATCCCCGGGCCATGCTCGTCTTTATTTAGATACGTATGCAGTATCTCCCCAGTACACTTTACAACAATTGCTGCTCGATGGAAACCGTTCCAATATGCATCCGCGTTTCCCGGTTTGCTCTGCTGCAGAAAATGAGCTGGAAAGGCATTCGAACCGGTAAGCCTTGCCTACGGTTCAGATTCGAGCATAATGCCTCCCGAGGCAAACAAAGAAATGCTTTGTTCGATAATGGTTCAGCGAGACAAGTGGGTGATTGCGTTCGGTTTGGTTTTGCATTTACAACCGAAAGGACACACAGTGTCATCCGCATCGACGGTACAGCAGACCCGCTGCATATGTAATGCAACAATAAAGATGAAGAACAAAGGAAGTGAGTTGAGTGGGTTTGAAGGCACTTTTTCTGCAGAGCGTTTGGTAAATAGGGAATACAAACATGTTATCAGACATAAAGAACACAATAAATTCAAAACGATTATGCGCGATACTCAACTGTAAGTGCAGTTACTGCATTCGATAGTTTGTATGGCACAGGAAAGCAGTGAAAAAATCAAAGTTTGAACCTTCTCCCATGCTTCGGTGAAATGTAATAGCATTCGAAACATATTTTATTTCACAGACCGTTGATAGTTGAAATTTTTGCCCGCTACATATGCATACACAATTCGGCTGAATTTTGCAACAATTATAAATGCATGCGCTCCATATACAGCATCCAATTCCCAGAAGCAAACGCGTTTAACCCCTGGCTACAAGTACATCGTAATTTCAGCAAACGCTGGTTCGTTTTCAGTTTGAATAATTAATAGCTGCATTAGATGTAATGCCAGTTCATTAGTAAAATGAAGCCCTAGTCTCTAAGTAGTCCCTATTGAAACCAAAATTGAATTACATGCGAGGGCAAATGTACATGAAATTTCATATGAAATTAAATACGCTGTGCATCATTCAGTTCGTAATATCTCTCACGAGTATTGCACAACTACAGAGCTTAAGTTTATTTGCCATAATTGGGTTGCTTTCGTTTTGATTGACAAAACCCCTAAAGATATGCAATTTTGAATCAAAATAACACTTTGTCATTCACATACATTTAGGCGTAACACATTCAAGACTCCCGAACTTAACTAATCCGATGTATTGCCCTTATATTTGCGCTAGTTTCATTCTGCCTTCGATCTCACTAATTCGTAGCGTCATTTGCTGTCAGTCTCGCATGTGCCCTCACCGTACGCTCTTGTTGGTGCGAACAAAAGGGTTATTATGTTACACTTATTAGCCGACTAATAACGGTTCAACACGTCAATGTTGCTCCTTCCCGATGCCCACCGGGACATGCTAACAGGCAACGGAGCGTATTGTTCGAGATAAACCAACACACAAAAACACTATCATGCATTGAAACATGGACTATATATGTTTCTGGCAAAAACGGATACTGAGCAGTACCGAGAAGCAGGACTGCTAGCGTCGTGTCAGTACATTCTTATGTACCCTATCTTTAATACAGGCTGACCGTCCCAACGCAGCTGTAACCTGTAAGCCTCCCAACTGCTGCGAAAACGTTCCACCAGGAATCTGTTGCTCCCGGTGGCGACTAGCAGAAAAGCAAAATGCAATTTATTAATTCTTAAGTGGTTTCTCTTTCCGTTTCGTAGGCGCACGGTAGCTTCTTTCTAACCAACAGACACAGGCACACGTTTTAGTTCTTGTGTCGCTGATTTTTTTTCCCAAGCTTTCTTGTTTACTTCGCAACACTTACCTACCATGCACCGAAGGACATTAAAGGTGCTACATGTGCGGTCTAGCAGGCTGACGCTCCCTTAATGTGAGCCCACCCGTCCTCCGACCGCAGGCGTGGAGAGAAATATAGTTTTCAAACTTTGCCCTAAACACTGCACAATGCACCAGCAACTGATCCCGATCCTGCAAAGGAAAGGGAAAAAACTTTAGCCAAAGTGTAAACGCTACCCAACCACTCGACATGTTGTCGGCCGTCGGTTAAAGGCGTACTCGAGCAATATACATACACACAACAAGCTAACCGTCACGAAGCAGCCTGCTGGCTGAACATTATAAACCGCTACTCAACTTCCCGGCCAGGAGGAAGTTAATTTGTTGCGGAAAAGCTCGTGAAAGTTACCTGGCGGCAACAAATTACCCACAAGTTGCACAATAACTTACGATGCTGTTTGAACCGGAGAAAAAATAACAAACACATTAGCGCTTTTTCATGATGCAAAGGTAATTATTTTTAAGGTAAGCTGTAGAAACGTATTTTTATGTCGCACATTATGTTCATGTACTACTTCATATAAGTAAGCTTCAGAATGTTTTCTTTTTCATTTCATTCTTTAGGCGAATTTTTTAAGTTTCTTAACAAAATTTAAATTCAATTGTGAATGCATTCAAATACCTTATTTTTTAACTTTAGTACGGATAATCATATCAATCGGGTGAGCTAGGTGGTGTATTGGATAACATCCCTTATCGGATTGTTCGATTGAAGCCCGATAACATCCTTTCACGAGCTCTCCGGTATGAACCCAATATCATCCCTTATCGGGCTGCCCGATAAGAACCCGATAACATCTCTTATTGGGCTGCCCGAAGGGAGCCCAATAACTTCCCCTATTGGGCTGTTAGGTAAGAGCCGAAAACATCACCCATAGAGCTGCCCGAAAGGTTCCCGGTAGCATCTCCTAGCGGGCGGTTTGGTAGGAGCCCGATAACATATGGAGTTGCCCAGTAGGAGCCCGTTAACATCCCTTATCGGGCTGCCTGGTAGGAGCTCTCTGCTTTCGGGCTCTTATCGAGCTGCTATAAGGCTGCTATAGGGCTCCTTCCTGGGCGTGATGAGAGTTTTGGCCTCTTAGTTTGAAAAAAAACAGCACGGGTGCAGCTGGGAGGCCACGAGAAAATTTCTGATAATGCTGACCTTTAAGGAGGAGAATTTCGAGTCTATCAACTGCAATAAAATGTAGCTTGCAATGTTAACAAAACTTTACATATGGTTCTTTTTTACCATCCATTCGAAAAAAAGTGTATGCTTTTGTCGAATATCTGACAATGTATTTATATTTTGCATACATTTGGGCGCAATATAGCTAAAATTCAGTTAGATAATTTTTTATATGTTTTTTTTTGCATTTCCAAAATTGGTCACAATCAACATAAAGAAAAAATTATCAAAACACAGCAAACATTCTTTTTTTGTCACACACTGTTGCACAAGCTAAAAGCTTGTCAACTCACAGCGCCATCTGTGAAGTAATGTGGCAACTAAGCTCGGAAAGCTTTTCTATGCTTCATGCCAGGCGCAGCATACATTCCGGTGATTCAACAGGTCCCATATGCTGCGCTGCTAAGCATAGTTTTTTTTGTTCCGCTCTTTCTCCTTCCCTCTCCTTCAAATCACGTTTGCCCCTCTATTGTTTTCCCGCTGCTTCTAGCCTTTCCACCCCTTTATCTTTCTCACTCTACGCAATAGCTCACGCCGGGTTTTCTTTCTCACTCGCGCTGCATCGATGGAATTAAAACCGGTTCCGGCACGAGCCGTACCACCGTCGCAAGCACCGCCACACTTGACGCAACAGTGAGTCTACCACCTCCCTCACACGCACTGCGCGATCCGCTGGCTGTGAAACGGCTGAACCGAAAGGAATAAAGCCCCAACAGATGAGATTTGATCGTTGTACGCGTCGGATGTGTGACGGCCGGGTTCCCTACGCTGCTCGTAACATAGCCACCCTGAAGCCGTGTGCGTTTTGTGACCCTTCTAGGATTGTGTCGTTGATCGGCGATTCACGTGCCCGTGTGCCTGTGTGTTAGTGGCGAAGCAAGAGTGTGCAGGTGTATGTGTCCGTGTGTGTGTGTGGGGGGGGATGGGAAAAGGTTTTGATGTGTGGTGTTCGAAAAGTCCTTAACTGCAGCAGGGTTGCCGAAACAGCAACAACGAAAAAGTGCAATTTTCTGCTCGAATGCACCACGTGCACCCGCCGGATTTCCATCTGAAGTGTACCGTACGTTATCCTCTCTCACCGGCCGCCATACTTCGAAAGAAAGAGAAAACGAAAGAAAGCGTTAGAACGGAGCGAAAGCGGACACACGACCACAGCAAACCCGCACGATCAGTTCGTTGCGTGCGGCATCATCGGATCTTCGGAACCGCAGTTGCACGAAACAATTCACCCCTTGAAACGGAAGGTAAGCACAGATTGTTTCGCCATCGGAAGCCTGTTGCCCGTTGGGGAGCGAAAAGCATCAACAAAGCGAAGCGCGACGCGTGTTTGGGCGGTTCGATTGGCAGCAGGGTGGACGGGGTTGAAAAACGTCCCGGCAGAGATTAACTCAAGAAGCTTAGCGTTGCGAACGAACCAGCTTTTTGTCTAGTGTTTGTAACCTTTCGGGCGGTAAACGGTGAGCGGCAAAATGGCGCTAGGTGAAAATAGCAAACAGCCATAGCAAGCGTGGTTTTCCGTTGCAGCGTTTCGCGTACGTGTCGCTGCTTCTGATTGACTTCACCCCGAGTGTTTTTGGGGTGCGTGCCTCTTCCAGGAATAAACCACTTACTGCCAGTGTGAAATTGCACATTCAATCAGCACGCCGTTTACCCATCTCATGGGACACGTTTTCCACGCACAAAATGGTCACCTTTAAGGTCGACACTTTGCTGAAGACATTTGTGGGATTTTTACTTAAGGAAAATGCAATCCCCGCATCTCAATACTACTTCGGAAAAACCAACATGATGGGCGTGTTTTTATCGGGGTGTGTTTGTGTGTGTGTGGGTGTGTGCCTATATTCACTTTCCACCGGGCATCTCAATTTCACTCCACCGACAGCGACAAGCCATTTTGAACCATTTTCCCCCTAACGCCATCCACTCTATGTTGTGTTTTCCCCATCGAAGTTTGCGTTTCACTTACTGACCATTAGACGATCGTTTTCTCGTCTTCCGTTTTCTCTTATCGAGACGATCACGAACCAGTTTAGCTATTTTTTTTTGTTTCTTCTTTATTCCCTACACCCCACACTGGGGGTGGGTGAAAAACGAAAGATAAGCTGATATACCTGATCTTATAACAAAAAAAAACAAAAGCATTTTCCCTCGCCACGCTCTCGCCACAAAGGCCAGGCGATCGTCATTTGATCGGGTAAGTCACCCTTTTCACCACCGTAAACAGGCAAACGATTGCTCATTCGAGCATATTGACAGTTTTTGTTGGTGGTTGATTTTCCCTCTACTTTGGTAGACTTGGCCCTCCAACAACACGCTTTGATTTATTGAGAGGAAAGACATTCCAAGAGACACTTTCCGGTGTTCCTAAACGTTTCAACTGTCTGTAACACATGATCCAACACAAGCGATATTATCTAATATAATTTAAATTAAAAATTCCTCCCTCGCTTCACACACTAATTAGGTACACTTTGCTCTACCATGCAAAACCAGGCCTACACTCAAAGCTGCAAATTAAAATGAAATAACGACGGAAAGGGCAATTTTGCCGGCTGACGAACATGAACAGGTGCTCATGTAATGCGTCGGCCTGTTGTCGTGTTGAACACTGTAGTTACGCGCCTTTTTTTCCTAACTAGCTTTATGCATGCGCTATGTTGGAGCTAAGGTGTTTTGCCTTATTGAGCTCATGATTGATTAGCAGTTTAAGGCTCCTAACCCTTGATAAAGTAAGGGCGCAGACGGTCATGCATGTCGAAGAAACAGAAACCATCGAGCCTAGTGGAGTTGAACAACATTGTTAAGCCACCGGTACTGATGCTTACGCTCCTCCGAACAACCGCGCACCACTGCAGTCGCGATAAATCGTACTCCATCAAGCGCAATACGCATCCCAAACCCGGCGCGCTGAGACACTTGCTGTGTAAAGATATGCGCCACTCATCCGCTTACACCGCCATCGGGCCACACCGGATGTGAGTCAGACCCTGGCACTGCGACACGACCGCATCCACCGGGGCCCACCGGCCGGTCTGATGGTAATCAAAAACAAAGCGACAAATCAACGCCGGAAACAGTCAATAGGGTATTTGTTGCAGCAGTTGCCAACTGTTACCGGCTGCGCGTCCACCAAAACCTCGTCACCAGCGCATCAGTAACCGACCGGCCCGATATCCCACCGGGTTGAAATTGAATAAAATTATCCAAGACACTGCGTCACAACAATGGCCGATGTGTGACATTTCTTGCTGCTTCTTTTACCTTCACGCTTTTTTTACTGCTCCTCACGCGCACGCGGTTCTAAATCAAATCGTACCGTTTGGGTTGCTTTTTTTTTTTAATTCTTCCCCCACAGGCCGGGTTTGCTGCTGGTTTTGGAGGCTGGCGATACGTGGCAATTTCGGTGTACGGTCGCTGATGGGACGATGACCGATAAACAATTGCCTAAATTAATTAATTGATGCGCCTTTTCGCGTGCGTTGCCACCGCCCGCTGACCGACCGGAAGTGGTGGAAAATGGCGGTTCCGCCGAGTGATTCCGTCAACGCACTGACGCCGCTTCCGCATTTCGGCGGTTTCGTGACGGAGTGCAAAAGGCTGCCCGTTTGTCGTTCGTCGTAATGCTGCCGGGTTTTAGGCGGGGACAGTTTGTGCGGATGTTCGGTAATAAGGAACAAAACGCACACTATTCTCGTTGTACTGCAGGATGGTGGGGAGTTTTTGCTTACAAGCCTTAAAAATTGGTTCAATATTCTGGTTTGATCGACATCACCGGTACTGTTCAAGTCGTTTGATCAGGTTAAAAATATTGCTTTTACTTAATAAACTCATTTGTTCGTGAATTGAATATTCAATATTCTAGTTTTGTCAGAATTTTTAAAATCTATACATTCAATACTTCATGAATAACATGTTAAACATTGCAATATTTCACATAACGATCTTCATGATCATCATGTCTACTCTTTATGCCAGATAGTACATAGTTTTTTGGTAGCAAGTTTCTACAAGAACCTCGGTCCAGATGAGATTTGATCCACAACTTGCGATGTTCAAACGCTGAACCACAGCATCACATGATCGACCTGGGTGATATCGAACTTTTCTTCTCAACTCCAACTCGCCGATTGTTTTTTGTATATAAAAGCTCGTAAGTTTAGTTATAATTACAAGATGTTGAAAGCAACATGCTTTAGTTTTACAAAATTAATTGGTTAGTTTTCCTTACTCAATCTTGCTTCATTCATATGGGTCTCGAAAGCAATTGAGGATTTTGCCGTGTCATGTCTGTTTTTGAGTTGATTTGGCCACAGCAAGATCAGACACCTTTCCTCATTGGTTGTTTCTTTGATAAAACAAAATCAAAACAGGAATTCTTAAAGTAGTTTTTCAATCTCTATCGCTCTGACATTATGAAAATAAATAGTTTAATAACTCCTTGTGCTATTCTTCCGGCCATTGTGATACGTGGAAGATACCTTCAATAGCTTAATTTTCTGTAAATTTTTGGTAATATTGTCCTCTTTAGTATTAAAAATCAAGGTTATAGCAGACAAATATGAAGGATAGCGAAACTGCTCTGCTGTTTGATAACAAAAATTTATATTTTCAAGAGGCAACGACTTTAGACAAAACATAACCTAAAACCTGAATAGCAACAAGCGAGAAATTTGTTAACAATTCACGGTGGTTTTTTACACTCTGTCTCTGAAAAAAAAGCGCTTTGAAGCGAGATAATCTTACGGTAGATACATCTCAGCACAACATAGATGACTAGGATATGATTCAGCGCTGCTTTTCGGAACACAGAATCCCCACCATACACGAGCTAACACGGGAGGAGAAAACAAAAAAAACACACACACACACAAACACATACACCAGCATCTCGCACACCTGAACGTAAGGCAGATGAAAACCTGTAGATAAGCCTGGCCAAAACCTCCCAAGGAATATCAACGTTTTGTTGGTGCACCGGACCCGCCCCACTGTCCACCGTGCACAGAACGAATGTTGACCGATTTCCCTGTGTCCGAAAGTATTGGCCGCACCGCCAGCCAGCACAACACAAACCGCATCACAGAACCGGCCAGAAGCGTTGGTTGTGGACTCGGACGCGGTCATAAAATGTGTTTGCCGAGGCAGATGCCTTTCGGGAACCGGTTCTCGGCCGTTCGGGCCCCGTACCCGAGGGTCCTCTGGTGGTGGCGGGCGGTATTTCGCTTTAATTTCCACCGTTTGTGTTTTTGTTTGTCAGGAGAGAAGGTTATGCTTGTGATCTTTCTTTTTCCTCCATTTTTTTTTCGTTTGTATTGTTGCTGTTGTTCGTCCTGTTGCGTGATGCTTTTGCCTGTGTTCGTTCGTGTTTGACCCTCGTCTCCTCTTCGGTCCGCCAGCAGCTTCAGCGCGTTCTTGTGCTTGGTTCTTTCCAATTCTTACGCCCTTAGCACACGCGCTTACCTTTCGGGGCACCGACGGTGCGGACAGGTTGGCCGGTTGGTGAGATTTTCCTTCACCCTCTTTCGCGCTGTTTCGCTTTTTCGGCCGGAATTCGAACCTCGGCAAGGGCAAGGGCCTTTAGCGCGTGTGGTGAAACGCGCACAACCCACGGCACGCTGACGGCGATAGTGCGAACGTTAAATTTTCGATCCTCAACCGAACGGAACGGATGGAATGTGTTGACCCCACCGGGCCGGGTATTCGGGTTTGCTGATGGTCGGCCCATTTGTCATACCACTCGAAACGGGATGAAGCCACTTGCTGTGCGATCGTGTTGCATTATGCATCATCCCATCGATATTGGAATGCCGTACTTCAAATGCTGCCCCGAGTCGGACGAGAACTGATGTCACCTTCCTACCGGGACCGACACAATCTTGTAAGAACGTTGTATTTGCCTTATGCCGAGACTCGCATCAACGGGATGTGCCGGAATGTTTAGGAATTTTAATGACATTTGCACCTTACAATGACCACACAGCTGTGGGCGAAAGCATAAATCAAAAGGTCCACCGGATCTGGCCCCGGGAAGGAAAAAAAAAAACAAAGACCTACCGTCAGCATTCACTCTCGTAACCGGCTTGCGCGCCGACGATCGACTATAATGTCATGCGTTTGCTCACCGGACCGGAACCGGACACCGTACGGGTTGAAATCATGTTTGCCGCGAAAGTACACACCCCAGGGAGAAATTTAAAACCCCGAGAAGGTGAACACCTCGCCATGGGATGGGACCGGGGGCACTTTCTCTTTCCACAATTGAACGCCACGTCATAAAATATATTTGACCAACTGTCACAGACCTTGGCGCTCGCAGTGTGTTATCCACGCCGTTCAAGTGTGAAGTAATGTTGGGGCACAGTTGTGTGCAATGCTAATTTGCATACAAGGCTGCCTTCCATTACAGTTTGTTGACGTGTTCGGGACGTGATTTTTGTCGTTGCCGAAAGCTTACGGCCAGAACCGGTCCCTACCAATACGGATGCTGAAGTCATCGGAAAAGCAAATGACCCTCAGGCTGGGTGGCCGGATTTGGATTGCGGACCAAATATAGCAATCACATTGATGATTCATTTGAGGAATGGCCCGAAGGTTGCTTGGGGCGAGGGGTTCATATGCATAAGCGTAGCACCGGGCAAATGTGGCGGGCAGGCTCTACATGGCCCATAAATCAATTAGGTCCCGTCCCATGATTGATGCGGTTATGTGGCTTATTAAAGTAACAGGCTTTAAAGCGATCGAGAAAAGAGTTCATTAATTAATCTTACAGTTGAGCCGTGTAGCTTTCAGTTAAGCACGCCTTCCGATAGAGCACATTACCTTGGGAGAGTATTGCGAAAAACTGAATAACAAATCTACAAGAACAAACATTTTTAAACTAAACCGAAAACCCTATAAACCTGTTGCTTTATAATATTCGTATCTTTTACAAATTTTACCTTTGAAAAACATATTCTCACCAAAGCTTATTAAAATTTTTTAAAAATTGTCGACAGCCGTTAGACGTTTAATATTTCAAGATGGACATTGGTTATAAAGGAGTGGATTCTTGGGAAAAAATTGGTCCTCAACGGACGAACACATTTTATATTTTGCCATATTCCTCAAATTTTCAACGCTAAACAGTTGTTTTAGCGTAATAAAATTGAAGATGAAGTTTTAAAATGTTTTGGTGCTAACTTAGCAAGATCTTTTTTGAGGTTGATTAATTCACCTTCCTAACAAGCAGTTAAATACAAGTTTAAATATAAGCCAATATGGCCTGCATGATCTAGTAGATCGTACGTTCGTGTTATGTGCACATCTTCCAAAAACTAATTTAGTTTGCATGAAAAAAATATATTACTTATCTCTCCCTTGCTCGCTCATTTGCCACACTTTGCACAATGACCAGCAAAACGTTCTTCTCTTACCACAAACACGAACACACCGATCGCTCACACCATCAAAAAGTGGCATTTAATCTTCCGCCCACCGACCGAAGAAAAAGCGTACACCTTGCCATAACGACCAGCACACGCTTTACATTCAAACTTACATGAACCTTACCCGGTCGGAAAATGGGACCATCGACGGCTTGCCAACAAACTGCACTGTTAGATAATGCGGCGTGTATCGGCCACACAAACACTCCACACACCAGATGATTCCGGGTAGTGCCGGTCCGGGCTGGAAAATCCATTCCCCGGTCAAACGGTACGAACGGCAGCAACCGTGCTGGACGTACAGAAGACGGAAAAGCCCGGCAGCATTGGTAACATTTGCAAACGAACCACTCGAAACCACACGCAAGTGCTGACGGCGGTACGTGTTCGGGCCGTTTCACTTTTCTTCACCTCTCCCACGTGGCTTTAGGTGGTGCGGCTTGCCATTTCGAGTCCGATTCCGGGCAGCTTTCGTAACGTAACTCGTTCGGTTGATTTGGTTACATTTCCCCGGCACAGTTGTTAATCCACTTTATTGAGGTGTGATAATTTTTTACCTTTCATTTTATGAAGCCCAGTCCTGCCTTTTTTTCTTTAATCGGGACTGGAAGCAGCTTATAGCTTTTATGCCTCAACTCCCAGTCACTGTTTTCCTATCATACATTCTCCGGGCAATATTTTATTATTATTGCATTGGATGGGAGATAAAATTTGATTTAATTTTTTGATTTTTGATTTCTTTCAATAAAAAATAAACTTTACCACGCTCTCGGGCATTTCACATCGATCTGAATGAAGCCAAGCATTTTCCCCCGAATCGGGAGGAAATTTTGTAATTATTGCGGAAATGCTTTTCAAGCTAAGTTTCCACAATTTTATCTCCAAAAACAGGAAAACAATAATGCCGCACGAAAGATCACACGATCACAACGGTTTTAAGCTTTAACGTCGCTTGGGAAATGCTGACGATCGAATCGAATCGTGAGTTTTCCCATCAACCGACGGTTTTCCCCGTTCCTTCACGATTCCCGTTCCCATCCTGGCTTGAGACACCCTTTGTCTAGGCGAAGCAATCGCTTGCCAGGAACGGTATGAAGAGGCCGGTAATTTATGATTCTGTTGGCAGGGTCGCCTTCAGTCGCTGATCGGCGTTTGAAACCGAAGAAAAAAAAACCCCCCCGTTCGGTCTCCACTAATGGTCGGTTGTTGCTAATTTCCCTGTCCGGTTTGCTCATCCCAAACCAAACGATCGACCGATCATCTATAGCGTGCGACGAACACGTTCTTCTCCCGTGCGGCACCGAGCGATGACGAGCGGCAGAACGCGGTCTGTCGACATTTCCAATCTCGCTAAATGTCAAACGAAGCGATTGTCTAACACACCGGCACGGAGATGCACTTTGCTGCGGTATGTGCAATTATACCACAAATAGACATACTTTCGAGACGAACCGAACGTTTATTCTAAGCCGTTTACTGCAGACACTTCTAGGTCCGCTCTCCTAAGGCTGCCATTGTTATTGGGTCATTGTCAACACACGAGAATTACCGTCTCTTCAACTAGATCGCACCTTTTAATGCCCTC
Organism: Anopheles marshallii; assembly: GCF_943734725.1. Lineage (NCBI taxonomy): Eukaryota > Metazoa > Arthropoda > Insecta > Diptera > Culicidae > Anopheles > Anopheles marshallii. Next base: position 30,039,985 of record NC_071326.1, on the reverse strand, counting down.
CATTTCGAATTGCAATATTCCTTGTAAAAGCTTTTAAAAACATCTGAAATACTCTAGAAAATGATTTACCAGTTGGAAAAAACTGAAGCAAAACACACCAAACAAACGTTGTACGTTGCGCGCGGCCTTGGAGCAAAACAAAAGACATCAATGCGCAAGAATGAAACGAACCTCACTGACGGCTGGCGTCATGCAGTAGGCATCCGAATGCGATTCGAACGATCGTTTCTTCACCACTTACCATCTTCACGCTTTGCTATTCAGCAAACTTCCACTGGACCGATCTCGTCTTTCTTCACTCCCACATTGCACACAGGTAGTTTGGTATTATGTGCAAATGAGCGATAAATCAATGACGCTCAATCAGAGACAAAAACCCCGGGCTGACTTAGAGTTGGGTTTTCTTTTGTTCCCTTTTTTTTTTTTGTTCCTTGCTTACGCTGCAACTGAGGCGTTCATCTCGGCGCCTGACCTGAATACATTGTTTACCGTATTGCGTGGGCGTCCAAAACTGAACCTCCCCTGGAGGAAACGCCACCAGCCACCAGCGCCGGCAATAGCGGTGCGCAAATGGAATGCAAATAATTGCAATCGATGCGATTACGCAATCACCAATCGGCCTGACGCCGCCTAGCACCGCACGGTAACACCGGTAGGAAAAAGATGATCGTGCGATCGGCTGCTTTGACTCACACCCGTATCGCCCATAAATCGGAACGGTTCGTCTGCGAGTTGAAAGATTCGCGTTGCCTCATCAGCTGCTTTCGGGCGCTATTTCCGCGACTCTTGGCGGGGTTTCCCAGACCTTCGGTTGACCCTCCGGACGGCGCTCGAATGACGCATCGTCGTTTTCATTCCGTTGTACTGTTTTTTTTGTTTACGAGCGCGCTTTAACAAGTTGTGTCAGTCATGCTTTATCGGCGAGACGGTTCACAACTGAGCGAAAGCCAATCAAGGGTAACATTGAAGGTTTTGTGCAAAAAGTTCCTGCTAAATTGAGTGCACTGGTGAGCGGTATTTGTACACGTGGCTGGGACGTATTTTTATTACCTTTGTATCGTGCCAAATCATCAGCGCCTGGAGCGTGAAAGTGAAACTGACGCCGAACTTTATGATCGCGCGTGTTACGGGATGCTGTTACTGATTGAAATTGGAAGGTGTTTGTCAAACCGAAAATATAGCACACTTCCGCTTGCCTGCCTTTTCCCATTGCGACGAGCGTCGTTTGCTAATGAGTTCAGATCGTAAATTTAGTAACTTGCCAAAGGGAAAAGTATTTTTATGACAGATCAGATTAACGTTGAAGCTGGCAATCCAAAAAGACCAACTGCAGAAAACAATAAACAACGAGTGGTGAAGCCCGTGAGACGGGGTTTCTTTTTTTGTGGAAAACTATCCAGAAGAAGAATGCTAATAGCCACTCACAACGGTCAGCTTTCATTTTCGTTGCTGTCCATTGAACGATCGCGCTTTTTTTTTCTTTTGCTTATTCCATTAAATTCAATTCCTTCGAAATGACACCCTTCCTAATATATATGTTTTTTTTTTGTTTTATTTGTCTCATACACAGGGAAGCCCGGGAAAAAGTACCTTCATCCCAGCCGAAACGTAGTGGTGTGATTTTACATTGAAAGCGAACTCGAAAGCGACTCATCAACCGGGACCGGCCACAATGGAAGAAATGATAATCGTGTTCATCGGCAGCCTGTGAAAACTACGTGCCAACCAACAAGCGGGTGCTCGGGGGAAGCTTTGGGGTGGTGGTGTGAGAAAATAAATACCCTTCCAAGGTGTTCGGCCAGTGCGTGAGAAAGGGAAATTCGTCGATGTGTACGCATAACAAAAAAATACCAACCAAGTGGAAGGAAATTTTCTGTCGTTGTGTTTTCCCCCCCTTTGGTTTTGTATATCCGTGTGTTCCCGGTTTAGTGAACGGTGATGATTGAATTAATTCGATGTAGTGGATCGTAATCCTGCCGCATAGTGGAGTGACAAAAACGGAAAATTTAAATGCAATACAAGTGAAATCAATTACCAGTTGTTATACGAATCGTGCCAATTTAAACGTGACAAGTGGCCAGTTGTGCGTTGTGCGTCAATTTGAAGCTTACAGCAGCAGTTCCACGATTCCAAAATGGTGCGAAAGAAGATCGCTAAAATGGATACATTCAAAGGCAGTCTGGTGCTCCTAATAGGGATATGCTTAATGAGCTGTACAACCCTGGCACAGGATGCGGAAGGTATGTTTCAAGATTAGAATAAATTAACCAGCTTCTATAGCACATGGTGATCGGCACCGCCAAAACATCCGTTAACATTTTAGCGTCATGGCCTCCTAGGTCATAACAGCCACAACTGGCTTGCTAGACTTATGCTTAAAATTATGTGTTTATTAAAGTAAATAGCTTCGCCTGTACCATTAAAAGTATCAGATCTAATTAAATTTCTAATTTAAGAGTGGCTTTAATGCCAGAAACGCTTCGTGGGTTAATTTGTGGCCTTTTCTGCTGTGTTTTATAGTGTCCAAAATTAGAAAAAAATTAGACTCAAAACTAAGCATCTGAAATTAAAAAAAAAAAACTAGTTTATTGTTTAAAGTTAAAAAGTAAAAAAAAATTATTTAATTTGTGATAAAACGATAAAAGACAAGCCTTGTCTTTTTCCCCAATTTTCATGCCATTTAAATTGAGATTTTCGGCGATGTAACGGTTCATAACAAACGTAGTGCGTAATGAATATTTTGAGTTGAGTCTGTCAAATTAATCTTTCGTAAGGAGTCATTCAATTCATGAATTGACTCTCAAAAGTTTCCTGAATCGTTCGATATTTACTCTAGCTACCTAGGAATTGGGCTACTTTAAGCGGGAGAAATTGTTAACAAAACAATGTTCAGAACATTCGGTCAACACAACTTCGACTTCGAGTCGACTTCTAGCAAGATTTAGGGAATAGTTTTTTTTTCAGTAATTAAAAACAAAAAAATACATAAATCGTGAATGAATCATAAAACTGAAAGGTTTAATGAATATCTGAGTATTCAAGAATCTATAAGAGCTCTCGAATCATTGATCGATTCACTCAATCCGCTTGCAATCCCTCTAAAAATTGATTTAGAATCTATACATTAATGAAGATTTACGGATTTTCAAGAAATTATAACTCCATGAGGATTCATGAGTTTGCAGAATATAGTTTCAGAGTTATTATTCATTCCAACTCACGAATCTAGAACAGTGAAACGCATCGTAGAACTGATGACAAAGCGAATTATTTCAACTAACTTTAAACTCCCTAACGAAACGGAAAAGGCGAGACATTCAAATCATTGGCTCCAACAGGAAATTAAACAAAACTAACCACAAACAGAAACAAACAACAGGCACGAAACGAAAACAAAATAACCCCTTTCTCTTACCCACCGTTACTACCCTTCCGAATCTAAGCGACTCAATCTAATGATCAATCAAATCGAATTACAACTCTCATCAACGTGTGTGTGTGTCCTGTACTCCCCAAGCAACCCCATCTTGTCCATCTTTCGGAGCATGTTGAACAATAATCAAATCCAAAACATCATTACCTTTGCCACAGTTGTCTCAAGATCCAAATCAAACCGATGGCCGTGGTTGGGTCGCAATGGGTTCAGGGTACACGACACGCGCAATAGTAACCCTGGGAAACCGTTTTCTCGCCAGCACGGTGATGCCTGTCTCGGTTTGGGAGGACGGTTGTTCAAAACGACGAAGAAGCTAATTACAATTCCAGTTCGTGATGGGTAGGAAAATTCCTATTGAACGTTTCGAGATGACGAAAGAAGGCACCACGTTGGACGTTGGTGTTTTGATGTTGTAAACTGGCACTTTTAATATGTCATGCTGCTATGAAGCACAATATGGGTAGTATAAGTACGTCACACAGCAGTAACCTTCAGATTTACGGTTGGTAAACAAGCGTTAATGCTCAAGGATCACAGTCAACCCGGCATGCAAACATACACGTCTGGACACGGTGAATCATCGGACGATCTTGCCCAATGCAAAAAAAGCAAACAAACAAACAGTTGTTGTTCGATAAACTGCACCCAGGCTAACATAAGGTTTCACGTAAATGAAGCAATCATGTGCAAGTGGGGCCACACTTTAACAGCAGTAGAAAGCTGCACCACATCAACCGGGTGTGGAATCGAAGGGAAAGTCCACTATCAAATATGGTCGGTGGTGGTGGCGTACCGCCATGAGCATTCTTCCCACACGCACGGACAATTTAGTCTAGGTGATGGTGGCAATACAGCCCGGTAAGTAGGTAAAAAGCACAAAACACAACGAAGACACTTTCCCATTACGCGCTTGGAGCATGGCTCCGAGTCCGGGACAAGTTAATTTACACCGGACCAAGAAGAATGACAGATTAGGCAAAATTGGTATCGAGCCTTGCTCCAGTATGGATGGTTCAGCATTGCCTCATCCCCTGCGTGGGTACGAGCGCACACATGGGGCTGGCGATGCGAATGTAGGACACACCATCATCCCCTCCGACGCTTACGTCTAATTCGTTGCTTTCCGTTCCTCTTTTCTGCGCAGCTTCGGCACCATCAACAACCACAGCGAACGGTGATCTCACGACGGATGCTACCAGCACAACTGCAAACTCGATAGAGCCCTCGGAACCCCCCACTACGAATGGTTCCCCACTGGAGGTGCTGCCATTAGCGACAAAGTCCGCTGATAGCAGCGAATCCATCGCTGGAACTGATCAACCCAAGGTGCCGGAAGATGCCACAACCACGCAGCAAGCTGTCGACTCATCGTCGGCTAGCCCGTTGACCACGAGCACACCCAGCCTGCTGGAATCCAGCACATCAACCGAGGTCAAGAGTACCGAGGCGAGTCTCGCCATGGGACCCGACACAACCACCACTACCGTGCAGCCAACACAGGCGGCCATCGTCACAACGTTCGCCGCAAACAAGTCAGATGTTACGCCGACCGCCAAACCGGTTCTTCTGCACGTCAAATCGCCCGAAGAGGAAGCGAACGATCGTACCGCGGAAAATCCGCCCTCGATACTGAACCACTTCCTACCGAGCGGCGAAAGTTCTTCGGAGGAGCTGCTCAAGATGAGCGACGTGCGTGCGTCGGCGGAGGTGCGCGGCCGTGCGATCAGCTTCGGACCGAGCGAACCGATCAATTTCGTTACCGCACCGAACCTGGTCACCACCGTACCGCCACCGGTCACCGGTGACGGTGCGATGCTGCAGACTACGAAACCGCCGCCACCGTACGATGATCTCAGCGACATCAGCATGGAGTCGACGGATTCTACCGAGCCCAAGGGTGAGATGGGACCGGGGGGTCCGGAAGGCAAATCCATGGAAATGTTAGCACCGGGCGAATGTATTTTCAACGGCATGGAGTACAAGGTAAGCGGGTGACCAAATTTCCCTCCCCAAAGCGCTACTGGCGGCGATTGCGCGATGACAGTTTGGGTTTGCTAATCGTCGTTAGTAAATGGTTTGTTTGCCGGCATAAAGCTCACGGGGTGGCGCTGTTTAACCGAGCGTTGAAAGTGGTTCACCAGTTTGATAGAACAAACTGTACCGGTGATGTGATGACGGACGGATGTTATGAAAATTCTTCCATGCACACAAAACGAGTTCCGTTGGCAGTGCGTGACAATACGCTAGCAGAATATGTTACCATTCGATTGCTCCACGCTGATTTGAATTTGAACTGCTGCTTCGTATGAGTTGTGGCAGCGCAACTCAAGCTACCGGACAGTGTACAGTTGTGTTGGATACATTTGATGCAGATTCATGAATCTGAATGAATCTATCAACTGTATCAATTAATCTCTATTCCAAAGACTCATGAATCTTCATAGTTTTATTAAGCTCTTCGACAACTTGATGTTAAGATTAATTCTATTTTGGTTTTGCTGCTGAGCTAATAATATTTATACAAATTAAGATTCTTTTGAGATTTGACTCCCGATTCTAATGACTCCTCACTAAAAATTCATATGAATGACTCTTCTCAAAAGATTCATACGAATGACTCTTCTCAAAAGATTCATACGAATGACTCTTCTCAACAGATTCATATGAATGACTCTTCTTAAAAGATTCATACGAATGACTCTTCTCAAAAGATTCATACGAATGACTCTTATCAAAAGATTCATACGAATGACTCTTCTCAAAAGATTCATACGAATGACTCTTCTCAAAAGATTCATTAAGCACAACGCTAGTGTATAGTAGAGTGTCTTAGTTCACCTTTTAAACTCCAAGTACTGTCTACTATCTGTTTGCAGTTGGCATACAGTAATCGGAGAGTTTAGAATCTGTGCCAAATGGTAGCACCTTGAATTAGCGATTGGTGAGTGAAGCAAAACCTTCACCATTCTCCACTACAGTGACACATATTGCTGGTATGCACGCAATCGTGTCACTTATCTACCGAGCAAAAACTTAAGCGCCTAGCATAACTCACCAGTGCCAGTGTAGTGTTAGGAGTGCGTGCTTTAGTTTTATGCTTGCTGCATTCCATCAACCATACCTAGCAGCAAACATTGGTGCGGTTTTTCACCGCCCGCTTCAATACCTAGCGAACAGCTCTCGGTGAGCCCTTGCCCCTTACGCAACCGCAGCTCTAGGGCGCGCGAGCGTGTGCACGAGCGCGCATCCGCAACAATCTTGCGAATAAATGGAACGCAAACCACCCAGCGAAGGGAAGGAAGGGCTGTAAAGTGGGTCACATTCGGGGGGCAAATCGGTGGCCTACTGCGTATCACCTTCAGTAAATTCGCACGCACCGCACAATCAGAGCACTAGCGCAGGTGGCAACGTTTTCCCTTGCGATGAGCTCGCGATGCCGTCGTCGCGTAATGCAGGTGCAGATTGTCCTTGAACTCCGCAAACAAGTGGTGGCAGTCTGTAGCGTCTTGAGAACCTAGAGCAAGACTCATTGGTTTCGTTGGTGTTTTAAACGTGCTAGGCAACCGGATGCGGTAGACATTAAGCCCGCTACAAGTCGACCGTGATGGTTGGCCTGGAAGACCTGGGCACAAGGTATTAAAAGTGTAGCATTCTGGGATGGAGAGCGTACCTTTTCAAAACAGATTAGGCAATGCGCGTTAGACCCCAACTTTGGTCATGGGACAGTGGCTCAGAACAATCAGTCCCCAAAATTCTATTCCAAACAAGTTGATTAACACAGGCAGGTGCGGTGTGAGTTGTTTGCAAAGTTCTAGTCCCGAGCTGGTAAGCTATTCCTTTCCTGATGGTTTACGTTAAATGTGTCAGCACGGATAGCCTGGAACCGTGGAACAGATACAATGAGTGAAGGGTTCTTCCAATCACCAGAATTAAACGGGCACGGCGCTAGACATCACTCTAGGACCGGATCATAAATCAGGCTTGTTACCGTGCGCATAAAACACTAACAAATGATTTATAGATGACAGCAAGCGTTTTGGTACGTGAAAATGCTTCCTCACCTTAAAATTTTAGTTCCCAAGACACCGTTTGAATGTAGATTCTTCTCGCATTTCGTTCAACACTGTTGCGCTGACCGTCAAATTGAGCTTCAAACCGAGACCATAAAATCCATGTAATGATGCAGCATCAAACTTAAGCAAGCTTTGCCTATTGTAACTGCGTAGTGGCTGCACTTTCCGTATTTCAACATGTAAGGTTCAATGGTTTTATTTTATTTGCCCTTAAACCTTACGTGACTCTGTCCAGCGTGCCGTGAGAGTTGTGTGTTCTTTTTCTATGCCAAAGATCGATTTTTCATCATTACCTTCTAAGGGATTTCATTAGATTAGTATTTTACCGTGTTCCCATGCCGAAAGCTACCTCCAAACGTTGGATGGCATCATTTCGAGCTGGCACCAGCACGAGCCGTTCTACACACTTCTCTATATAAATGATGGGAACATAAACGATGAACGAATATTCAAATGCACTGTCTTAGGCATCTGTAGGCATCCACTATTGAACAGAAGAAAAAAAAATAAAAGGTACAAGCGTCTCTTGAACCAGCGTGACGTTCTACGTGCAAGATCATTCACCAGGGCGCGTGGTACAGAAACATGGCCGCCAAATCTAGTGCTCACCTGTGCACGGGTACACGACAGGCATGAAGAAGCACTTAACCTAGATTCGATCATTTTCTTTGCGATTTCGTCGATCGCCGTGGTGATCGCTTTTTTTTTGTCAACAATCGACCAACACCAACATTCGAACCGGTTGATCGCGTGGGACTATGCTTGTGCGCTCGTAGCGCTAGTAACCAATACGTACCACCACCACACACTGAAGAGTGTCACGTTGCGTCGTCATCACCAACGGAGAGTTTGGAGAACTGCACAAAACAACTATCACTTTCTGGCGCGAACGCGATCTTGTTTCGTTTTGCGTGGCATTACGGCAACGGCACACGGGAGGGTAGCACCGAAAGGGTCGTTGCGTTTGTGCAGTCGGGAGCAGTCTGTAGAGCGTCTCGGTCTTCTTTCACTTTCTAGACTAATGCCACCGTGGACAAGGATTGTGACGAGCGGTGCCACTGCGAAGAGGACGGCAAATGGCGCTGTGAACCACGGTGCGGGCGACCGTTTGTGAAGCGAGGCAAGGCGGTGCTCGATGCCGGCTGCTACGAGAATCCCTCCAAGACGGACGAATGCTGTGCCACGCTGATCTGCCCCTCGGAGCGCTTCACCGATGGACGCGTCGGTAAGTTGGACGTTTGCTGGAGCATCGCAATTACACCGTCACCACTTTCCAGCCGTATCCTACCATCGGAGCATTGAATGTAGTGCAGCGTAAAGCAAGACTGTGCAAACGAAACCTCATCCGATGGCGCAATCGTGCGAAAGGTGTTGGCCACGAACGCGGAAATAAGATGAGGCTTCGTCCACCGTTCGTGCTGCCACCGATTATGCGAACAAGGCGGATAAAGTTTACGCTCGAAATGGGAAATGTGAGCTTACATCACCACCCGGTGCGGTCATTGGTTCCCGTTCAAGCTCCACTATCAATCGGGGTCTTCACAATGGGTCTTCGCATATCGATTGAGACATCAGGCTACGCCGCATATTCAAACGACGGTTACTAACTTAAATGTTGCTCTCTTTCCCCAAAGAACCAACACCCGTGTCGGAGGAGACAACCACGGCCAAAGCGATCGTGACGAGCTGCATCTACAAGAACCATTCGTACGGCATCAACGAACGCATGGAGGTGGGCTGTGAGCAGATCTGTACCTGTACCAGCGATGGGGAGATGGAATGTGCACCGCGCTGTGCTCCGCTCAATGCAACGCTCTCGGAACAGTGCGTGGTGTTGCCAGATCCGCACGATCCGTGCTGCAAGCGTGAGTTCTGTGATGTTACGCTCGATGACCACGAACAGAGCAGTGGCGTGATGATGATGATGGCACCGGCCTCTGCGTCCTCCTCGCCTTCGACAACGACCGGACCCGCCCAGGATCTCCCACCGGACGCACAGTCGACGGAGGCCGGGTGCGAGTTCAAGGGTCGACGGTACAAACTAAACGACCAGTTCCACGACGAATGTAACGCGCTCTGTCTCTGCACGGATGCCGGTGTGCACTGTGCGAAAATCGAATGTCCGTCCGAGTTTGGTCTGGACGTACTCGATCCGCACTGTCTCAAGTGGGGCCCGGATCCGGCCACCTTCCGTGCGATCGCACCACGTTGCTGTCCGGAGCGGATGCGATGCATTGACAATGGAACGTGCGAGTATAAGGGTCAGCTGTTCGACAACTGGTCCGACATACCGAGCAATCTGACCGGCTGTGAACAGCACTGCTATTGCGATACCGGTATCGTCGAGTGTCGTCCAGCCTGCCCACCGGTGCCTGCATCACCACCGTCCCATCTGCCGTGCAGTTCGAGGAACGCCCGCCTGATGCCGATCCCTGGTGAAGAGTGCTGCAAACATTGGGCCTGCAGTCCGACAGCGGACAATGGAATTGCAAGTGGTAAGTAAACGGTGTGCTATGGTGCGTGTTGCCACACGACTGCGCCCCTCTCTTTCCCTAGCTCACTCCTGTGCCTGAAAGTGTGTGTTGCGCATGTGTGTTCTTTTACACTACCACCTACCGATTGTGACCATTCTCACGATCCACCTTCATGCCTGCACCCTCTCATTGCCATCACCATCATCATCCGGTTTGCATTCACAGGAAACGACGTACTCAAGCCATTGCTAATGCCCGGCACAATCAATCAGTTCCTGCCGACGAAACCACCCCGATCGGACGGGAAACCAACGGACAGGGAGAAGCACCCGGAACCGGCAAAGGAACCTGCGTCCGTACCATTCTATCCAACGATCGACGGCAAACCGCCCAAAGTGCCACAGGAGAAACCACACAAAAAGTACACCAAAGAAGAAGCGAACAAGAAGGATCACTTTAACAACATTTTCGCCGGCACACAACCCGGCGAACCGGAGTTGCCCGATGATGGAAAGTACGATTACGGTAGCTATGAGGAAGGCATGAAACCGGCAACACTCGGTGTCCAACGTCCCGGCCCACCTGGTTACTATGGGCCGGAGATAAAGCCTCACTATGGAGCCGAGTTTAATCCCTATCTGCATCCACTGGCTGGTGGCAATGGAGTACCAACGGGGCAACCCGTTCCGACCGTTGGAGGTCAACCGGTTCTACATCCTGGACAGCATCCGACCGGGCTGGACAAGCAGTTGCTGAACGTGCTCGGACCGAACGGTCCCGGTAGTCTGCCACCGAACATCCGCATCGAACAGCTGCTGCAGCACATTCATTCGCAGGATCCGAATCTGCCGCCGCAGGGTTCGCCACTGTTGCACGGTCAGAGTCTGCCGAACGTTCCCCCTTATCAGTCACCGCATCCATCTGCATCGCAACCGTCGGCGGCAGGCAATGGCATCAACTACAACCAGTACGGTACGGAACCGCATGCTCCATCGCACGTAGACATTGGCATTGTACCTCACGAACATTCACCACCGTCGGCACCAGCAGGTTCATACGCATTTCTTACTGCACCCTGTCACACTATTCCTTGTTCATAACCACATCCTACTGCTATTGCGACTATTTGCACATGCTTCCGTTTGTACACCCTGCAAACACCGCTTCCTTCCTACGTTCGGTAAAAAAAACGCATCAAGCTGCGCATTAATCATGTTACCATTGTTTTGTAGGTCCTGGAAATGCTGGTGGCCCGGGCGGTTTGGCGTTCTCCACTCTGCAGGTTGACCTGAAAGTGCTCGCACTGGATGCCATCGATTCGAACACCGTGCGGGTGATCTTCCTCGTGCCGCAGGTGTACGTTGGGCTGCACGGCCGGGTAGAACTGCGATATACACGCACACGCAACAACGACACCAGCACCTGGCAATCGCAAGTGTTTGCCCCACCGGACGATCTCATAGCGACACCGCAGCTGGAGTTCGAACTGCCCGGCCTGAACGCCAACACGGAGTATCGCGTGAAGATAACGCTGATACTGCGCGATGTCAACTCGCAGCCCTCTAGTCAGGTGTACACCGTCCGTACGCCCTCGGACCGTGTCATTACGCCTCCATCAATCGGGATCGGTACCGGTCACTTCCCTCAAATGAGTCATCCGACCAACTTCCTCAAGGAGATCATTCAAGATCCCGAGCTGCGTGCGTCCGAGGTCAACTCGACGTGGGCCAAAATCAACTGGCGAAAATTGGACGATGAGGAGCTGGACTACGTTGATGGTATACAGCTGCGTTACCGTGAGATCGACAGCGTTGTCTACCACGCGACACCACTCATACATCGCGCCCTGAGCGAGTACACCGTCGAGGGTTTACAACCGCAAACTCGCTATGAGGTCGGCATCTTCTTCATTCCTTTCCCGGGACATGGCGAAGAGGTACGGGCTGGGGAGATGCTCCAAATTGTCACGGCCGAGCGAATCGATGTGTACGGGTTCGAGGTGGTTGTGAATGCGAGCAAAATCAAAGCCACCAGCGTGGAGGTTAGCTGGTCGGGAGTACCCTATCCCGAGGACAAGTACATTAACATCTATCGTGCGATCTACCAGAGCGATAGCGGAAAGGAAGATTCCAGGTACGGTGAACGAACATTTCTGCATATTTTGCAAAAAATAACTAGTGCTTATACGGGTTTTCTTTCTCTTATCCAGCGTGTTTAAGGTGGCCAAACACGACTCAACGACGGGCACGCTTATAGCGGATCTTAAACCCGGCACACGATACCGGCTGTGGCTTGAGATGTATCTCACCAATGGTAGCATTAAGAAGAGCAATGTAGTCAACTTCATCACCAAACCCGGTGGACCAGCCGTACCGGGAAAGACAGGTATGTGGCACAGAATACGCATCGATCGTTCCCTCTGCTAACTTAAACGTCCCTTTCGGCAGATAAACTTGCAGCTGCAGGTGCAGCCGGGGCGGTGAATGGAGACTATTATGGTCCCCTAGTGGTTGTCGCCGTCATTGCAGCACTGGCCGTGATGTCCACCTTAATACTGCTGCTCATTCTAACGAGGCGTCGGGTGCAGAGTGCCACCATAACGCCACCCAGGAAGAATGATGCCGCGTACGACAATCCCAGTTATAAGGTGGAAATTCAACAGGAAACCATGAGTAAGTTCGCAACCCATCCAGTGGTTGAAGATTTATAGCTATTTAACGCATTTCTTACCATAGATCTATGATTCGAACGTGTCTCGCTTTGATGGTCAACCCTTCCAAAGCCCCGTTAGGCTGCTGCCTGGATTGTAACCGCTAAGCCAATGTTCCAGTGTTCAAGCGGACGACCCACGTCTGTGCTGTGTGGAAGGTTTTATATGTATTAAGCTGTCCATCGATGTGAGACCACGACGGTTAAACAATTCGGGGTCGTCCATCCAGCGATCTCCCCGTTGTACATACTAGACTGTTAATCCGTCCCGTCCCGTACTACTATCATATAGATAAAATGCCACGAATGTAGCAATCGAACGTTGGCCTTAATGGCGTCCGATACCGTTTGCGATTCCATCGCTCCTTCCTCTACGTGTAGCCATAGTTCCCGGTTGTATAGATAAGTGTCGTAGTGTGTATCAAAAGCCACAGGAAAGTAACAAGTGAATCGATGAAAAGCGCTACGTGTAAATAAAATTTATAGTAAATAGACAATCCGATAGAACCGGAATGGAGATTACGATTTTTCAAAGAAATAGAGTTGATGTCCAGTTGACGGAATAGTCGATTCGTTCAGATCGGAGTGTTTGATGAAATGATCGACAAAACGCGCAAGAAGTACACTGTACATAAATAAAGTTTACTCGAGTTTTTAACAACCATAACGAAACACGTTTGGCATCCATCTTTCCAGGAAATCGACATCAATCGATTATGAATTTGTAACAATCGCGTCCTTTCTTTAGTAAAAATCCCTGAATGTTCATCGTGTCGATCAGCTCGTTACTGTTGGCCATAATGCCACCTGCAACCATTGCCTGCTTCAACTCGGCCATCGTAAACAACGTCGAACCGGTCACTGCCGATCGTGATGCCAATACGCGGGCAAATTTCCTTATCAATGATGTCTTGCTAGTACCGCTGCCATTGGTAAGGCGGGTAAACTGAAGATCGCCCTCATCGGTACTAAATACATCCAGCATACTTTGCCGCAAGATGGCCAACACATCACGCACATGAGCTACCGTTGCTTCGGGTGATAGATCAATTTTTGCCCGTGCCTGTGTTAACCGTATCAATCCTTCGAGCTGCCGAGTAGTGACGGGAATCATGTCCATCTCATTATGTGCCCGTCGTAGTTCGACAAAGAAATCGCGCAATTCCTCCGCAGCTTTGGCCGTTAGTTTGGGTTGAACGTTTTTCCGGGCGTATCCTAAAATTTGAAAAAAAAAAGTAACAACCTAACACAACAAATCACGCTGTACTTTTTTTAGCTACAAGAATACTTACCAATGTACTTTTGGACTAGTTCAGCGGGCAGCAGATCTAACTTTTCTCCCGGCGCTAACCTCAGTCGTTCTTCCAACGGAGGCTCTGCCTCTTCATCGGGCGAAGAACCGCTGCCCGAAGATTCAAAGAATGGATGAGCGGCAGGTGTCGAGGTAGAAGGTTTTGACAGCCCGTGAACCTTTTGGATGTGGGCAGTGAGCAGATTGTCTGTTCGTTCGTTCGAACGATCCAGAAGGATGAAAACCAAATCGAACCGAGAAAGTAACGCAGGATGTAGTTTTAAGTTTTCCGAAACTGTTTTTGCCTTGTTGTAGTGCCCACCGGCTGGATTGGCTGCGGCAAGAACAGTCGTCCGTGCTGGGACCGTACAGATGACGCCCGCTTTGGCGACGCTTACCGAACGCTGTTCCATTACCTCCAGTAATCCATGATGGCCGGACATCTTGTCGAACTCATCGATACAACAGACGCCCTGATCCGCCAGTACCAGTGCACCCGCTTCTAACGATGCACCGACACCCTTTTCCATCCGTACTGTTACCGTAAGCCCGACATTGGAAGAATTGGTACCGCAAACGAAAATACCCCGCGGTGATACGTTGGCACAGCTTTGCAAAATTTGACTCTTGCCTATTCCCGGGTCTCCAACGACTAGCACGTGAATCTCGGCTCTCGTACGAGAGGTGTTCGCTTGCCCACCGAACAAACCTAGTAAAAGTCCCGCTTTAACCACCTCGTGACCGTAAATGGAGGGACAGAGCGATTGTACCAGCAAGCGGAATGGGGAAGGCTCCGATTTTATCGTGCGTATTGCTTCCATATCCAGCTCCGTGAATTCTGCCAACCGATTCCAGTTCGAGAGCACGTTCTTGTTGCTGCGCACATACACCGCCTGCATATAAGCTTTGTACAGGCTCGCCTTTGCGGTACCATCCGGGTCCTGTGACCGTGCCTTCAATATACCCGTCACGGTGACATCGTCACCCGGGCACACACTGTCCACCATTTCGTGCGTTAGCTCTATTTCGATGTTTTTGGCCGCACTGCCCGCTACGGTCCGCGATCCTTGTGTCGTTTCTTGCAGACGAATGGTTTGGTATGCTTCCATGCGAGTGAATACTGACATCTGCATTAGCACGAAATGACTGCGAGCTTTGCATCCTCTGTGGCACGATGTAGGTGTGGTGTATATACCATCCTTCTGCTGAACTGCCTGTTCATTACCACACTGCGCACAGCGAAAGGCGCACCAAGTGTTCATGATTTGTGACGCACCCGCACGTATAATTGTACCTCGCACGGATACCAACTTACCGAAGCTGCTTACCTTTATCGACCCGATCGAAACCTCCGGCCCGTATCCCACTATCCGCGGTCTGATGGTTTGCAAGCAGAGATTTGTATCGTTTTGAAAACTGTCACACGACTGTTCGTTCATCAACGAGTGGTGCATTGCCAGCCCAATGCAAGCAAGCGTGTGTTCGGGGTTGTCGGTCAAGTCTTGGCGTAATGTGGACCATTGCGAACGAAGGTGACCATCATTATCACATGCATCTAGTTTCAATTCAAACCAACAGTTTTTCTTCACCTGCGGAAGGTCGTACAGGTCAGCAAAGTCCTTGTAATGTTTCTGCATCGCTCGTACATGATGAACTGTCTTGGAACCGGACGAATAATCTGTAACATATGAACAACAGTGTTGGTTAACATAGGTAAACAAAATGTATGCATTTGCTCCTCCTATACTGTACCTTCTTTGGGGAAGTACAACTTCCATCCCACGTATTCACATGTACCATTACTTAAACTCGTGGAAAACGAGGCTATTGCAGCGATACTGCCCGATTCAAGTGAGCTTCCCACGGAGAACGACGGCAGTGCAAAACCTACCGGCCTTTCTCTGGGAACATTGGACTGGTGACGGTATCCTCGGTAACCACCTCGCCATTTACCACGCCAACCACTACGACCTCCGCGGGATGAACCGCCACGGCGATTAGATGGTCCTGGATCGTTCGTTCTGCCTTGGGTCGAACTACTGGCGGATGGATTTTCTGCCATCGCCGTGCGCGCAAACGGTTTCAAATGAAATCAACAACAAACAGCTGTCACGACGAACTGTCAAGCTGACCCGCGTTTGACATTTGCGTAATTGACATAGGAATATAAACGTAGCAATTCGAGGTCAAAGATTTTTGGGTAAAAGAGTCCCCCCTATAGGGTTTGAAGCTACCCTGGACAAAAATTTGACATGCCACTATGGGCTGAACGTAGTCGTGAGGGAAAACAAAATAAAAATGAAAGTGTTTTTATTTTTTGGTTCTCGATGCAGTCGCGGTTTTAAACGGTGATTTAAGAGAAATAAGGTGTAAGTTAAGAAAAAAAAATAAAACATGTATCTTATTATTAATCAAAAGCATTACTGCTTAAAGATTTTGCTCCCGTGAAACATGACATTTTTATTATAATTTGTCTAAAGGTGTAGTAAAAATTTATGCAAGGGAATATTCCTAATAAATTTAGCAAAGTTAAATAAATATATATTTCAACAAAGTTTTTTTCATTGAAGATATTTAGTTAAATATTTTAAAAATTGTTGTGTTGTTATCTATATAATAACCATCCTGAAATCATAAATATATTAGAAGTTAATCGCTGTTAGTTTTTATGTTTTCTTTAATATTTCCTTATTTTGTCATAATTTTCGTAACCACCATTTTTTTAAACTATTACAGCCACGGAAACAAAAATTAAAACATACCTCTTAAAATTTTATTTTTTACCTATCCATAACCAACTCAAGCCCATAGTGCAACAAATATGTCCAGGGTAGCTTCAAACCCTATAGGCGGGGACTACAAAAATCTTTTGCCCAATTCGAAATCAAAAGTTCATAAAATTTATTAGTTTTTATCGAAAAATTAACCGATTTAAGGTAACATTTTTAAATGCAACAACTGTTACCATTTCCAACAAATGCAGCAAAGCTTATCAAACAAGCAATTCGTAGCGACCTGCACTTTTCTTTAGTAAATAGCCTTGCATGTTGAGCCTTTCTACGATTTCGTCTGCCACCCCTGGCACACCGACTTCATTGAACAACATGCGAAGATCCTTGAGGGTGAAAAACTTGGTTTTTGACTCGGCAGAGTGACTTCGCAAAACGTCCAGAAATTGACGAATTGTGGCCGGTTTCGTTGGTTTCCGTACTGAAGGTAAATTCACCAACGGATCGCGGTCGTCCGTATCGTACTTGTCGTACCAGCTACGACTTACAATCCTAATAGTATCCATCACATGCTTAGTGGTAATTACGGCAGAAAGATCTATCCTGGCCCTTGCTCGAACCATGTTCTGGATTTGGGCAACTTTCATTCCGTTTGATATATTTAACCACTGGGGCATGGAAAACATCTGTGAGAAGAAGCTCTCCAACAGTTTTGTTGATTCTTCAGTGAATTCCGGCTTGCAATGGTGACGGGCATAATCTGGAATGATAAAAAAGATCTTCAGATTAAAGCTGCAAAGAGTAACATGTTACCAGCCTTAATACCTATATACTTCCGCATCAGCTCAATAGGCAATGGATCGAAATGATCACCAGATTTCAGCTTAAGTTGCCTCACCAAAGGTATTTCCACACTACATTTAGCAGTTGAAGGTTTTTCGGGATGCAGGCGCACACCGTTGAAGCAAACAAGCTCATCTTCAGGATCGAGCGTGTCTTCTGTTTGAAATACCAGCGCAAACCTTTCCATAAACGTTCTTGGAATGGGGAACTGGTCCATGAAAGGTTTACTAACTTCAAACTTTCCTTGATCGGGAAATGCTGTAGCTAGTAAAGTGGTTCGAAACCGAACTTCCAGATTATTTTTTGCAGTGTCATGCGTTGTATCGTTAACACCATCGCTTAGCATTTTGTCCAATGCACGTAGGTTATCTAGTTTATCGATTCGTGGTATACCACAGAGACCAAAGTTTGTCAAAACTAAAGGCCCCGCCACCACATATACAAGACCGTCTTGAGTACGCTTCAAAGTTAAATCATGTATCTGACTTGAATCGTTTATCAGTACTGCTTTTGGTGAAACAGATACGGAACGCTCCAGTAGCTGTCGTGAAATATTGCTCTCTGTACCAGCTAGTAGTACATGTGTGTCGCAGCTTGTGCTAAATAAAGCTAGAAGCAAACCAGCTTTAACAGTCTCCATTCCTTTCACATTTGGACAGATGGATTGTACCAGTAGCTTAAATGGAAATGATTCAGATTGAATTTCTCTGATGACTTGAAGGTCGTTTGCGTTGAACGTCTTTTCAACAGCACGATCGCATGGATTACTACTGTTGATGCACATGCAAACCGTTTGCAAGTATATGTTCCCGGCAGTTTTTGTTGCCGAAACCATCTTTAAAATGCCTGTTATAGTCACATCAGCTCCGGGCACTAAGTTATTCACAATTCCATCAGGAACTACAACATCAAGCGCCTTACTGGTACCGGAGGATGGTGGCATTCTGTGAACGGTAATGTTTCGCTGGGTTTCACTTCGATTCCAAACAGACGTGCTGATAAATTCTATTCCACCTCCCATATGACAGTTCGAACATATCCACAATTTGGCGAACTGCGACAGAACTATTGTATCGGTACAATTTTTGCATTTGTAGGTCCTCCACGTAGCATTAACATATTGCTGGCTTATGCGTGTAATTGTTCCGCGAATAGTTATCAGCTTGCCTACGTACCGGACATCGATTGTACCGTTTGGAATCTCAGGGCCAAAGAAATTTATACGTGGATATAGCTTCGGTAAGCCGCAATCGGTCGTTGGTGGCCAATGTACAGTTTCTCGGTATTTCGTTACAAAACGATACATGGCAAGTCCGATGCAGGCTATAGTGCAGTCCGGATATTCTTTAAGATCATTTTCAAACGATGGCCACGAATTCTTTAGAAAAAGATCGGCTCTGGCGAGCTCAATCTTAAATTCAAAGCTACCGCAGCGCTCCACTTCCGATGGGGAATAACTGCGAATACATTCCCTGTAGTGTCTCTCCAGGTATTGCACGCGTTGGTTTATTGTTCGGGACATACGTATATCTACAAAGCCAGCAAAGATTATAGTATCACAATATATTCTATTTGAACCGGGTTTTAATTACCACTTTTCGGGAAGTATAGTTGCCAACCGATACGCTCCAAAGCATGTTGTGAATTCTGGTTTGGAATGACATGAAATAACGTCCATGAAGCGCTGCCCTGCGAAGAATAACTTCCGTTGTGATGTTGTGTACAAACTCCTGTGTTATTACACTCGCAATCACCAAATGGTGCCCCGAAAACGTCTTTTTCATCCATCGATCTACACGACTTGTCCACACATGTCGACCATATTTTCGAGAACAAAAACACCGGTTGCTTTGTTTCATGCGTGAGAGAGCGTAGTGAGTAAATGCATACAAAACAAAATGCACGGATGGTGAGACGTTAGCACAGGTTGCTGGGAATTGCAAATCTCAGTTTGTAACTGTATTGGTATCATCTGTACGGCTCGAAAAGCGATCGTTGATAAGATAATGGTGCCAAAATTCCATACGATACCCCAATACCCTTCAATCCAGATGATTGTATTACCACAAAGTTTAACGTTAACTTTATAGCGTAGTTCAATATCATGGAATTAAAGTGCAAATATATTGTAAACAGCCTTGCGTGTATCGTTTTGGTAGGGTTTTTTCTACTCTGGCCTGGCCATGTGCATGGTGCAGTAGTTGGTATGATTTATAGTTGCGTATAGCAAAAGTGCCGTGTATCTTATCATGTGTGGTTTAACTGTTATTTCGTAGTGGTTGGGGCACGCCCGTACCTGGAAAGAGTTGCAAAACGCGTGGTAGACATTTTGGAGGGTAGATACATTTCTGGGAGCTCACTACCTATCGCGGACTATGTAGCTCCTCTTCAGTAAGTACCAAAACATAGTGTGCCGCTAATGACGTCATCCGACGGGGATGATAAATAAATCAACCTCGGCTTATCAACATTCGTAGCGTTCTACAGCTATTAGAGCATCATAAACTGGGTCTGGCAATTTAATGCGATCATTGTGAATGGTTACATAATAATTGATTTATGATGCTTCACCCTTCTGTAAACTTTGGCAGCTAAAAGTGGAAGCTAACATGGTGCACTATCTAAACTTCCTTACAGGATCACCGACAAAGGGCTTTCCATCCATGGTAACGTATCGTTTCACTCTGCCTTCCTCGCCAAGGTCGATTCGATCGAGTTCGATGAGCAAAAATTTTCGGAAATATTTCTCAATACGGAAGTAACGATGCAAGGCGCTTTAAAGTGGCACGGTATTGGGGTGGTACTGGACTTTCAGGCCTACTTAGAAGAATACGAAGGGACGGGCACACTGTACGTCACGTACAATCAGTTCGATTTCCCATTAAGAGTGACGAAATATTTCAATTCCACTGAACCCACCGGGTCGCTACAATTCATGTCCATAGATAACTCGAACAGGATCGTCACTGTAGGCTATCCCAACAACAAGTATGTGCAGTTAATTTCACGAGCGGTAAGCAATTTCTCATTTAATTGGCCTAATGGTTGTGAGTTAATATTTCACTGTTGGTTTCTAATTGATCATTCCAGATAATGACGGATTTTGACTTCCGCGACAACATGATAGCCTCGTTTCGGAATTGGAATTTTCAAAATTTACTGAAAGCGGTTATCGACGAAATACCATTTCCCGAAGTGTGTTACAATTGTTAATTGTAATGGGTGTTTTGCGGACAAAAATGAAATGATTATTTGGTATTCCTATGATTTAAAAAAAAAACCATTCCCAATGCTAATGATTTTTTTTGTTATATTCTACGTTAGAATGACCAGCACGGATCAACATATTTATACCACACAGCCCCATAGTTTATCCGGACAGATGGGATTTGCACCGGTCCTATCGCGTGGGACCGTCGCCTTTAATAAAACACCAAATTCCCGACCTGATAACCAAACTTCTTTGTATTATTGAAAAACAAAACAAGCTGACAACGGGAGACACTAAAGGGAATTTCAGCGCAGTTATTCCCCAACAAAACAAAACACCTGAAACAACAGAGTAGCAACCAACTTTCAAATCAAGTATTCTCAAGGCACCAGGTCCGGTACCAGGTGCCAATTAGATAATCCATAATCGTTTAAAAGGACACATGTGAAGGTGATACACTGATGCAATTCCAAATTATGGAAAATGGAATGAGTATTTGTAACATGCCAGCTAAGCGTTATCGTAACATATAAAAATAACTGATAAAAGGATCAAACATAATCTAACGCACTGCCCTTATCGTAGCTCACCAACCCAAATACTTAATACCAAAACTCAAGGTACTAAGAATGTCGAATAACGACAATTTCCGTAACGTGATTAACGGCGCGCGGTGTAATACCCATAAAAGCCTTCAGATTTGTTGATTTCGATTTTGTCTTGCAGTCTGTAACAACTAATAGTGAGGAAAATCTCTTTCCATCGATAAGTTTTATACGCCACTTACGCACTGAACCTAATGACAAGAATTTCTAAAAACCTGCATGGGGCTATGTGTCGGTTGGTGTACAAGATAAAGAAATGGTATCTTCCAATATCAAGTCCGCTGCAAGCGATAACAAAGGCGAGCATGCGATTTTGCCACATACGATGTGGTCTAGCTTGAGGCTTTCAGTACTTTTTCAGACGTGCATCATCTCGTAGGTTCATACTGGGTTCTGTTAACTGTTTGCACTGTTCTCAGAGGTCAGTACAACACACAACAAGTAGGCATTACTTGGTTCAGTAGCATCATTTCAAGCAGCATTCTTGCGCAATGGTGTCAGATATAAATTGCCCACCAACAAAGGATGTGTCTTGTTAAGAAGGAGAAAGTATGATTCACGGCTAGAAGTTCAGCTATCGTCATTTGGTGTGACGAAATAAAAAGTTGCCAAATTCTTACTGAGATAAGAAAATATGCAACAGCATCGTTTGTGGTATCAGTAAGGTGTCACTTGTGCCCGATTTGTAGATGCGTGTGTCATAGAACTTGATGTATTGGATACCGGTAATGGTTGTTCCTAGAAATGATTGATCAAAATTGGCCAAATGATTAATGCGATGAATTATCGGTTCTTCTTGTTCTTCTTCCTTGCCGAGGTATTGCAACGGTTCCACTACAGACATCCTGCCTCCTAGGAAAAGTGCCCTAAAGTGATCCAAAAGATCCGGTGTGTTTAACTCGGCGGTCCCAACAGGTTTGACTCTCTATTATTATTATGGAGTTCTGCTGCGGATTGTTTCGGAAGAATTTGCTTTTATTGATCGCACTACCTTTTAAGCGCTTGTGGCGAGTTATATGTACGATGGAACAACAATTAATAATTTCAATGCCGTCTGAAAATCCTGGGCATTAGCAATTTTAGGCCATGTGAACTTGTTAACTTGTCGGATTAATTAGCAAATTAAGCTTACGATACTTGGTATACTTCACTGGGCTTCCTCACGTCGCTTCGAAGATGCATGCCACTTTGCCTATTATTTTACGGACCTGCTACTGAGGTCATATGTCCTGGAAAATCAGTTGAAATTGAGCATTGAGAAAAAAATATCAACAAAACGAAAGTTTGAATCATTCTCCAGAGTAGCACCAGTTTATTTACCTGTTATGATTTTTCTTTTTTTTTCTACGATGCAGATGAATTTTGTAGTACTAATGACGGTGGCAATCTGTCTTATTGGCAGTAGCCTGGATGGTGCCCCCACACCTTGTGAACTGCCGGGCGTGGAAGACACTGTGTGTGAACAAACCGAATATGAAGCATATCGGGATTGTATCGAAGAGGCAAAAGCGCATCGACAGAAAAGACAAGCACAGCCTTGTCTACCGCATATTATCGAACCTGTAATACAAACGGCACAGCCGTTCGAAATACTAGTGCCTGTGAAACCAGTTGGATCAATGCCAGCTGGACCGACGGTAGTTAAACCAACCCGGAAACCCATGCTCAAGGAGCTGGATCGCACAGTCATCGTTGCTCCTGATACGAGTCAGATCGACGATGAAACGGAAGACTACGAAAACAGTGTACACTATCGTGTGCCCGTCAATGTCACGACAGTCATTCGCCTCACCAACATAGTGAACAACACCAATCACATACATATGCCAACCACGCTTAACAACACTAACGTGAATAATATACATGTGTATACGAATCTTACCGATGGCATACCGGACGATGTCGCCGAACCGAACCGAACTGGCTCCAAAAACGAACCCTGCTGTACGGCTGTGCGACCCAAATCCTGTCATTCGTCATCGCATGGAATTCGCTGCAAGCATCAGAAATCCCAAACCTGTGGCCCTCAGTGCACCTCTAAGATTATTCACATACAGAAGCGGAAGCGGTGCAACAAAACTACGGGCGACTGTGAGGAGAAGATCGCGTATGTACCCCAGCCGGAAAAGCCTACCTGTGTGTACATTGACGATTGGCCGTACGTGGTATGCGGAAAGCTGGCCAACATGAGTGTTGTATGTGCTGGGTGCTACGACCACTATGGTGTGGGCTATGAAGCGTTTAACGGGCATTCGAGAATTCATGATCACTGCCGCGGGTGTTATGATGACGCATTCGACGTAGGTCCAAGGTACAGACGCGGGCCAGTCCTGCGTCCATTCTACTACCATCAGGCACCTTGTTTCGTTACCGGTGACTGTGCCAACAGCTACGAAAATTGCGCACCCGGCTGCTACGGACATGATCAGATCGATCCTGCCTGGGGAAATGTGGGTATGCCGTCGTTTGATCCTGCGCTCGATCCGTCGAACATGATCTACAGCGATCCGGACGATTTCCGCGTGTCGAACGAGGTATCAGATGATTGGGGTGTACCGACGGCCAAGTGTGCCGTAGTTAGGGACGGTACGACCGTTACGATAAAAAATTGTACGCTAGGTATCGATAATCCGTACATGGCCGCTCCAGCTTCCCACCCTCGCTACAAGGAAAAATGGGAGGAGAAAAAGCCTACTACCAGTACCACCACCACGGTAACGTTAATAACCGATGATGAAACGGATGGCAGCTTCAACTCAGGAGATGGTGTGACAAATAATGATTTATTTTTCGGAGAGGAATATGATGATGAGGAAAACTTTTGAACAGCGCACTCACTAACACTAGGCAGATTGTATATTGTGTTTCCGAAGTAGAATGTAGACAATCGAAAGGGATCCAGGACCGCTACAATATCCCATCCAGACCAATCCCCCGTACGCAGGCCTAACTATCCAGCTACCAGGGTAAATAAAATCAAAAAGTGCCGGAAACGGTAGAGATCACTTGGACCACTTGAGTTTATTGTGCCGGTAAATAAGTTGAATACATAAAGAAAAGCACTCATAAAGGAATTAAAGTGTAGATATAAAATCGGTGAGTTCAATTATTTTATTGTGTAAACTTTGTAAGTAGTCGATTATTAGCGAGCTATTCGTTCACTCATTAAGCATCACCCTCCTTAATTGAGTTTGTTTTCTTTTTTTGGTTTTGGGGTGTTGGCACTGCGGCGGTTTTATTTCCCAGCAAACCACATATCCCTTCCGTTTTATTCTTGCAGATCTCCTCCAGATCGATAAATTGGCAGCTATTATCCCGCATGCAGTCGTACGTGTAGCACGTCGGATGACATCGACGCCTTCCTTGAAGGCAACCGGAACAATCTGAAATTATCATCGTATGACATCGTTTTATGCACTGGGCGTAGCTTTGACGTACGTCAGCCTACCTGGTTGTGGACACTCGCCGAACTGGCAGAGATCTAATTGTGCGAAGGGGTTCAACATCGGTGGCATAATCAGCCAAGGATCTTGATAATATGGTTTTTTGGGCTTTAAATACATGGTTTTAGCAGTGCAAACCTTGCTGCATACGTACTGCTTCCTGTGGAAGCAAACCCACTCGTCCGACTGCTTTCGGCAAACTCTTGGCGAAACGATCGTACAACATGACCGATTCGCGATGGGCGCTTCGGTTGTAGTGGCTCCTTCTAGGAATTCTTCGCTTCCGTCATCATCTTTTATGGCGGTTTGATTCTTGCTAGGTTCTTCTTCATGTACGGTTGTTTCATTATTTCTTATCACAACCGTTCTTATGCCGTTCCCTTTTTTGCGAGTTATGTGAACTATGAAATTGTTCACGTTTTTCGTGTGATGAGTCGTTTCGTTCTTAATAACATTGCCGTTGTTAACGATTTTATGGTAGCTTACGTTGAAATACTGATCCTGAATCGATGGCGTGTACACGTTATCGTCTTCACCATCTTCATCGTCTGGAACTGCCTGCTCCGTGTAGACCGGATCGAGCTGCACTCGCAATGGAGGTACAACAACGTACTTTTGCATCGCCGGAATGACTTCCTCTCTCGGTAGATATGTTGGTTTACAAACTCCATTCCATAAGTTAGAACTCAACGGGCAGGTCGAAGGTGCGGTAGTTTGAAAACAGTTGCCTCTGTACTCACCGAAACCGGGTTTGCAAACACAATTGCCCAATTCATTTTTCACACCGTTTAGACAAACTCTCGGAATCGATACACTTTGGGGTGCGATATCAACAGAATGGCTCTGTTGTACGAAAAGCACCACGGTGATAATCCAAATTTCGTGATACATTTCAAAACGTCAGCACGAGTACCTTCAGCACGAGCTCTGAATTTTGACTAAACCGATGAATACCACTAGCGTTCAAGAACTCCAACATCCATCGAGTCATGATAACCTTTCGGTGTTAACCTTAACATTCCTAAAATGATTAGGAACAAAATTGCAGGGATCATTTTAACCCGATTCGAAATAGATTTGCTAGCATACTGATCAGAAAGCACACAAACAAAAGGCCAAAAGAACATTCATTGATAGAAACATTCTCGGCATTTTTAACATATGTACATGGTTCACAATATCATTTTCGTATGCGCGAATCAGTACCTTGCATTCGATCTATCCTATCTCTTTTTATTTTATTTTACAAACAAATAAATACACAAACTGTGTAGGCAGATTCATACACAATAACTAACACACGCACATCTTCTCTGGCCGGACTATGTGGCTTGAATCCTCGTGGCAACGTCCTTCAATCATCCGGTATGAAAAATGATCGCATCAATAATATTCGATCATGGATCACTTGAACGGCAGTTACCCCAAAGACGATGGCCAAAGATGTGTATTGAAAAACCCTGTAGTAACGAAACTTGCCATTGAACAATGCTACTTCACGGAATATTTTATTCTCGAAAGAACGACCAAGTCAGACGTTTTGAAATAACTCGTTGATAAGATTCATCAAAGTATTACGCGTTTGTGCGTTCCTCCACGAGACATTTTCATTTTACGTAACTCTGCTGTACACCAGAAGTACAAGACAAAAATAACTATACCATTCGTTCCACTTATTGAACGCTTCTTCTTTAAAAGTGCGTTTTGACCTCAGAGTAATGATAGTCAGTAGAAGCAAAGAGTATTTAAATCATACCAAAACTCTTTTGGGGGTCAGTGTTAATCAAGTTGTTATATGGTGAACGCCGTAACACTCGTTGGGATTTACGGTGTGATTAAGAGTGTTCGCGATGGAAACAGCTGTAAGACAGGTGGGTTTGAACGTGTGGAAGGCTTTAACGGGTGTGCGGCACTGATGAAATCCATCCCGTGGAAGTTGTGACATTTTCATAGAGGCAAATTAAGATACACCAAATAGTGGGACGAAGGAATGGGACTTGGGAAGGAGTATCTTAGTATCATTGTGGATGTTCAACTATATCAAGTAGTTCGTGTAAATGATACAATGCAGTACATTAGAACCCGAAGGAACATAAAGATTGTGTGATTGAGAGCAGTTCTCCATGAATTATGATCGATAGATTTTACCTCTTGGTGTCTTCAAGTTGCGCTCAGCGCCATCTATATGTGAGACTTTAAATCATCGACGAAAAAGATGAAGTGTGTGCTAACTTACATGAATGATGTAGGGCGTTGTAGGGTACGGCCTAGTCCGGTGAGAGTTTTGGTGTTGGTAGAGGATAGGAGGGGTAAGAGGAGCGGTCGTTGGAGACGCCGAACTGACCGACCTGGAAAGAGAGGGAATAAGGTTGGCCGTTGGACACGCCGAACTGACCGTCCTGGTAAGAAGGAAGGACAGAAAGAGATACGAGAGTGGTTGTTGGACACGCCGAACTAACTAAACCGCTGGAGAGAGAAAGGAGGAACCAAAAACACTAGCAAAGATATTCAAGTACACCGGGGAGCGTGTATGAGCGTCTGTAAGTCGCTACCCGTCAAGGACTCCACTTCAAGGAGTTTCAAACACTTGGTACTTAAAGGATGTAGAATTCCAAAAAACTCAGTCTCTAATTCTTTGCTTTATTTCTCTATCTCTGGTTTTTTTATTCAATTGCCATGGTCTACCCACTGACCATGGTGGTGCTTTGATAGCGATACATTACATGAAATTCTCTCATTTGACGTTTGCTTTTGAACCAAACTAGTAATTCTGAATTTGAAACCATACCAATATTTTCTTTTTAAGGTGTCGACGCTGACACCTCCATGGCGCAACTGTATTAATGAATTCGAATCCTGAACAGGCGTTGATATTAGTGTTGGGTAATTCAGATTCAGATTGAAATGAATGAATAAATCTAAATCTCTATTCCAAAGATCCAGGAATGCTCGAGATTCATGAATCCTCGAGATTCATGAACCCTCAAAGATTCATGAATCCTCAGAGATTCATGAATCTTCAAAGATTCATGAATCCTCCAAGATTCATGAATCCTCAGAGATTTATGAATCCTCAAAGGTTTGAGTTTGAGATTTTGAATCTCTGAGGATTCATGAATCTCTGTGGGTTCATGAGTCCTTAGGGAGTCGACTCCTGATTTGAATGACTTCTGGTTAAAGATTCATATGAATGACTCTTCGCAAAAGATTCATTAAGCACAACACTAGTTGATATCCATTTTACGGCATGTAAGGAGTTTCAAGCATTCGCGGTTTTATTATGAAACTTAGGAAACGTTCGCACATTAGTTAATTTTCCTACTTTACATCCTCTCTATAGTGATCTGCTGAAGAAGTCCTCCGGTGCTTCTCTATGCTAATAGCTTATGTACTATTCTGGGTTTTCTTTCTACAGTATCTATTTCGCGGCCTACTGTTGGTGTGGATGTTGCACGTCGCGTTCGTCGTTAGTGTATCCAGGAATGAAACAATATCACGAATTCCTGCTGGTGAAAATGAAACTGATGGGAATGTTACTGCTGCTAATGTAACTGATGGGAATGTAACAATTGTAAGAAATGGCATTTTAAAACGACCAAATCGTCAACTAGCTTATAACAGCTTTAGTCCTTATGTACTAAGCACTCCTAAAAATTTGCCAGTCGGTGGTGGAATCCAGGATCTCTTACCAGTAGGCGGTGGGATTTCGACTTCGAGGCCTTCCGTTACTTGTCCCGCTGGAAGCATATATCGTAATGGGCAATGCTTGCAGTCTTTAAGCTACTGTGGACCAGGCTTTAATCTGGTCGGGAACACCTGTGTCGGTCAGGCTGCTTGTCAGCAAGGATACAACCTTGTCAATGGACAATGTCAGCTGCAAGCCTCATGTGCTACGCAAATGTGTGGAAAGGTACAAGTTCCACCACCACTGCCCCCACCACCGCCCCCACCACCGCCACCACCAATAGTAACATGTACTTGTGAGGTAGGTTACATACAGGTGGGCAACCAGTGCATAAAGCTAGCATCGAAGCCGATCGAAACACGCACCCAAGAGAGTAGCCACGTCGAACAGCTTACCTGTCCGGCCGGGTATGATCTGAGTTACGAGGATTGCGTTCAGCACACCACCCAAGAGGCGCGCTGCGAGCGTGGCATGCTGCAGGACGGTGTTTGTGTGGTATCCGCCGAGTGTCGCTATCCATTCGTGAGCGATGGGTATGGACAGTGCATCAAGAATACGGCCATCCAAACAACATGTCCACCGGGATTTAGGCCAGTGGGAGACGTATGTCACTACAACACAGGGCCTGAGTGTCCATCAGATTATCAAAAGGAAAATGGCATATGTATTCTACGTGAGCAAGTCCCGGTCAACTGTGGGGCCGGTTCCTTTTCCGAGG
Organism: Anopheles marshallii; assembly: GCF_943734725.1. NCBI lineage: Eukaryota > Metazoa > Arthropoda > Insecta > Diptera > Culicidae > Anopheles > Anopheles marshallii. Next base: position 30,010,768 of record NC_071326.1, on the reverse strand, counting down.
GTAAGTGTGTCATGGAAAACCCGGAGTGCCCACCAGAGTACCGAGCTTCCGGCGGCCAATGTATGCTGGAGCACCGTACTGCTCCACTTTGTCCACCTGGGACGAGACCCCAAGGCGGTGTGTGCATTGTGCAAGAAATAAGCTGTCCTTCGGGCTTCACTGATCGCGGTGGCGGTGTTTGTGTGAATCAAGAACGAAGACCCGTCTCCTGCCCGAACGGAGCACGTCTAGTGGGCGATGTCTGCGAATTAGAGCGGGAGATTTGTCCGCGTGACTTCAAGCTCGAGTACATGCAGTGTGTCCGGTACAACCAACAACCCGCGACCTGTCCCCGTGAGATGCGCCTGTTAGGTGGCGAGTGTATTTCATCATCAGTGAGGTGTGAGGCGGGATTCACGCTAAGGAATGGTGAGTGCGTACGGGAACTGGTTGGCCGACACACCTGTCCACCCGGCAGTACTCAACGCAATGAACAGTGCGTTGTGGCTGAACCGAGATGCGATACTGGATTCGTACTGCGTGACGGTATTTGTGTACAACAGATCCGAGAGCAACCGCGCTGTCCGGCAGGAGCTCAGTTCCGCAACGGTAAGTGTGTTATGCACGTCGACGATTGTCCACCGGGAGCGGTATCGCGCGGTGGAGAATGTGTGCGGGAAGAGCAGATGTCACCAACGTGTGAAGTTGGGTTTTCATATGTCCGAGGTCGATGTCTGGCGCAACCACAGTGCGAGTATGGTTACAACTACAGAAAGGTCGATTCCATGTGTGTAAGCACGACCAAGACGGCGATGTCTTGTCCGAGTGGTACAGTACTAGAGGGCGAACAGTGTATTTCGCGTGACATGATCTGCATGGAGGGCTACACGCTGCAGGGCAGCCAGTGTGTGATGCAGATGACTACGCCCAAAGTTTGCCCTCCAGGTTCTACCATGCATCGGGACCGGTGTCAAACGAGCATTGCGGCTCAATGTCGTGACGGAAGTATTGCCAGGAATGGTGTTTGTGAAATTCAGGAAATATCCTATCCATCCTGTCCAGCAGGTTACAGTTACTACGGCGGACAGTGTCACGGTACAATGGCACCTGCAGCTCCGGCACCTGCTCCAAGTCCCTGCATGTATGGTGGCTGTGTAAATCCTTGCACAACCGGTGTTTGCGGGTTTCCTTGTGCAACTGGATGTGCCACACAAAGGGTACCGACGATTCAGTCGACGCAAGCAGCTTCCTGCCCCGCAGGATTCAACATGAACAATGGTGTATGTACACGGCGTTCCGTCACACAGCTGGATTGTCCGTACGGCTATACCATGGAATCCGGTCAGTGTATCGCTTATCACACGATGACTTGTGCTGCGGGCAGTATTCTGCAAGGTGATCGATGCGTGCGTCTACAGACACAGTCTGCCTCCTGTCGGGAAGGTTTCCAGCAGGTAGGGGACCTCTGTGTCTACATGCGACCAAATTGCCCATCAGGCTATCGGAATGAGGATGGAACATGTGTGACCGTGCATGAAAAGGCCGCCACCTGTGCTATTGGAAGCATCATGAAACAAGGTTACTGTGTCACCATTCCAACCTGCCCATCTGACTACTACATGCACAAGGATTTGTGTCGACGCGAAGAACATACGGTTATTAATTGTCGAGATGGATTTGTGCTGATCGATGGAGAGTGTATCGCACAAACAAGCTGTTCAGCCGGATTCCAGCTGGAGGGTAACACATGCGTGCGCGTGGAACAGCGTACTCTTTCGTGTCCACCATCGTCACGGCTTGTACGTGGTTTGTGCGTAATTGGCAGTCCTGTCTGTGAGCACGGTTACGATTACGTCGGAGGTCGTTGCGTTAAAACGGAATACCGACGGCCGATATGTCCGCCTGAAACACGCATACGTGACAATCTGTGCATATTAGCCCGACCACCACAGTGCGAATATGGTTACACGTTCTCAGGAGGCCAGTGCACAAAGTTGGACCGACAACCGATCAATTGTCCGTCCGATTTCCAAGTGGTGAACGATCGGTGCATCTCGCAACGCTTGATCTGCCCGGTCGGCTATACACTGAAGGGAAAGGAATGTGAGCGTGAAGTCCGCCGTACGATTTCCTGCGCATATGGAAGCACTCTACGCGGTAATCTCTGCATCGGCGAAAGTCCGTTTTGCGAACCTGGCTCCAGAATGGTTGGCGAGGAATGCGTCCGTGTTAGCTACAAACTACCAGAGTGTCCTCCCGGTACAATGCTGACCAATGGGCGCTGCGTGCGTAGTGCAACTTGTGATCCTGGCTACCAGCTTCGCGGCAACTTTTGCGTAAAGCGACGTGTCGCTCATCTAACGTGCGCTCATGGATTTTTGCAGGACGGAAATTGTGTCTCGTCGGGTCCGAATTGTCCCCCAGAGTACGAGATGCGTCGAGATCAGTGTGTACGGCGTGAAACTACGCAACCGAGCTGTCCGTTGGGAGGAAGTCTGCAAAACAATATCTGTGTGATTGGTCGACCAGAATGCACAAATGATTTCCGGCATGAAGACGGTCGCTGTACGAAAGTGACGAGAATAAGGGCCCAATGCCGAGGTAACGCCGTACTGAGGGATGGTATGTGCGTGACCAAGATGACTACATCTAGCGCCTATTGCTCACAAGGGTATACTCTTCAGGGAGGCATGTGTGTGCGTATGACCTACGCACAACCAACATGTACGACCACTTCTTCAGCATCAATATCTAGCAGCAACAGCGTGTATAGCAATAACATAGTTTCAAGTGCACCATCGATCAGTACCATTAGCGGCAGCGTAGTGAGTAGTGCACCAACGATAGTAACTGAGACAATTCATTCCATACCATCATACGTCCCAGTCGATTCCGGCACGTCCATCGCTTCGAACGTAGTCACTTCGTATGACGATGTGAGATATAATAGTAAAAGTAGTAATAATTTTGACGATTATATCACCGAAGAAAAGTTCGTCAGCAGTTATGAGGAGTATCCCACCTACTCCACCTACAGTAGTTCCCCCTACGACAGTTCGTCCTATGACGGTGCGTCATATGGTGGTGAGCGCTATGGAGGTGCGTCCTACGACAGTTCGTCTCCGAGTAATTCCTATGTATCTCCTAGCATTCCTAGCGTGATGGTCAAAGCTTTACAGTCAAATGATTCGAAGAAAATTCGCGAGAAGCGTTGCACCGTGAACGGCCCTCGCGTGTGTACGAGCGTTGGTGCAAGTTGGACGTGCAAGCAGAACCAATATCGCGACATTGCATCCAGCTATTGCGAGAGTGAAAGCTCGGTCATCCAATTGGTTGTAGATCAGCACATATCATTTAACAAAACGTTTATTGTAATGGCTCCACAAGTACCAGAAGACGAAGGATTGGACGGCTACGATGAAGAAGAAGATGAAAATGATGATGATACAGATGATGAAGCTGAAGAAGAAAATGAAGGTACGTGCGAAGTACAATGTGACTTAACATATGTGTGTGACTTAACGTATGTATGACTTCATGTAATTTCTTTTATTCCACTAGGATCAGCAGACTGCAGCGGTTGTGCAGATCAGAGCTACTCTTGCTCGAAAATATGTTTCACATACGAAGAGTGCGGCGACTGCACCACCATCAAACTTGGGAGCTTCTGCGAGACAACAAAATCAACTGAGTTGTGTGAATATTTAAAGATCGAAGGATAGCACACTATCCAGCTTAGGCTTCGTTAACTTTTATCGCTAAATGAAGTGTGATCGCGACAGTTCTTCAACGTTTATGTAGTCAATAATGATGATCACAAAAATCTAACAAACTTAAATATAATCCAAACGGAATGTGAACGCGACGGTTTATAAAAGTGCAAGTAATCAATAATCATGATCATAAAAATCTAACAGACTTTTTGTTGATTCCCGTTTAACTCACTATCAATTTAAATAAAACACATATAGTCTGCCAAAACAATATCTTTGTGTTTTGTGTGGAATTTCCTGTTCACTGTAGTTATAGCGTTCAGTTTTTTTATGCAATAAGAACGTCCAGGCAATCATTCTGCCTCCAGCCTCCGTCGAGAGCAGACGTGTTCCAGTCGAGCGCTTGCGTTTCGATTTCGGCAGATAGCGGTCAGTGCCCCGGTTGCGATGGCGATACCGCCGAGAATCTCGTCGTGGCTGTGTTGTGCTAATTGGCGTTGTATTATTCTCCGATTTTCGCTAGCAGAAAGTGTGGTTTATGTGTCGATCGTATGCGTAAGGTAACTCACGAGAGTGTCCTACCGTAGCGATCGCAGTTAGTTTTCACCGTAGTGTGTGTGTTAAGTGTTATATGTGCGTGACGGTAAGTCCCATTCCCTGTCCCCAGTTGACATTTTCTTGGGCTTTATCGTAATGGTAGAGTCAGACCCAGCCACTGACTCCGATTCGGAGTTACGCAGTGAGGCAAAGCGGAAGATCGGACGGAAGAAAGGTGTACCAGCACCCAAAAAACTCGCTTGCGAGGAAAATCCGTCGTCTTCGTCCAATCCTGACCCTCAAGGCCAAGCATCAGCATCGCTGAATAAGGGCTTAACGAGACCGAGAGCTTACCCCGCTTCTTGGCAGGGTAAGCCAATAGTTTATTTCATGCCACGTACGCGCCAATTGGATGTAAGATCGTTCACCGAATCGATCTTAAGCAAGTACCCGAGTGTAACCGATGTTGCGATCGGATGCGCCCGACCAAGATTAAGGTCACCGCAAAGGACCGGCTTCAAGCCAATGCCATAGCGGCCGACACTGACAATGCGGAGCTCTACCGGGTGTTTATCCCTGGTGGATCGGTGAAGGTAACCGGTGTGGTCGAAGATTTTGACTATCTGGAGGGGGATATTTTGAAGAATGGTCTCGGAATTTTTCCGTTGCCAGATACTCCAAAAGTACGAATTATGGAAGTACAACAATTGTATAAAGCAGTGGTGTCCGAGGAAGGGGGAAAAACCTTCGTCCCAACAGCCTCCCTGCGGATTACGTTTGAGGGAACGGTACTCCCACAGGCACTCGTTTGCGAGTAAGTGCAGTCGGATAGGTCACTCCGAGGCGTTTTGCACTGCCAAAACAAGCTGCGGTAAACGTAGGGGGCAGCACTCCACCGAGGAATACAAAACCTTGACCCATAAATGTTCGCATTGTCGGGACGAGTGGCACGAGGTGGTAGTATCCCCTGTATACAAAAAGCTCAAAAAAGAGCAGTCAAAAACAATAGCCGAGCGAGATGAGACCAAGAAAAGGTACGAGATTGTCCTACAAAAGAGCACAAAGGAAGGTCTTAACAAAACAGGGAAATCTTGTGGCACCACATCGCCGCGCCGAGAAAAGGACAGCAAACTCCATTACCACTCGTCCTAGTCGTGGCGTTGATCGTTCTATCCAATCCTCCCAAACTCCCCGGGAGTTTGACTGGACTGGAGCGAGGTGAAGGTTGCCACCATTCTGAAGCCTGGTAAACCGGCATCAAGACACGAATCGTATCGCCCTATTTCGTTACTTTCGTGTCTGAGAAAACTCTTTGAAAAAATGATTCTTTTTCGTTTAGAAGAATGGCTTGAATCAAACGGCCTTCTTTCAGCTACTCAATTTGGTTTTCACAAAGCAAAAGGTACAAACGACTACCTAGCGCTTCTTACAACAGTAATTGAACTTGCTCGAGCTCGCAAGCAAAACATGGGTTGTATCTTTCTGGATATACAGGGAGCTTTTGACTCAGTTTCTCCTTGGAAACTGTGTCAAATGCTAGAAAATGCGTGCTGGGTCCGAAGATGAACAATTTTCTCTTCAATCTTTTGTCGGAAAAAATAATGAATTTTGATAATGATCATGTAAAAATTAAACGGACCAGCTACCATGGACTAGCACATGGGATATAGACACCTATCTGGCGGCCAACTGCAGCATTAGACAATTGGCAGACGATGATGTTATTTTATTTTGTTATTTTGTCCCGGGCAGAAGCATTTTCGATATACAAGAAGTTTTGTAAACCACCTTGGATAATCTCACCAAGTGGGCAGATAGCCTAGGTATCACGTTTTGTGCTTCAAAAACCGACATGGTAGTCTTCTCTTGTTTTAGCGATACCGTAAATAACAGACAAAGAGGACTATTTGAACCAAAACCTGATGTCTTTTTGTACGGGGAAAAGATATCAATATCCGACAATTTTCGTTACATAGGTGTTTAGTTCAATTCCAGACTTAAATGGAACACACACATCGCCCGGTGTTATCCGTTCTGGAGTATGGAACCATATGCTTACATTGGGCACCCAAAACGTTGATGTTACAACTAGAAAGAATACACTACCGATGTCTTAGACTCGTACTGGGGAGCATGAAATCCACTCACAACATGTCCCTGGAAGTGATGCCGCTGAAACTTCGTTTTGAGCTGCTCTCACATCGTCTTCTGGTCCGATCTTCAGTATCAAATCCCTTGATTATAGAGAATTTTGAAGGTTCAAAGATTGATGTATTTAATGATTTTGTTTCCCTACAAGTACACCCTAGCGCCTCACAAGCAATAAACCGTGCTACCCTTCCTGAGGCCTACAGTTCTTTTGTACGTACAGATTCCTCGTTGCGAGAGGAAACCAGGACCATACCTAATGATCTTCGCCCGAAGGTCGATTCGGGTGAGAAAATGGTCTTATCCATCAGCAACTCAACTCGTATTCATATTGTTGTATAATTCCCAAAAACAGATGAGCAGAAGAAAACTTCTGTGTATTGTTTGGAATTCAGCAACAGAAAAGAGATCTTGATTGTTAGGTGACTGGCCGTTTAGAATATGTTACGTCACCGCAACCGACTCTTTTCAATTTTATATGAAACTCAGTATGCTGATGTGTGTTGTTTGCATGTACATTCATAGATTCATTAATTCATTCCCCAATAAAGAGCACAAGCAAACACACGTGTCAGAGTCATGTGAATACTGTTCATTCGAAAATGTATTAGTTATACGGCGCTTCATACTGCCAACTGCTTACATTGATGGGAACAGGATGATATAGTAATCAATACTTTTTAGGATTTGCTTTTTGAAAAACTGCATTAGAGACGCCTGTTTCTTTACTTATGCTATTGTCTGAATGATTGAAAAGAATCGATTAGAACTCCTTCGTTAAGTTTGGGGTCCCCACACTTCAGAGTCCCTTCTACATGGTTGCGAGGCATGCGGACATGGTTTAAGCGACGCTTTTCGGGCACTTTTCTGCCGTATTTCATACAGTACCAAACAGCATATTTCGGGGGGACGCCAAACACCGAGAGCCTAGGCGCAGGTTGAGGCAAGCATGGAACCAACGAACTCCAAATTCTCCACTATCTGCATGGAAACTACAAATGCTTTTTCTCTCCCGTAGAATTTTATGTAGCCAAAAGTAGCCTAAAGTGCCCAACTAGGTTGAACGGAAATTGTTGAATAGAAACTTATAAAACAATAGAGAAACTTTTATGCGGGAACCGAACCGGATAGATCCCCGACTTAGGCGATATATTACACGACACACGCATTTTTTCTTGTATAGATCTTTAAAGAGAGCATATCACAAGATTCTTGCTGTGGAACAGGACATACCGGAAACAAACCATTTGGTTGCCCTGCTCACATCGCATGACAACGATTCACATCACAATACATTACCGCAAAATATTAAAAAAAAGTACTAGCCAACAACCGCGATCGAAGCTGGAACACACGATCGCAACATCCAATCATGACGAACGCAGTCCATGCTCGGGGTGATGATGATGTTGCCCACCGCAATGATCATCGCAGCACAATCATCTACTTCCAGGATCAGTGTTGCATTGTCCTGGTCCTCATGAAACTGCCCGAACACTACGCCTCATACTGGGGCTTAACATTGGCGACGTGGATGGGATTGTAAAAAAAGATCTGCTTACTTAGTTATCCGGGACTACAACCGCTTCGCTGTCTTGGCTTGCTGTAGGAGTCCTCTAAACCGGTCACGGTCGAGAGCCTTCGTCTGCCAATCCATTATCCCGCCCTTTCTAGCGGACGCATCAACGCCATCACTCCATTTCAATTTGGGTCTACCACGCCTCCTCTGTCCGACCGAAAAGAACTTCACGGGCTGGATCGTCCGATGTCATTCTTATGAGGTGATCAGCCCACCGAAGCCTGGCGTGTTTAATCCGCTGTACGACGGTGAGTTCGCCGTACAGCTCATACTTAGAAAGACGTACGTCACCTTGTACATTAGCAGAGCCGCTGGTGGTGCCACCGTCAACTTGGTTAATCGTTGGTTAGCATCGTTAATCTCCAACCCGAGGTATTATGTCGAGGAAAAAAAAATCAGCCAGGGGAAAAGAACTCTACCGCCATTGCAAAATGCCGAGCAAGAGCCATAAAAGGCCTTGTGGGTTTCGGCAGCACCCTCGGCATGAACAGTAAAGTATTAAGTTATTAATCTCATCCGCTGGATGCGTGATTACCCATACGACTTGCGATAATGTTGAGAATGCGGAAAACCAAACCACAAACAGGGGGTTTGCCGCTATGTCAGGCACGAAATAAGGACCCGACTACAACTTTTTACCAAACGGGAAACATCATCAAAAGTGATGTACACAACAAAACCATCATCTTCGCAGTTCTCCATCGAGATCATCGTCAGTACCATCATCGACTGGTCAAGGTCGTCGTTTTCCATGGACATCATCGTCTTCGTTATCATCGATTGGTCAAGGTTATCGTTCACATTGACATCATGGTCAGAGTCTATAACGTCGTAAATATAGAACGTTCTAATGTTATCACCGCCTATTACACTATTACACGGTGTCGACTTCGATACGACTTCCTTTCCCCGAATAAAATACAGCTACGCACTTTGGTGAGTGAGTCTAGCCTTGTATAAAAACATATTGAATGCGTGTATGGAACCGTATTCTCGATCACTATTTCATTTTACTTGGTAAAATCTAATAACTGGGCATTTTTCTATTCTATGGTCTATGGTATGGGCATTCTTCTATTCTATGGTTTTCGCAATCGTGAAACTTCAGGTCCAATTTTTTTTTGGGGAATATGGCTGAGTATTCTAGAAACTTGTCGAAGGCTTCACTTTTTGCTTTGAGCAAAAAGCTCTGTGAACTCACTTCAATCTTCAATAAATGAGAGAATCAATCAATTATTACGTAACGCAAAGTTTTGGAGTCAATTGTTGTCAATTGTCAACGTTACACTGGAAGCAAACGCGGGGTTAAGTCCAAAGTTGAACACTTACCTTTCCTGTCTTGTTTGAGCCCTATTTTGTGCAATTCTTACGTCTACGACATAGATTCTTGCCTGGAGCCAAATTGCAAGGTCATTGGCAGACGACGGTGTTGTCTCAGTCGCTAGCAACAACATCGTAATATCCAAAGTCCTTTGAAAACCACGCTTGACGATTTACAAGTGTGGGCAAATAACCTAGGTATCCAGTTTTCCCCAGAGCAATGCTGAAAAACTGAAATGCTTGTGTTTTTGAATCATTACAACACCCCGAAAAATAGGCTTTCCAATCTGTTTAACTGAAATTTCAAAAAATTTTATATGGCAAAAAGATCTCAATTGCCCAAACTTTTTGCTACCTAATCGTTTGGTTTGACCGTAAAAATGTGTGGAATCCACAATGTCCTTAGAAGTAATGTCCGGAGTGATGCCGTTGAAACTAAGATTTTTGCAGCTATCGCTAATCTCCTTGTACAACGTACCACAGTATCTAATACTCCAGTGATTGATAATTTCAAAACGCAACAAGCCTCAAGTTCTTAATGCAAAATCATGGATGTGCATCATGTTTTTGAATCTTTACAGGCAAACCCTAGCGCCACAAGAGCAGTTAGCAGCGCCAGTTAACCCGAGTCCTTCGAATCCCTGTTAGTAACCGACACCTCGATGAGAGAGGAAACGAAGATCATTACAAATGATCTTCTCTGGAGGGACCATACGCAGCATTTTTGTAGATAAGCATGGCCAACTCAGTAATAACTAATATTTTACAAATGGACTCTTTGGCAGGTGGGCACAGGCTTTGGGGTATTTAACACATGCACCGAAGCTTTCCACAAGCTAAGACAGCCAGGCCCAATATATGTAGTTGATCTTGCTGGTTTCTTTTATGCGCTGCTACTTGTAAGTGCAAGTCCTCCGGATCAGTATGTTATATGCACAGACAGCCTCAGCGCTGTCAAAGCACTGAAATCCGTAGAGGCTATAAAGAGACTTTATCTGCAAAACCTTGGATATGCTAAGCTCTCTGTTTAACAATGCATTTCGTATATCGCTTATTTCGTTGCCTGCTCATCGCGGTATCCCCGAAAATGAAAACAAAGATCCCTTGGCCAAACGAAGTGCCTCTGAGGGTAGTTTATTTGAGAGGTTCATTTCCCCCTTCCCCCCCCCTTCTCCCCCCCCCCCCCCCTCATCACAATCTCAATCTCAATCTCACCACAGGTTTCTCTGCTTCCCTGGTTTTGCAGGCTCCCGATAGGGCGTGCGTTCATTCGTATGATGTTTAGACTTATGTACAGCCACTATCCAATGAATGTGCACCTTCGCGTATAGGCGTGTCCGACACCAAGGTTTGTAGCTTTAGCGCTCGATTTCATGACATTGACCACATCCTCTGTTCATGTGAGGAACTTGATGCCACAAGACCCGGGCTTGGATCCCCAGGAAGATCCCCTGCTGTGCCAAACTCGCGACATTCTGGATCAGAAGGATTACGTGTACGCACGGATTCTGTTCGAATCGCCCTGTGATTTCTTCACCTTGTTGCGATACTTTGGCAGTTACACCTGCGGCGTGGAAAGTAGGATATAGGACAAATCCTATTATTTCCAGAGATCAAAGGAGACCAATACGACAGTACGTTTGGACTAGAGAAGACGCTACAACCGCTTCGTGGTCTTGAGCAACTTCAGGAGTCCGCAAAACCACTCAAGCCCGATCCTCGTTTCCTGGCAAAACATCATCCCATCATTTCTTGGACCTTCTGGGGCATATCCATTAGTCGATATGAAGGACTCAAAAGGAGTGCTATATATAATATATGTATAATATATATGTCATGATATATGTATACACAGTACAAGTGTGTAGATACTCTGTATATCATATACACTTTTTACCGAGTACACGCGGGATAAAGTGCATCCGTAGGATGAGTGAAGGAAGTGTCCTCAATCCTCATAGCTATAAGTTGATTTGTTGTAAACATTTTTAGATCATAAGAATCCGTTCTTCCATGAATAAAAAAAAAATTGCATTCCATTCAACTGCATTGTATTGCAACAATTGCTAAACGAAACTAACATTGCGCGTAATAAAATCTACTAATTTCGTCCGACTTACTTACTTGGATTGATGCTGCTTTCATTGATGCTAAGAAATTGAACAGGTTTGACGGTAGTGCTCCTTTGTTTGCTTGGTACCAATCCATATATTTCTACAATATAATTGTCTTGAAAACACTGGAAAACTTATTGATATCGAAGTCAATTTCCGGAATACTCTGCGTACCAATGACCCCAATACCACATGTTGCAGCGATCTCTAAATGAGGCACATACGATTTGTCAAGCTAGGTCAGTTTATTTAGTCCTAGACCTTGGACCACTTTTACAAATTTTCGCACTCTCGCTTCGGGATCTTGATCGCTACTAATCCTCGTGTTCTAATCATCCGCGTGTTGTCCCTAAATTCGTGTCTGCTATTCGCTCCTTATATGGGTATTTTGGCTGCGCGCGTTCTGATTCGCCCGAATCCTTGGCCGCCGAACGCTGACCGTTGACCCTTTAACCTGTGCCGAACCCTGTCATCGACGCGCGGTGTTTTTCGGTGCGGTTTCGATACTCGATCAAGCGGAAATCGATCACTCTTGATCGATTTTGTGCTACTGTCATTCTATCCTTGATCGTTTGTTTGTTATGTCGTAGTCAACCCCACAGATCGCCAACGCAACATTGCACCAATGATTGTTCATTTAAAACGCATATGTACAAAGAGGGTAAAACAGTAGTCCCTCTCCGCCCAATGTAACAAATCGTAACCTGGTCCTAACCCTCTCCTCATCCTAGCAGCATTGCCAGCATTAAGGACTGTGATGACTCGGAAGTTAGCACAGCACAATCCTTAAGATCGACCGATGCATGATAGTGGCAGGTCTCTCCGGTTCCATCTTGAACAGTTCTGCCACAAGCCCATCGCTGCCAACTGACTTGTGACATTTCAACTGTTCGAAGGCGTTGATGACTTCGTCCTAAGATGGCGCGGGCGCTTCTTGTCCTGGAAGAGCCCGGTCTTCTGCCTTCGCTGTCGTTTATGGTTTTCCACATTCTGCTGGGTCTCGCGCTGGAACTTTCCGGTCGCGAAATTTCTTGCCAAATCGGCTTACTTTAGCCAATCTGTATTGAGCCTTCGGGGCAGCAGCTTATAGTTCCTTTGTATGTCCGTACGTCAATACTATCCGAGAAGTGCCTTCCATTAATGAGAGCGTGGCCAATGTGAGAATATGTCTGCTGTGGTTATCTACAGGTGTTGTCATATGTGCATACGTCATACGTCATAGAGGAAAACTCTCTACTTCTTCTTTATCGGCAACGCCAAGACTTCTTTTTGACTTACTTTTATTTACCCGTAGCTACTGGGATAGTCAGTCCTGTGTACGGAAAACTCTCTATCCTGCATAAATTGCGTGAACATTTGCTGTGGTTGTTAGAATTGTTGCTCCATAAGTTACATCAACTGCATTTATACCGATTTTTTGTCAACGAAAATCCTGACGGCAAAGATGACGTCGCGGTTGTACCGATGATTGTACAAAACTTATTGCTACAGTTGTACCAGAAACGCCGGTATTTCGAAGAACTGAATGCGATTCCTCGTCTCCGTTACATTTTACAACCTTCCCTGATGCAGAAGAAACCATATTGTCACGTTACACTTACAACCGATCAATTGTCTGGACTTTGAATAAATATGTTACGCAATGAAGAGATCACGTCGCAACCGTTTTTTTCCAAACTTTAGACAATTGATCGCTTTTTTGTTCACTCTATTTCATCACTAATCGTACTACTGTATCTTAGCTTCGTCACTCGCGGTGCCGGCACGTGGCGTTGACAGCCATCGTCATATGACGCTGTCATTCTACTTTCTACTTCTTCACAGTCATGGCTATCATGGCTAATTTAAGAGATTCGCGTTAGATTTCCAAGAACACTGATCAGAAAGCACACAAACAAAAGGTCAAAAGAACATTCATTGATAGTAACATTCTCGAAAATCTTAGCGTACAGGGTTCGCAATATCATATCCGCATGCGTGATTCAGTATAGTGTATTCGAGCTATCCTATTTTACAACAAATAAAAACACAAACTGTGTGCGCAGATTCTCACACATAATAGTGCAATAACTAACACACACCATGCGCATCCTTTCTGGCCGGATTATGAGGCTTGCATCCTCGTGCCAACGTCCTTCATGACTCGTGAAGTGGCAGTTACTAGAAGACGATGGACACAAAAAGATGATTGGAAAACCCTGTAATAGCTCACGATGTCACTATGTAACTCACTATGTTGTTCAACATTGCTAATTCTCGGAATTTTTTCTCCAGGCGATAAAGAATGACCAGGTCAGACGTTTTGAACTAATTCGCTGATAAGAATCATCAGAATATGACACGATTATGAGTTCCTCCACGGAACATAATTTTCATTTTACGTAACTCTGCTGTACACCAGAAGTAGAAGACAAAAATAGCTATACCATTCGTTCCACTCGTTTGAACGCTTCTTCTTTAAATGCGCGTTTTGACCTCAGAGTAATGATAGTCAGTAGAAGCAGAGAGTATTTAAATCATACCAAAACTCTTTTGGGGGTCAGTGTTAATCAAGTTGTTATATGGTGAACGCCGTAACACTCGTTGGGATTTACGGTGTGATGTTCGCGATGGAAACAGCTGTAAGACAGGTGGGTTTGAACGTGTGGAAAGCTTTAACGGGTGTGCGGCACTGATGAAATCCATCCCGTGGAAGTTGTGACATTTTCAAAGAGGCAAATTATGGTACACAAAATAGTGGGACGAAGGAATGGGACTTGGGAAGGAGTATCTTAGTATCATTGTGGATGTTCAACTATATCAAGTAGTTCGTGTAAATGAAACAATGCAGTACATTAGAACCCGAAGGAACATAAAGATTGTGTGGTTGAGAGCAGTTCTCCATGAATTACGAACGATAGATTTTACCTCGTGGTGTCTTCAAGTTGCGCTCAGCGCCATCTATATGTGAGACTTTAAATCATCGACGAAAAAGATGAAGTGTGTGCTAACTTACATGATTAATGATGTAGGGCGTTGATATCCATTTTACGGCATGTAAGGAGTTTCAAGCATTCGCGATTTTATTATGAAACTTAGGAAACGTTCGCATATTAGTTAATTTTCCTGCTTTACATCCTCTCGATGGTGATCTGCTGAAGAAGTCCTCCGGTGCTTCTGTATGCTAATAGCTTATGTACTATTCTGGGTTTTCTTTCTACAGTATCTATTTCGCGGCCTACTGTTGGTGTGGATGTTGCACGTCGCGTTCGTCGTTAGTGTATCCAGGAATGAAACAATATCACGAATTCCTGCTGGTGAAAATGTTACTGCTACCAATATAACTGATGGAAATGTAACGCTTACAAATGTAACTGATGGGAATGTAACTGCTGCTAATGTAACTGTAACCAATGTTGGGACTGTAACAGGTGTAAGGAATGGGATTTTAAAGCGATCTAATCGGCAAATACCTTCAAACAGCTTAATTCCCTATGGATTAGGCATTTCTAGCATTTTACCAGTCGGTGGTGCTGTCTCGAATGTCTTATCATTAGGTGGTGGCATTTCGACTCCAGGGCAATCCATTACTTGTCCCGCTGGAAGCATATATCGTAATGGGCAGTGCTTGCAGACATTAGGCTACTGTGGACCAGGCTTTAATCTGGTCGGAAACACCTGTGTCGGTCAGGCTGTTTGCCAGCAAGGATACAACCTTGTCGGTGGACAATGTCAGCTGCAAGCCCCATGTGCTACGCAAATGTGTGGAATGGTACAGCAGGCAGTTCCAGTAGTACAAGTACAACAAGTTCCGATAATCCAAGCTCCACCCCCACCAATAGTAACATGTACTTGTGAGGCAGGTTATGTACAAATAGGCAATCAGTGTATAAAGCAAGAATCGAAGGCGGCTGAAACACGTACTCAAGAGAGTAGCCACGTCGAACAGCTTACCTGTCCGGCCGGGTATGATCTGAGTTACGAGGATTGCGTTCGGCACACCACCCAAGAGGCGCACTGCGAGCGAGGAAAGCTGCAGGACGGTGTTTGTGCGGTATCCGCTGAGTGTCGCTATCCCTTCGTGAACGATGGGTATGGACGGTGCATCAAGAATACGACCACACAAGCGAATTGTCCATCGGGAACAACGCTAGTGGGAGACGTATGTCACTACAACACACCCGAGTGTCCAACGGGCTACCAGAAGCAAGCCGGCATATGTGTTCAACATGAAGAAGCTCCGGTCACCTGTGAGGCAGGATCCTTTTCTGAAGGTATGTGTGTCGTGGGAAACCCGGAGTGTCCACCAGAGTATCGAGCATCCGGCGGCCAATGTATGCTGGAGCGCCGTACTGCTCCACGTTGTCCAACTGGGACGAGACCCCAAGGCGGTGTGTGCATTGTGCAAGAAATAAGCTGTCCTTCGGGCTTCACTGATCGCGGTGGCGGTGTTTGTGTGAATCAAGAACGAAGACCCGTCTCCTGCCCGAACGGAGCACGTCTAGTGGGCGATGTCTGCGAATTAGAGCGGGAGATTTGTCCGCGTGACTTCAAGCTCGAGTACATGCAGTGTGTCCGGTACAACCAACAACCCGCGACCTGTCCCCGTGAGATGCGCCTGTTAGGTGGCGAGTGTATTTCATCATCAGTGAGGTGTGAGGCGGGATTCACGCTAAGGAATGGTGAGTGCGTACGGGAACTGGTTGGCCGACACACCTGTCCACCCGGCAGTACTCAACGCAATGAACAGTGCGTTGTGGCTGAACCGAGATGCGATACTGGATTCGTACTGCGTGACGGTATTTGTGTACAACAGATCCGAGAGCAACCGCGCTGTCCGGCAGGAGCTCAGTTCCGCAACGGTAAGTGTGTTATGCACGTCGACGATTGTCCACCGGGAGCGGTATCGCGCGGTGGAGAATGTGTGCGGGAAGAGCAGGTGTCACCAACGTGTGAAGTTGGGTTTTCATATGTCCGAGGTCGATGTCTGGCGCAACCACAGTGCGAGAATGGTTACAACTACAGAAAGGTCGATTCCATGTGTGTAAGCACGACCAAGACGGCGATGTCTTGTCCGAGTGGTTCAGTACTAGAGGGCGAACGGTGTATTTCGCGTGACATGATCTGCATGGAGGGCTACACGCTGCAGGGCAGCCAGTGTGTGATGCAGATGACTACGCCCAAAGTTTGCCCTCCAGGTTCTACCATGCATCGGGACCGGTGTCAAACGAGCATTGCGGCTCAATGTCGTGACGGAAGTATTGCCAGGAATGGTGTTTGTGAAATTCAGGAAATATCCTATCCATCCTGTCCAGCAGGTTACAGTTACTACGGCGGACAGTGTCACGGTACAATGGCACCTGCAGCTCCGGCACTTGCTCCAAGTCCCTGCATGTATGGTGGCTGTGCAAATCCTTGCACAACCGGTATTTGCGGGTTTCCTTGTGCATCTGGATGTGCCACACAAACGGTACAGACGATTCAGTCGACGCAAGCAGCTTCCTGTCCCGCAGGGTTCAACATGAACAATGGTGTATGTACACGGCGTTCCGTCACACAGCTGGATTGTCCGTACGGCTATACCATGGAATCCGGTCAGTGTATCGCTTATCACACGATGACTTGTGCTGCGGGCAGTATTCTGCAAGGTGATCGATGCGTGCGTCTACAGACACAGTCTGCCTCCTGTCGGGAAGGTTTCCAGCAGGTAGGGGACTTATGTGTCTACATGCGACCAAACTGCCCATCAGGCTATGGGAATGAGGGTGGAACATGTGTGACCGTGCATGAAAAGGCCGCCATCTGTGCGATTGGAAGCATCATGAAACAAGGTTACTGTGTCACTATTCCATCCTGCCCGCCTGGCTACCACATGAACAATGATGTTTGTCAACGGGAAGAACTTACGGTTATTAATTGTCGAGATGGATTTATGTTGGTCAATGGAGAGTGTATCGCACAAACAAGCTGTTCAGCCGGATTCCAGCTGGAGGATAACACATGCGTGCGCGTGGAACAGCGTACTCTATCGTGTCCACCATCGTCACGGCTTGTACGTGGTTTGTGCGTAATTGGCAGTCCTGTCTGTGAGCACGGTTACGATTACGTCGGAGGTCGTTGCGTTAAAACGGAATACCGACGACCGATATGTCCGCCTGAAACACGCATACGTGACAATCTGTGCATATTAGCCCGACCACCACAGTGCGAATATGGTTACACGTTCTCAGGAGGCCAGTGCACAAAGTTGGACCGACAACCGATCAATTGTCCGTTCGATTTCCAAGTGGTGAACGATCGGTGCATCTCGCAACGCTTGATCTGCCCGGTCGGCTATACGCTGAAGGGAAAGGAATGTGAGCGTGAAGTCCGCCGTACGATTTCCTGCGCATATGGAAGCACTCTACGCGGTAATCTCTGCATCGGCGAAGGTCCGTCTTGCGAACCTGGCTCCAGAATGGTTGGCGAGGAATGCGTCCGTGTTAGCTACAAACTACCAGAGTGTCCTCCCGGTACAATGTTGACCAATGGGCGCTGCGTGCGTAGTGCAACTTGTGCTACCGGCTACCAGGTTCGCGGCAACCTTTGCGTAAAGCGACGTGTCGCTCATCTAACGTGTGCTCGTGGATTTTTGCAGGACGGAAATTGTGTCTCGTCGGGTCCGAATTGTCCCCCAGAGTACGAGATGCGTCGGGATCAGTGTGTACGGCGTGAAACTACGCAACCGAGCTGTCCGTTGGGAGGAAGTCTGCAAAACAATATCTGTGTGATTGGTCGACCAGAATGCACAAATGATTTCCGGTACGGGAACGGCCGCTGTACGAAAGTGACGAGAATAAGGGCCCAATGCCGAGGTACTGCTGTACTGAGGGATGGTATGTGCGTGACCAAGATGACTACATCTAGCGCCTATTGCTCACAAGGGTATATTCTTCAGGGAGACAAGTGTGTGCGTATGACCTACGCACAACCAACATGTACGACCACTTCTTCAGCATCAATATCTAGCAGCAACAGCGTGTATAGCAATAACATAGTTTCAAGTGCACCATCGATCAGTACCATTAGCGGCAGCGTAGTGAGTAGTGCACCAACGATAGTAACTGAGACAATTCATTCCATACCATCATACGTCCCAGTCGATTCCGGCACGTCCATCGCTTCGAACGTAGTCACTTCGTATGACGATGTGAGATATAATAGTAAAAGTAGTAATAATTTTGACGATTATATCACCGAAGAAAAGTTCGTCAGCAGTTATGAGGAGAATCCCACCTACTCCAGCTCCAAGGTAGACACATCTTACGATATATCGTCCTACGATGTTTCTTCCTACGACGTATCGTCTTCAGCATCCTACGGCAGTGCGTCCTACGACAGTTCGTCCTATGGCAGTTCTTCCTACGGCAGTTCTTCCTACGACAGTTCGTCCAATTACAGTTCATCCTACGATGCTTCATCCCATGACAGTTCATCCTACGGTAGTTCGTCCTACGACAGTTCGTCCTACAGTGCTTCGTCTAACGGTGGTGAGTCCTATGGGGATGCGTACTACGCTAGTTCGTCTTCGAGTGGTTCCAATATATCTACCGTGACAGTCGGAACATCACAGTCTACGGAAGTAACACGAGATAAACGTTGCACCGTGAACGGCCCTCGCGTGTGTACGAGCGATGCCGCAAGTTGGACGTGCAAGCAGAATCAATATCGCGACATTGCATCCAGTTATTGCGAGAGTGAAAGCTCGGTCATCCAATTGGTTGTAGATGAGCACATGGCCTATAACGATACGTTTATTGTAATGGCTCCACAAGTACCAGAAGAAGAAGGATTGGACGGTTACGATGAAGATGATGATGATGCTGTTGAAGAAGAAGAGGAAGGTACGTTGGAAGTACAATGGTGTTTAACTTAACGTATGTCTTAATGTAATTTCTTTTATCTAACTAGGATCGGCTGACTGCAGTGATTGTGCAGATCAAAGCTACTCTTGCTCGAAAATATGTTTCACATACGAAGAGTGCGGCGGCTGCACCACCATCAAGCTTGAGAGCTTTTGCGAGACAACAAAATCAACTGAGTTGTGTGAATATTTAAAGATCGAAGGATAGCACACTATCCAGCTTAAGCTTCGTTAACTTCTATGGCCAAACTAAGTGTGAACGTGAAAGTTCTTCAAAGCTTAAGTAATTCATAATGATGATCACAAAAACCGAACAGACTTAATTGATTCCTGTTTAACTAACCAACAATTTAAATAAACTACATATCGTCTACCAAAACAATATCTTTGTGTTTTGTGTAAAATTAGCTAACTGTTCAGTATGTAACCGAATAGGACCAAATCGTCCGGCCACAGTCTTTTATGTATAAACTTATTTGTTCTTGATTCACGATTGTGACGTACGATAATTATGCGTTTCACCACAGATTTATATTTATAAAAATTATTGGTTATGAGTGGTACTTCGCAGGACCACTTTCTACTAGTACCAAACAAAGTGTGAAATGAATCGCCTTATTCTATGTTCCCTGCTCTTTTATACTTTTCGGGAACGGATTGTTACCTATTGTGAAACGTGGAAGTCGCACTTGGGGAGGATGTTGGCTTCTGGAGAGTCTGGCATTGGGGTAGATCATTCCAAAAGTTAGAAAGCTTAAGCTTTAAGCCTGTATTTGCCAAATAATCCAGGTACCGGGCTATATCATTCTGTACAGATTCGTAAAGGACATAGCATTTTGACATAAAGATGTCATTCTTTCAAGGGATCATTTTTGTAAACTACAATTTGAGGAAAATCGATTTAAGTTTAGTATTTTAATTTTAATTTCAATGCAATGAAATAATATACAAGTTTGATTATTAAAATAATCTTTTTGTAGTTGTTTTCGTTAAAAAAATTTGTTTACCTTTTTCGCACACGGGAAACTTGGCCTAACCTGGCTCAGACCAGCTAGCAAAATTCTTTGTTTTGACATTTGTCGAGTTTGAGTTTTGGGCACTTGGGTACTTTCATTGAGAAACCAATCTAATCCTTCTTTCCTAGGCTTAACTTGGCTTGCCATTTGTATGGCGAGCTGTAAGCGGATAAGCCTGGAAATTTCAAAACGCTAGCTACAAAAAACTGGCTTAGAGCGTGATCTACCCCATTGATAGATGACTAATATCGCGTTGTATGGGGTTGGCTGCTAACGAACGGAAGCCAAGCGATAAAGAATGCATCGATATGAATTCTGTTGAGGAAAAGTTACCGTTAAGGAAGGAAGGAGAAGAAGGAGAAGAAGGAGATCAAAATTTGTCTATTATGGTGAGACAATATGGATTCCCTTCAGATGGTTAATAATATCATTAACAACTGTAGCTGCCGAGAAGCACCTTGGCTTTTCGATTCACTTTCCGGATTCATTTTTACACAACGCGTTTGTGTTTGTCGGGCGCGTGACGCGGTTTGGCTCGTTGGGCACGGGACACGGTACGCGAGTTGGTTCGTGGAACGAGATACACGGGTTTGCACCCGGGGCGCAGTACGCGGGGTTTTTTACACTAATATGGTACACAGGATCGCCACTATTGCACTTGAGGTCACAAATATTGTTTGCTGGAGGTCACCACTATAGTGCGTCGGTAATCGTCGGGGTCACCACTGTAGCCGGTAGGTTAGAGATGTTTGTAGGCTATCATATTCTTTATTGACTATGGATATTAGAGCTCTGTGTATCATGGAATTAGCGTAGCTTTGTATTCGCGGTATTAACACTGATCGGATCCGGGAGTGCAGTCCATGCTCGTGGGCAGTTCATCACAGACTGGCTGATGTGACTGCAGAACTGCTTTGCACAGGAACGTGTGTGTGCGCGCTGTATCCCTGAATACAATGCCGTGCATTGTCTCCAGCGCAACTGCTTACGCTGAAGCCTTACAGGACGGGGAACTGAATTCAGGGAATTGCTGCTCAGGTGGCTGTTGATGCGCTGGTGGATTTCCTACGAAGACGCTGTGTTGTTGCTGTTGGCTCTGAGTTGTGTGGTAGTGTTTGTGGCCGGTTCGCCACAGATGCAAATACTCCACGGTGGTTACGGCGTTAGAAACCATGGCGTTAGAATTCCTGCAGGGAACATGATGATATAGTAATCAGTATATACTCTTTTGCGACTTACTTCTTGGGGTAGATCATCCCAAAAGTTAGAAAGCTTAAGCTTTAAGCCTGTATCTGTCAAATAATCCAGGTACCGGGCTGTATCATTCTGTACAGATTCGTAAAGGACATTGCATTTTGACATAAAGAATGACACAAGGGATCATTTTTGTGAAACTAAAATTTGAGAAAAATCGATTTAACTTCAGAAATTTGATTTTAATGTCAATGTATTTGAAATAATATACAAGTCTGATAATCAAAATAATCCTTTTTCAGTTCTTTTCGTTAAAAAAAATTTGTTTACCTTTTTCGCACACGGGAAACTTGGCCTAACCTGGCTCAGGCCAGCTAGCAAAATTCTTTGTTTTGACATTTGTCGAGTTTGGGTTTTGGGTACTTGGGTACTTTCCTTGAGAAACCAATCTAATATTAGATTAATAGGCTTAACTTGGCTTGCCATTTGTATGACGAGCTGTAAGCGGATAAGCCTGGAAACGTCAAAACGCATACAAAAAACTGGCATAGACCGTGATCTACCCCATTGTTAGTGTTTAGGATTTAGAGATCAACTTGTTCTGTTCTTGTTTTCCTTGCGTCGTGATCATTACGTCCTAGGGCTCATTCAATTTTTACGTAACGCTGATACAATAAGATGAATCTTTGATTCCCGCCTAGAGATGGGTTGATCCGACCATTTGCCGGATCGGGTCAATCCAGAATGTTCCGGGGCCCGAGCGCGGTCCGGATCATGATTTTTGGAAACTCCGACTAATCCGGAACGCCGGAACCCGTTATTTATTATGTTAATGTTTTACATTGAAATTAAACGGTTTTAGCATTACTTTGGGAGAATATTTCATAATTAGTTTTCAATGGCATAGGATTCCATTTATTTTCAAAAAATTTCCCACGGGGATGATCTTTCGGTAGATTATAGATAAGCTATATCTGACGAATCTGAAATGCCTAACCATGTAAAACTTTCTCACTTTGTTAAGACACCTGCCGTACGAACAAAGCTGTGAAACTAGTTACGCGTCTGTTTTCGTAATATAATACCTTTGGCGTTACCACAATTGGTTTTACGAATGTTCGATTTTCAAAACTCTTTTTCACACCACAAGTCCTTTTAACACTTTTCTTAACCATACAAGGTACATGACATGGTTAAAAATATAACTTGTGTTTTTAGTTGCTAGCCAAAAAAAGGTTCGCATGAGCGTCAGCACTTGCTTATATCTTCTCGTTTTTCGGTCGTCAACCCAGCCTCTCCGGTAATCGATCTAACGCTGCTTCGGGCTCTTTCGAATTTTGCGAGTCGACTGCGGCGCCCTCTGTGGAAAAAATCGTAACAAAATACAGCTACGTACTTTGGTAAGTGAGTCTCGCTTTGCATGAAAGCATGCTGAATGTTCACTGACTTATTCTGGCAACATTGGCATTAGGCCATTCGTTCTAGATAAAGCCACAAACCGTTTTGAGTAATGGGTCTTGTTCCTCTATTCTGACAACGGTAAGCGCCAAGACTAAGGGGCAATATATTTCTGCGATAACGGTAACGCAATCCTTTTCAGGTTTGCTGTGTTTAACGATGAGTCTAGATTGTATTCTATTTTGTACTCGATAGTGAAATCACTTGATGATAATGGAAGCGTTAACGCGAATCATTGTAAGCGATTGGCTGTAGTAACGAGTATACCCTGCCTATTGGAAAATATTCGAACGAAGTGCCTTGTGGTCAGTCTGGAGCCTGAATTTTAAAGAGAAGATAACACGTCTACTCAGATTAGTGTTTTTTCAATCAGATTAGTGTTTTTTTATTTGAGTTCGTTTGCAGTGTATGTACGTTAAGTAGACATCACGGTTGGAGCTATTGATTCGAAGGCTAAGGCTTATCTGACTGCACTCTGCCTCCAGTCATACAATCAATCAATCAACTGATCCTTTGCCGATCGTTGTCCTGAAGAGATTTTGAATGGTAGAAAGACAGACTGGTCCAAGTTGTGAACCATTTCGAGAGACCGCGATGGTCCATGTACACGTACCCGTAATAAAAAACGAATTAAATGGGACCCAAAAGCCATCAAATTGTTGTTTGTTGGATATATCAGAGAAAAACATCAGGTTTTATAACCAGACGGATGGAAAAATATACGTGAAAAGAGACGCTATTTTCTTCGAATTTGTGCCCAGCAAAGAATTCTTTGTCGGTACAACAGATTATGGCGAACAGCTAAACAGCGATCAGCAGTTGGGGTTCCGGATTTCGGTTCCAATCAAATGTGAAGAAGGCGGAAACACCAAAGCATCATCGGATGATGAGAAGCCAATTTTCGTAGACGCGGTAACTCCTAAAAGCGAACCAAGACGGTCCCAACGTGTGTCCGAAAAATAAAGTGACTTTACGTTTTTTTCCTAAATGGTTTTTTTATTAAGCCAAATGAAGGTCATCACCTTCGAAGTAATCCCCTTCCTATGCAATGCGCCTCTTCCACCTCTTCTCCCACTCCTCGAAGCAGGTGGAAAACGCGGATGCTGGGATGTCCTTTTTGAAAGAAAAATTATTTTACAACAAGTTTCACTTCGATGGCAGAGCGTATATTTTAATAGCAGAAAGCTATTCAAGTTATATCGATAGCGTAAAATTAAAAGAATCCTCATCAAAAAAGAATAATCGAGAAGCTCAAAAAATGGTAGACGACGCACTGTATACCGAGTGTACTGTATACTGATAACGGACCACAATATTCTACCAGTGAATACCCCATTCAGGAACGAGCAGTCGTTTGAAGTCACAACTACTAGCCAACACAAAGGGTCGTTAAAAATATATTCAAGAGATGCGCGGACGACGGTTCTGACGTAAAGTTGGCATTGTCACAAAATACGTCAAGAGATAATGAACTACAATCGCCAAGTCAAAGACTAACGAATGGAAATAACTTCGTTCCATCATTCCAACCCAGAATCGACAATCAAGTTACAGAAAGCTTGAAACAGAAAAGGGTAGCAAAAGAAACAGTAGGCCGACAGAAGTACTGCGAATTCCAAGATGTATCAAGTTGGACAACCGGACTTTATGAAGGACACTAAGTCAAGACTTTGAAGAGATAACATCAACAGCGATAGTCCTTCATGCCTGATCCAGCCGACCAGCACACGAATTTGGCACGAATATAGCGTCACCTAGGATGAACGTACAAAAGTTACAAAATATGCTAGTCGGGTGGGATAGGACGAACACAATAAACGTGCATCTATACCAGGGGTCTCCAAACTACGGCCCGAGGGCCGCATGCGGCCCTCGAGAGTCTTCAGTGCGGCCCGTGACGATATTGCTATTGTTACCATTTTAATGAAAATGTCTAATTTAGGAAAGTTGTAATGTTTTTAACTGTTAAAATATCAAATACTGTAATAGTTGGTATCATTTAATACTATAAAATGTAAAAAAAAATCATCTTTTTTTTTCATCAAATCATCATCAAATTTTAAACGAAGGTTGTGCATAATATCGATTTAACATTATGTTCAATGGTGATAAATAATTGTGATAAATTTGCAAATTAATTTTGTAGTTCAACGCTTGTATCCGCTGGTATGCAAACAGTCTGGCCGGATTCACTAAATTGTGCACGCGATACCATATCTAGTGTTAGCGATTCAGTAAACTATGTTACTTGTTTTATTTGTTACTTGTGTTAGTGTAAACTTGAATATAGAATATTCGTGAATAGAATATCAATATTCGTGTCTATCTTATTTGTTTGTGCGAGTTGGATCCGTCATGTCCTATCTAATGTAAAACCCTGTAATGTGTAAGTGGCCCCACGCTATCATAGTTTCAACCAATGCGACCCGCGGGCTGAAAAGTTTGAAGACCCCTGATCTGTACCGATCACTCGGTATATCCCATGCACGATTGCAAACATAACTTTCATTTACCATGGGATCAGGTATGCTGGCAAGTACATTGGAAGATTCCCATGAGTTTTGTTTTTCAATTGTAAATTAAACAAATAGATAAATAATTTTTTTTATTCACGGAAGAACTTACTTACTTACTAGTTCGGCTCTACAACCGCCTCGCGGTCTTGACCTGCTGAAGGAGTCCTCGAAAATGCTCACGGTCAAGCGTCTTCGTCTGCCAATCCATTGTCACTCGTACTAGTCTGGTAAATTTGGCCGGGAATTCAAAAGAGCTCATTGCGTCATAAAGTTTTACTCTGACTATGGTGGCGTATACGGCCTTGAAATCGATGACGAGATGGTAGAATTGTAGCTGCTGCTCCGCCATCTACTTCAAGATCTGCGCATGGACCAATTTCTAGAATACCGAGCCATAATAAACTGTGTACTGAAATATCTCGTTTGCGATGTAACAATGGTGAAGAGTAGAAGAATGCCCAGTTATTGGATTTTAGCAAAAAAAAAGGAAATATTTATCAGTTTGCGGCTCCATACGCCGGAACAGAATTCTGAATTTCAGTTAGGGTAGCGATGCGTTAGAATTGCGCTAGGTGGCGCCAGCTACTTAAAAGGGATCGTCATTGCTGATTGAGAGCTTTTGCGAGACAACAAAATCAACTGAGTTGTGTGAATATTTAAAGATCGAAGGATAGCACACTATCCAGCTTAAGCTTCGTTAACTTCTATGGCCAAACTAAGTGTGAACGTGAAAGTTCTTCAAAGCTTAAGTAATTCATAATGATGATCACAAAAACCGAACAGACTTAATTGATTCCTGTTTAACTAACCAACAATTTAAATAAACTACATATCGTCTACCAAAACAATATCTTTGTGTTTTGTGTAAAATTAGCTAACTGTTCAGTATGTAACCGAATAGGACCAAATCGTCCGGCCACAGTCTTTTATGTATAAACTTATTTGTTCTTGATTCACGATTGTGACGTACGATAATTATGCGTTTCACCACAGATTTATATTTATAAAAATTATTGGTTATGAGTGGTACTTCGCAGGACCACTTTCTACTAGTACCAAACAAAGTGTGAAATGAATCGCCTTATTCTATGTTCCCTGCTCTTTTATACTTTTCGGGAACGGATTGTTACCTATTGTGAAACGTGGAAGTCGCACTTGGGGAGGATGTTGGCTTCTGGAGAGTCTGGCATTGGGGTAGATCATTCCAAAAGTTAGAAAGCTTAAGCTTTAAGCCTGTATTTGCCAAATAATCCAGGTACCGGGCTATATCATTCTGTACAGATTCGTAAAGGACATAGCATTTTGACATAAAGATGTCATTCTTTCAAGGGATCATTTTTGTAAACTACAATTTGAGGAAAATCGATTTAAGTTTAGTATTTTAATTTTAATTTCAATGCAATGAAATAATATACAAGTTTGATTATTAAAATAATCTTTTTGTAGTTGTTTTCGTTAAAAAAATTTGTTTACCTTTTTCGCACACGGGAAACTTGGCCTAACCTGGCTCAGACCAGCTAGCAAAATTCTTTGTTTTGACATTTGTCGAGTTTGGGTTTTGGGCACTTGGGTACTTTCATTGAGAAACCAATCTAATCCTTCTTTCCTAGGCTTAACTTGGCTTGCCATTTGTATGGCGAGCTGTAAGCGGATAAGCCTGGAAATTTCAAAACGCTAGCTACAAAAAACTGGCTTAGAGCGTGATCTACCCCATTGATAGATGACTAATATCGCGTTGTATGGGGTTGGCTGCTAACGAACGGAAGCCAAGCGATAAAGAATGCATCGATATGAATTCTGTTGAGGAAAAGTTACCGTTAAGGAAGGAAGGAGAAGAAGGAGAAGAAGGAGATCAAAATTTGTCTATTATGGTGAGACAATATGGATTCCCTTCAGATGGTTAATAATATCATTAACAACTGTAGCTGCCGAGAAGCACCTTGGCTTTTCGATTCACTTTCCGGATTCATTTTTACACAACGCGTTTGTGTTTGTCGGGCGCGTGACGCGGTTTGGCTCGTTGGGCACGGGACACGGTACGCGAGTTGGTTCGTGGAACGAGATACACGGGTTTGCACCCGGGGCGCAGTACGCGGGGTTTTTTACACTAATATGGTACACAGGATCGCCACTATTGCACTTGAGGTCACAAATATTGTTTGCTGGAGGTCACCACTATAGTGCGTCGGTAATCGTCGGGGTCACCACTGTAGCCGGTAGGTTAGAGATGTTTGTAGGCTATCATATTCTTTATTGACTATGGATATTAGAGCTCTGTGTATCATGGAATTAGCGTAGCTTTGTATTCGCGGTATTAACACTGATCGGATCCGGGAGTGCAGTCCATGCTCGTGGGCAGTTCATCACAGACTGGCTGATGTGACTGCAGAACTGCTTTGCACAGGAACGTGTGTGTGCGCGCTGTATCCCTGAATACAATGCCGTGCATTGTCTCCAGCGCAACTGCTTACGCTGAAGCCTTACAGGACGGGGAACTGAATTCAGGGAATTGCTGCTCAGGTGGCTGTTGATGCGCTGGTGGATTTCCTACGAAGACGCTGTGTTGTTGCTGTTGGCTCTGAGTTGTGTGGTAGTGTTTGTGGCCGGTTCGCCACAGATGCAAATACTCCACGGTGGTTACGGCGTTAGAAACCATGGCGTTAGAATTCCTGCAGGGAACATGATGATATAGTAATCAGTATATACTCTTTTGCGACTTACTTCTTGGGGTAGATCATCCCAAAAGTTAGAAAGCTTAAGCTTTAAGCCTGTATCTGTCAAATAATCCAGGTACCGGGCTGTATCATTCTGTACAGATTCGTAAAGGACATTGCATTTTGACATAAAGAATGACACAAGGGATCATTTTTGTGAAACTAAAATTTGAGAAAAATCGATTTAACTTCAGAAATTTGATTTTAATGTCAATGTATTTGAAATAAT
The DNA here is from genome assembly GCF_943734725.1 of Anopheles marshallii. NCBI lineage: Eukaryota > Metazoa > Arthropoda > Insecta > Diptera > Culicidae > Anopheles > Anopheles marshallii. Next base: position 29,982,369 of record NC_071326.1, on the reverse strand, counting down.
ATACAAGTCTGATAATCAAAATAATCCTTTTTCAGTTCTTTTCGTTAAAAAAAATTTGTTTACCTTTTTCGCACACGGGAAACTTGGCCTAACCTGGCTCAGGCCAGCTAGCAAAATTCTTTGTTTTGACATTTGTCGAGTTTGGGTTTTGGGTACTTGGGTACTTTCCTTGAGAAACCAATCTAATATTAGATTAATAGGCTTAACTTGGCTTGCCATTTGTATGACGAGCTGTAAGCGGATAAGCCTGGAAACGTCAAAACGCATACAAAAAACTGGCATAGACCGTGATCTACCCCATTGTTAGTGTTTAGGATTTAGAGATCAACTTGTTCTGTTCTTGTTTTCCTTGCGTCGTGATCATTACGTCCTAGGGCTCATTCAATTTTTACGTAACGCTGATACAATAAGATGAATCTTTGATTCCCGCCTAGAGATGGGTTGATCCGACCATTTGCCGGATCGGGTCAATCCAGAATGTTCCGGGGCCCGAGCGCGGTCCGGATCATGATTTTTGGAAACTCCGACTAATCCGGAACGCCGGAACCCGTTATTTATTATGTTAATGTTTTACATTGAAATTAAACGGTTTTAGCATTACTTTGGGAGAATATTTCATAATTAGTTTTCAATGGCATAGGATTCCATTTATTTTCAAAAAATTTCCCACGGGGATGATCTTTCGGTAGATTATAGATAAGCTATATCTGACGAATCTGAAATGCCTAACCATGTAAAACTTTCTCACTTTGTTAAGACACCTGCCGTACGAACAAAGCTGTGAAACTAGTTACGCGTCTGTTTTCGTAATATAATACCTTTGGCGTTACCACAATTGGTTTTACGAATGTTCGATTTTCAAAACTCTTTTTCACACCACAAGTCCTTTTAACACTTTTCTTAACCATACAAGGTACATGACATGGTTAAAAATATAACTTGTGTTTTTAGTTGCTAGCCAAAAAAAGGTTCGCATGAGCGTCAGCACTTGCTTATATCTTCTCGTTTTTCGGTCGTCAACCCAGCCTCTCCGGTAATCGATCTAACGCTGCTTCGGGCTCTTTCGAATTTTGCGAGTCGACTGCGGCGCCCTCTGTGGAAAAAATCGTAACAAAATACAGCTACGTACTTTGGTAAGTGAGTCTCGCTTTGCATGAAAGCATGCTGAATGTTCACTGACTTATTCTGGCAACATTGGCATTAGGCCATTCGTTCTAGATAAAGCCACAAACCGTTTTGAGTAATGGGTCTTGTTCCTCTATTCTGACAACGGTAAGCGCCAAGACTAAGGGGCAATATATTTCTGCGATAACGGTAACGCAATCCTTTTCAGGTTTGCTGTGTTTAACGATGAGTCTAGATTGTATTCTATTTTGTACTCGATAGTGAAATCACTTGATGATAATGGAAGCGTTAACGCGAATCATTGTAAGCGATTGGCTGTAGTAACGAGTATACCCTGCCTATTGGAAAATATTCGAACGAAGTGCCTTGTGGTCAGTCTGGAGCCTGAATTTTAAAGAGAAGATAACACGTCTACTCAGATTAGTGTTTTTTCAATCAGATTAGTGTTTTTTTATTTGAGTTCGTTTGCAGTGTATGTACGTTAAGTAGACATCACGGTTGGAGCTATTGATTCGAAGGCTAAGGCTTATCTGACTGCACTCTGCCTCCAGTCATACAATCAATCAATCAACTGATCCTTTGCCGATCGTTGTCCTGAAGAGATTTTGAATGGTAGAAAGACAGACTGGTCCAAGTTGTGAACCATTTCGAGAGACCGCGATGGTCCATGTACACGTACCCGTAATAAAAAACGAATTAAATGGGACCCAAAAGCCATCAAATTGTTGTTTGTTGGATATATCAGAGAAAAACATCAGGTTTTATAACCAGACGGATGGAAAAATATACGTGAAAAGAGACGCTATTTTCTTCGAATTTGTGCCCAGCAAAGAATTCTTTGTCGGTACAACAGATTATGGCGAACAGCTAAACAGCGATCAGCAGTTGGGGTTCCGGATTTCGGTTCCAATCAAATGTGAAGAAGGCGGAAACACCAAAGCATCATCGGATGATGAGAAGCCAATTTTCGTAGACGCGGTAACTCCTAAAAGCGAACCAAGACGGTCCCAACGTGTGTCCGAAAAATAAAGTGACTTTACGTTTTTTTCCTAAATGGTTTTTTTATTAAGCCAAATGAAGGTCATCACCTTCGAAGTAATCCCCTTCCTATGCAATGCGCCTCTTCCACCTCTTCTCCCACTCCTCGAAGCAGGTGGAAAACGCGGATGCTGGGATGTCCTTTTTGAAAGAAAAATTATTTTACAACAAGTTTCACTTCGATGGCAGAGCGTATATTTTAATAGCAGAAAGCTATTCAAGTTATATCGATAGCGTAAAATTAAAAGAATCCTCATCAAAAAAGAATAATCGAGAAGCTCAAAAAATGGTAGACGACGCACTGTATACCGAGTGTACTGTATACTGATAACGGACCACAATATTCTACCAGTGAATACCCCATTCAGGAACGAGCAGTCGTTTGAAGTCACAACTACTAGCCAACACAAAGGGTCGTTAAAAATATATTCAAGAGATGCGCGGACGACGGTTCTGACGTAAAGTTGGCATTGTCACAAAATACGTCAAGAGATAATGAACTACAATCGCCAAGTCAAAGACTAACGAATGGAAATAACTTCGTTCCATCATTCCAACCCAGAATCGACAATCAAGTTACAGAAAGCTTGAAACAGAAAAGGGTAGCAAAAGAAACAGTAGGCCGACAGAAGTACTGCGAATTCCAAGATGTATCAAGTTGGACAACCGGACTTTATGAAGGACACTAAGTCAAGACTTTGAAGAGATAACATCAACAGCGATAGTCCTTCATGCCTGATCCAGCCGACCAGCACACGAATTTGGCACGAATATAGCGTCACCTAGGATGAACGTACAAAAGTTACAAAATATGCTAGTCGGGTGGGATAGGACGAACACAATAAACGTGCATCTATACCAGGGGTCTCCAAACTACGGCCCGAGGGCCGCATGCGGCCCTCGAGAGTCTTCAGTGCGGCCCGTGACGATATTGCTATTGTTACCATTTTAATGAAAATGTCTAATTTAGGAAAGTTGTAATGTTTTTAACTGTTAAAATATCAAATACTGTAATAGTTGGTATCATTTAATACTATAAAATGTAAAAAAAAATCATCTTTTTTTTTCATCAAATCATCATCAAATTTTAAACGAAGGTTGTGCATAATATCGATTTAACATTATGTTCAATGGTGATAAATAATTGTGATAAATTTGCAAATTAATTTTGTAGTTCAACGCTTGTATCCGCTGGTATGCAAACAGTCTGGCCGGATTCACTAAATTGTGCACGCGATACCATATCTAGTGTTAGCGATTCAGTAAACTATGTTACTTGTTTTATTTGTTACTTGTGTTAGTGTAAACTTGAATATAGAATATTCGTGAATAGAATATCAATATTCGTGTCTATCTTATTTGTTTGTGCGAGTTGGATCCGTCATGTCCTATCTAATGTAAAACCCTGTAATGTGTAAGTGGCCCCACGCTATCATAGTTTCAACCAATGCGACCCGCGGGCTGAAAAGTTTGAAGACCCCTGATCTGTACCGATCACTCGGTATATCCCATGCACGATTGCAAACATAACTTTCATTTACCATGGGATCAGGTATGCTGGCAAGTACATTGGAAGATTCCCATGAGTTTTGTTTTTCAATTGTAAATTAAACAAATAGATAAATAATTTTTTTTATTCACGGAAGAACTTACTTACTTACTAGTTCGGCTCTACAACCGCCTCGCGGTCTTGACCTGCTGAAGGAGTCCTCGAAAATGCTCACGGTCAAGCGTCTTCGTCTGCCAATCCATTGTCACTCGTACTAGTCTGGTAAATTTGGCCGGGAATTCAAAAGAGCTCATTGCGTCATAAAGTTTTACTCTGACTATGGTGGCGTATACGGCCTTGAAATCGATGACGAGATGGTAGAATTGTAGCTGCTGCTCCGCCATCTACTTCAAGATCTGCGCATGGACCAATTTCTAGAATACCGAGCCATAATAAACTGTGTACTGAAATATCTCGTTTGCGATGTAACAATGGTGAAGAGTAGAAGAATGCCCAGTTATTGGATTTTAGCAAAAAAAAAGGAAATATTTATCAGTTTGCGGCTCCATACGCCGGAACAGAATTCTGAATTTCAGTTAGGGTAGCGATGCGTTAGAATTGCGCTAGGTGGCGCCAGCTACTTAAAAGGGATCGTCATTGCTGATTGACCATTGAGTGCCAAAAAAACGACGAAACAATGGGTTTAAAAACAAGCGCCAGCAAAAACGATTTCTTTACGAAAGCGAAAAATAAAGCTTGGACAGAAATTTTTTTAACTCCACCAAACTCAAAAACCACAACACCTAAAATGGTAGACTGGTAGGAATGATTCGTGCTATGATGAAAAGTGCTAGTCCAGACAAAAGACTATGTGGACCATGTATTCAAACAGCTACTTATATAACCAACCGATGTCCCGCGAAGTGCTTTGTTTTACATGTTTCACTATATGAAATTTGGAATAATCAATGGTTAGATAGTTGTTTAGATGAGATTATTCGTGCGAACAGTGATTAGGGACAAGTGCAAAGTACGAGCCTAATCAGAAATCGTGTGGCACCGTCATGGCATGAAAATTACGACTTAACCGGAGTTGCGTTAAATGTTTAATTTCGCGAAAAAATAATTTCATTTTTTCGTGAAAATGTTTTAAATTTTTAATTACGTTCAAGAAATGAAGGGTATTGGAGAAATGAAATGTTTTCTGGGCTGAAGATAACAGATAGCCGGAATATCGTATTCTTCATGTTCGAATTCAACTAACGAATGACTGTAAACCGGTTTCAACGTCTGTGTAAAAACGCTGCCGAAAGATGAAGAGTCTAACCGTCGTTTATCCTTCATCGAATGGGTTTGGGAATGAAAGTTTTCAAGAATTGAGGGAGTATGTTGGAATTTTTCAATTTCTTTTACTTGCATATACACGTTACGTAGACAGCACGGTTGGGGCTATTGTTTCGACGGCTACGGTTTATCAGATTGCCGATTCCTCTGCCCCAGTCATCGTCTATGAATGCAGATGAAGACATCATCTCCTAGATTACAACAATCTACGGAAAGAGCTATCACCCCTCGATCACAGAAGACATCAACCCTTCTGCTGGGTCTCGCGCTGGAACTTTCGGGTACGCCACCGTTTTTCTCGGATAGTGCTCGCCTGCACTCATCATCAAACCATTACTTCCTCTGGTTACGTGTTACAGTTTGCTTCACCATACGCCAATGGTTTTTGAGTGACATTGCCTCTGCAACGGTGTATTTCGGCAGCGCTTCCCCCAACGCGATCGCGAAATTTCTTGCCAAATCAGCTTACCTTAGCCAATCTGTGTTGAGCCTTCGGGGCACCAGCTTATTGGCTACGCACAATTTCTGTTGTAACTAAACTGTAACCAGGAAACGGTATGAGTCGACATTTGCTCCTCTGTATGTCCGTACGTCAATACTATCCGAGAAGTGCCTTCCATTAATGAGAGCGTGGCCAATGTGAGAATATGTCTGCTGTGGTTATCTCCAGGTGTTGTCATATGTGCATGCGTCATACGTCATAGAAGAAAACTCTCTACTTTTTCTTTATCGGCAACGCCAAGACTTCTTTTTGACTTACTTTTATTTACCCGTAGCTACTGGGATAGTCAGTCCTGTGTACGGAAAACTCTCTATCCTGCATAAATTGCGTGAACATTTGCTGTGGTTGTTAGAATTGTTGCTCCATAAGATACATCAACTGCATTTATACCGATTTTTTGTCAACGAAAATCCTGACGGCAAAGATGACGTCGCGGTTGTACCGATGATTGTACAAAACTTATTGCTACAGTTGTACCAGAAACGCCGGTATTTCGAAGAACTGAATGCGATTCCTCGTCTCCGTTACATTTTACAACCTTCCCTGATGCAGAAGAAACCATATTGTCACGTTACACTTACAACCGATCAATTGTCTGGACTTTGAATAAATATGTTACGCAATGAAGAGATCACGTCGCAACCGTTTTTTTCCAAACTTTAGACAATTGATCGCTTTTTTGTTCACTCTATTTCATCACTAATCGTACTACTGTATCTTAGCTTCGTCACTCGCGGTGCCGGCACGTGGCGTTGACAGCCATCGTCATATGACGCTGTCATTCTACTTTCTACTTCTTCACAGTCATGGCTATCATGGCTAATTTAAGAGATTCGCGTTAGATTTCCAAGAACACTGATCAGAAAGCACACAAACAAAAGGTCAAAAGAACATTCATTGATAGTAACATTCTCGAAAATCTTAGCGTACAGGGTTCGCAATATCATATCCGCATGCGTGATTCAGTATAGTGTATTCGATCTATCCTATTTTACAACAAATAAAAACACAAACTGTGTGTGCAGATTCTCACACATAATAGTGCAATAACTAACACACACCATGCGCATCCTTTCTGGCCGGATTATGAGGCTTGCATCCTCGTGCCAACGTCCTTCATGACTGGTGAAGTGGCAGTTACTAGAAGACGATGGACACAAAAAGATGATTGGAAAACCCTGTAATACCGAACTCACTATGTTGTTCAACATTGCTAATTCTCGGAATTTTTTCTCCAGGCGATAAAGAATGACCAGGTCAGACGTTTTGAACTAATTCGCTGATAAGAATCATCAGAATATGACACGATTATGAGTTCCTCCACGGAACATAATTTTCATTTTACGTAACTCTGCTGTACACCAGAAGTAGAAGACAAAAATAACTATACCATTCGTTCCACTTATTGAACGCTTCTTCTTTAAAAGTGCGTTTTGACCTCAGAGCAATGATAGTCAGTAGTAGCAAAGAGTATTTAAATCATACCAAAACTCTTTTGGGGGTCAGTGTTAATCAAGTTGTTATATGGTGAACGCCGTAACACTCGTTGGGATTTACGGTGTGATTAAGAGTGTTCGCGATGGAAACAGCTGTAAGGCAGGTGGGTTTGAACGTGTGGAAAGCTTTAACGGGTGTGCGGCACTGATGAAATCCATCCCGTGGAAGTTGTGACATTTTCAAAGAGGCAAATTATGGTACACAAAATAGTGGGACGAAGGAATGGGACTTGGGAAGGAGTATCTTAGTATCATTGCGGATGTCCAACTATATCAAGTAGTTCGTGTAAATGATACAATGCAGTACATTAGAACCCGAAGGAACATAAAGATTGTGTGATTGAGAGCAGTTCTCCATGAATTATGATCGATAGATTTTACCTCTTGGTGTCTTCAAGTTGCGCTCAGCGCCATCTATATGTGAGACTTTAAATCATCGACGAAAAAGATGAAGTGTGTGCTAACTTACATGAATGATGTAGGGCGTTGTAGGGCTTTTGAACCAAACTAGTAATTCTGAATTTGAAACCATACCAATATTTTCTTTTTAAGGTGTCGACGCTGACACCTCCATGGCGCAACTGTATTAATGAATTCGAATCGTGAACAGGCGTTGATATTAGTGTTGGGTAATTCAGATTCAGATTGAAATGAATGAATAAATCTAAATCTCTATTCCAAAGATCCAGGAATGCTCGAGATTCATGAATCCTCGAGATTCATGAACCCTCAAAGATTCATGAATCCTCAGAGATTCATGAATCTTCAAAGATTCATGAATCCTCCAAGATTCATGAATCCTCAGAGATTTATGAATCCTCAAAAGTTTGAGTTTGAGATTTTGAATCTCTGAGGATTCATGAATCTCTGTGGGTTCATGAGTCCTTAGAGAGTCGACTCCTGATTTGAATGACTACTGGTTAAAGATTCATATGAATGACTCTTCGCAAAAGATTCATTAAGCACAACACTAGTTGATATCCATTTTACGGCATGTAAGGAGTTTCAAGCATTCGCGGTTTTATTATGAAACTTAGGAAACGTTCGCACATTAGTTAATTTTCCTACTTTACATCCTCTCTATGGTGATCTGCTGAAGAAGTCCTCCGGTGCTTCTGTATGCTAATAGCTTATGTACTATTCTGGGTTTTCTTTCTACAGTATCTATTTCGCGGCCTACTGTTGGTGTGGATGTTGCAAGTCGCGTTCGTCGTTAGTGTATCCAGGAATGAAACAATATCACGAATTCCTGCTGGTGAAAATGTTACTGCTACCAATATAACTGATGGAAATGTAACGCTTACAAATGTAACTGATGGGAATGTAACTGCTGCTAATATAACTGTAACCAATGTACCTGTTGGGAATGTAACAGGTGTAAGGAATGGCATTTTAAAGCGATCTAATCGGCAAATACCTTCAAACAGCTTAATTCCCTATGGATTAGGCATTTCTAGAAATTTACCAGTAGGTGGTGACACTTCTACTTCGAGACCCTCCGTTACTTGTCCCGCTGGAAGCATATATCGCAATGGACAGTGCTTGCAATCAGTACGCTATTGTGGACCAGGCTATAATCTAGTCGGAAACACCTGTGTTGGTCAAGCTGCTTGTCAGCAAGGATACAACCTCATCAATGGACAATGTCAGCTGCAATCCCCATGTGCTATGCAAATGTGTGGAATGGTACAACCTCCACCACCACCACCACCACCACCACCAATAGTAACATGTACTTGTGAGGTAGGTTATGTACAGATAGGCAATCAGTGTATGAAGCAAGAATCGAAGGCGGCTGAAACACGCACCCAAGAGAGTAGCCACGTCGAACAGCTTACCTGTCCGGCCGGGTATGATCTGAGTTACGAGGATTGCGTTCAGCACACCACCCAAGAGGCGCGCTGCGAGCGTGGCATGCTGCAGGACGGTGTTTGTGTGGTATCCGCCGAGTGTCGCTATCCTTTCGTGAACGATGGGTATGGACAGTGCATCAAGAATACGACCATCCAAACAACATGTCCACCGGGATTTAGGCCAGTGGGAAGCGTATGTCACTACAACATAGGGCCTGAGTGTCCAACGGGCTACCAGAAGCAAGCCGGCATATGTGTTCAACATGAAGAAGCTCCGGTCACCTGTGAGGCAGGATCCTTTTCTGAAGGTATGTGTGTCGTGGGAAACCCGGAGTGTCCACCAGAGTATCGAGCATCCGGCGGCCAATGTATGCTGGAGCGCCGTACTGCTCCACTTTGTCCACCTGGGACGAGACCCCAAGGCGGTGTGTGCATTGTGCAAGAAATAAGCTGTCCTTCGGGCTTCACTGATCGCGGTGGCGGTGTTTGTGTGAATCAAGAACGAAGACCTGCCATCTGCCCGAACGGAGCACGTCTAGTGGGCGATGTCTGCGAATTAGAGCGGGAGATTTGTCCGCGTGACTTCAAGCTCGAGTACATGCAGTGTGTCCGGTATAACCAACAACCCGCGACCTGTCCCCGTGAGATGCGCCTGTTAGGTGGCGAGTGTATTTCATCATCAGTGATGTGTGAGGCGGGATTCACGCTAAGGAATGGTGAGTGCGTACGGGAACTGGTTGGCCGACACACCTGTCCACCCGGCAGTACTCAACGCAATGAACAGTGCGTTGTGGGTGAACCGAGATGCGATACTGGATTCGTACTGCGTGACGGTATTTGTGTACAACAGATCCGAGAGCAACCGTGCTGTCCGGCAGGAGCTCAGTTCCGCAACGGTAAGTGTGTTATGCACGTTGACGATTGTCCACCGGGAGCGGTATCGCGCGGTGGAGCATGTGTGCGGAAAGAGCAGTTGTCACCAACGTGTGAAGTTGGGTTTTCATATGTCCGAGGTCGATGTGTGGCGCAACCACAGTGCGAGTATGGTTACAACTACAGAAAGGTCGATTCCATGTGTGTAAGCACGACCAAGACGGCGATGTCTTGTCCGAGTGGTTCAGTACTAGAGGGCGAACGGTGTATTTCGCGTGACATGATCTGCATGGAGGGCTACACGCTGCAGGGCAGCCAGTGTGTGATGCAGATGACTACGCCCAAAGTTTGCCCTCCAGGTTCTACCATGCATCGGGACCGGTGTCAAACGAGCATTGCGGCTCAATGTCGTGACGGAAGTATTGCCAGGAATGGTGTTTGTGAAATTCAGGAAATATCCTATCCATCCTGTCCAGCAGGTTACAGTTACTACGGCGGACAGTGTCACGGTACAATGGCACCTGCAGCTCCGGCACCTGCTCCAAGTCCCTGCATGTATGGTGGCTGTGTAAATCCTTGCACAACCGGTATTTGCGGGTTTCCTTGTGCAACTGGATGTGCCACACAAACGGTACCGACGATTCAGTCGACGCAAGCAGCTTCCTGCCCCGCAGGATTCAACATGAACAATGGTGTATGTACACGGCGTTCCGTCACACAGCTGGATTGTCCGTACGGCTATACCATGGAATCCGGTCAGTGTATCGCTTATCACACGATGACTTGTGCTGCGGGCAGTATTCTGCAAGGTGATCGATGCGTGCGTCTACAGACACAGTCTGCCTCCTGTCGGGAAGGTTTCCAGCAGGTAGGGGACTTATGTGTCTACATGCGACCAAACTGCCCATCAGGCTATGGGAATGAGGGTGGAACATGTGTGACCGTGCATGAAAAGGCCGCCATCTGTGCGATTGGAAGCATCATGAAACAAGGTTACTGTGTCACTATTCCATCCTGCCCGCCTGGCTACCACATGAACAATGATGTTTGTCAACGGGAAGAACTTACGGTTATTAATTGTCGAGATGGATTTATGTTGGTCAATGGAGAGTGTATCGCACAAACAAGCTGTTCAGCCGGATTCCAGCTGGAGGATAACACATGCGTGCGCGTGGAACAGCGTACTCTATCGTGTCCACCATCGTCACGGCTTGTACGTGGTTTGTGCGTAATTGGCAGTCCTGTCTGTGAGCACGGTTACGATTACGTCGGAGGTCGTTGCGTTAAAACGGAATACCGACGACCGATATGTCCGCCTGAAACACGCATACGTGACAATCTGTGCATATTAGCCCGACCACCACAGTGCGAATATGGTTACACGTTCTCAGGAGGCCAGTGCACAAAGTTGGACCGGCAACCGGCCAGCTGTCCGTTCGATTTTCGAATGCAGGGTGATCGGTGCATCTCGCAACGCTTGATCTGCCCGGTCGGCTATACGCTGAAGGGAAAGGAATGTGAGCGTGAAGTCCACCGTACGGTTTCCTGCGCATATGGAAGCACTCTACGCGGTAATCTCTGCATCGGCGGAAGTCCGTCTTGCGAACCTGGCTCCAGAATGGTTGGCGAGGAATGCGTCTGTGTTAGCTACAAACTACCAGAGTGTCCTCCCGGTACAATGCTGACCAATGGGCGCTGCGTGCGTAGTGCAACTTGTGCTATCGGCTACCAGCCTCGCGGCAACCTTTGCGTAAAGCGACGTGTCGCTCATCTAACGTGCGCTCAAGGATTATTGCAGGACGGAAATTGTGTCGCACCAGGTCCGAACTACAGTGTACAGTGTGAAACTGCACAACCGAGCTGTCCAGTTGGTGGAAATCTGCACAACAATCTCTGCGTGATTGGTCGGCCAACATGCATGCATGATTTCAAGTACGATAACGGTCGCTGTACGAAAGTGACGAGAATAAGGGCCCAATGCCGAGGTAACGCCGTACTGAGGGATGGTATGTGCGTGATCAGCACGACTGTATCTAGCGCCTATTGCTCACAAGGGTATACTCTTCAGGGAGGTATGTGTGTGCGTGTGACCTACGCACAACCAACATGTACGACCACTTCTTCAGCATCGATACCTAGCATCAACAGCGTGTATAGCAATAACATAGTGGAAAGCACACCATCGTTCGTAGCTGAGTCGATTCAATCCCAACCATCATATTTCGGAGATGATTCCTTACAACCTAGTGGAATTGGAAGTAATAGTTTAGATGACTATGCTACCGAGGGAAAGTTCACCAACGGTTATGAAGATTATCCCACCTACTCTAGCTCCTAGATAGACATGCCCTATGTCATTTCCTCCTATGACAAATCGCCCTACGACGTCTTACGTCTTACGGAATCGTCTTACGAAACATTGTCCTACGAAGTTTTGCCCTACAACAAAATGTTAACACCATTATCATCGTACTATGACAAACCCTGCTTAGGAAAATCGTAGGCATCATTATCATCATCGTCCATGCGCAAATCATCATTATCGTCTGCATCACTATAACCATCATCTGTTCTTCTGCATCCTATGGTGTTTCGTCTTCTTCATTAACCTAAGGCAATGCGTCCTACGGTAGTTCGTTTTTCGGAGCCTCGTACTGCGGTACGACATACTTTCGTTCATCCTATAATGTTCGCAAGATGAAGGTATCTAACATGACGGCGGAACAGTCTACGGAAGTAACACGAGATAAACGTTGCACCGTGAACGGCCCTCGCGTGTGTACGAGCGATGCCGCAAGTTGGACGTGCAAGCAGAATCAATATCGCGACATTGCATCCAGTTATTGCGAGAGTGAAAGCTCGGTCATCCAATTGGTTGTAGATGAGCACATGGCCTATAACGATACGTTTATTGTAATGGCTCCACAAGTACCAGAAGAAGAAGGATTGGACGGTTACGATGAAGATGATGATGATGCTGTTGAAGAAGAAGAGGATGGTACGTTGGAAGTACAATGGTGTTTAACTTAACGTATGTCTTAATGTAATTTCTTTTATCTAACTAGGATCGGCTGACTGCAGCGTTTGTGCAGATCAGAGTTACTCTTGCTCGAAAATATGTTTCACATACGAAGAGTGCGGCGGCTGCACCACCATCAAGCTTGAGAGCTTTTGCGAGACAACAAAATCAACTGAGTTGTGTGAATATTTAAAGATCGAAGGATAGCACACTATCCAGCTTAGGCTTCGTTAACTTCTATCGCCAAGCAAAGTGTTAACGTGAAAGTTCTTCAAAGTTGAAGTAATTAATAAGGATAATCACAAAAATCTAACAAACTTAAATATTTGCCAAACGCAGTGTGAACGCGACTGTTTTTCAAAGTTTAAGTAATCAATAATGATAATCACAAAAATCTAACAAACTTGTGCTTGATTCTATTTTAACTAACCAACAATCTAAATAAAACGCCTTTTGTCTACCAAAACGGTAACTTTAAGTTTTATGTGGCGTGTGCAGTACGTGCAGTACTTCAAATACGATGACATTGTTCAGTACGATGACCTGACCGAATAGGAACAGATCTTCCGGCTACAGTTTTTTAGTTATACTAGATAATTCACCAGCGGCCTGTGGCTGGGCGTGACTTCTATTTTGTTAATAGAACCTACATGCAACACGATGGCATTACGTTCCAAATGTAGATTTGTTTTATTGCTAAAAGTGTAACATATTGCAACACAGTTCCAAGATGTATTTTTAAATATAGCTAGGTTTAGGGTGTTTGAATACTGTTGCAGACGCAGACTTTGTCGCATGTTTTGCGCTCTGGGTTGTTTGCGCCATGCGACAACATCCAGATGTGTGCGTGACACAGGTGCGTCGCTTACGGGTCAATGCGTGATTGACCCGATATCAACGCGTATGCGTAATCGAGAGACTTCGGGTTGAGCATCAGCGGTGAGCAGACGTGCTGGCAACCGCTGCCGCACGTCACAGTGTTTTATCTATTTATTGTTAATAAATGTAATAAGTTAACGTACAAACAATGGTAAACGATCTGTGCTTCCGCGTCCATCCGTCCGAACCCCAAGGCATAACAACTGGCGACGAGGATGGGATATAGTTGAACGAGTAGGTGCATGTTCATCATGTGCTGCCGCGGCCAAGTCACCCCCACGCGAGATTCCAGTCCCATGGGGTAAACTTTCTTTCCCGTGGGAGAGAATACACGTCGACTATGCTGGTCCCATAGAGGGGGATTATTTCCTGTTGATAGTAGACGCTTATTCAAAGTGGCCGGAAATTGTTAAAACAAGAAGTATCACAACAACAGCAACGATAGCTATTCTGCGAGGTGTTTTTGCAAGGTTTGGAATGCCCACTACATTAGTATCGGATAATGGAACGCAGTTCACAAGTGAGGCTTTTAGGGAATTCTGTACGGCAAATAGTATTCATCACATAAGAACCGCAGTTTTCCACCCACAGTCAAATGGGCAAGCAGAGCGTTTTGTTGACACTTTTAAACGAGCGTTGGTGAAAATCAAGCACGGAGATACAACAATGCAAGAAGCAATAGATATATTTCTGCTAGCGTATAGAACTACTCCAAATGCACAACTAGAACATCGCAAAACACCGGCAGAAATGATGTTTGGCAGAACTATAAGAACCAATCATGAGTTGCTACGTCCACCAGCAAAGGTTCAGCATGAAACAGTTGAAACAGGTGTAAGAGGTTTCAAGCCAAACGATCAAGTATATGCAAAAGTCTATAGGCGAGGTTCATGGACATGGATCCCGGCAGTTATCGTTAAAAGGAATGGAAACGTAATGTATCAAGTCAAAATCGAAGGTGATCGGATGATAAGAAGTCATGTTAATCAACTGCGTCGAAGAATGATCGCTAGCGATCGTCGATCATCGGACATAAAGTCGAGACGTTTACCATTAGATGTCTTACTGGATTCGTGGGATTTATATTCATCATCTAAGCAATTGTCATCGTCATCCCCAACGTCATCGTTTTTATCACCATCATCTAAGTCATTGTCTTCGTCATCACCTACGTCCTCGTCTTCATCATCATCATCGTCTTTGTCTGCGGCATGGTTGTCAGCGAACTCATCGTCATCATTAGCGTCTCTACCTTTGACAACGAAGCTTCCGGACGTGCAAACATCGGAACGGTCAGTTCCGATTCCCTCCCCGGCACCAGCTGAACAACAACAAGTACATCATCCGGAAGCAAAGCCGATACCTCCACTTCGCCGCTCTTCTAGGTGTAGAAGAGCCCCACGAAGATTCGACGGGTATCAGCTATCCTGAAGGGGGAGATGTTGCAGACGCAGACTTTGTCGCATGTTTTGCGCTCTGGGTTGTTTGCGCCATGCGACAACATCCAGATGTGTGCGTGACACAGGTGCGTCGCTTACGGGTCAATGCGTGATTGACCCGATATCAACGCGTATGCGTAATCGAGAGACTTCGGGTTGAGCATCAGCGGTGAGCAGACGTGCTGGCAACCGCTGCCGCACGTCACAGTGTTTTATCTATTTATTGTTAATAAATGTAATAAGTTAACGTACAAACAATGGTAAACGATCTGTGCTTCCGCGTCCATCCGTCCGAACCCCAAGGCATAACAAATACAATCTCTGTTAGCTAATTCACTCGTTTGTAGAAATTGCTACTCGTGGACTGAACATCAACACAGGCAAAACTGGCAACATTACGACAGAGCTGTATTCATAATAATGTCAACATCGGTTAAAATATCATCTTGAATCGTGTATGGTGCACTCTGGACACTATGCACTGCCCTTGCTGGACTTAACTCAAGGTGAACAGTTGGTTAGCTGGCGTTCGCTCCGTTCGGTCTAGTGGTGCGAGTTCATTTTAAGCTCCTGCAGTTCTTCCTCTGAATCAACTGAATCCTGCTCATCATCTGAACCGTGCAAGGAAGGTGCCGGTGTGGTATGTCCTAAAAGTGGAAAGCATGTGTTTGAGGGCTGTGTTGATAAAACCATTCCATTACGATCTAATGACTTACTGGATGAGCTCGGGCTTGGTGGAGCACTGATCGGTCGTGGATATGTGAAGTCTGTCGCTCGTTTTAAGTATTCGGTCGACTCGTCCACATAATCGGGATACACTCTTTGCAGGGCTTTCACTCTAGCTTGACGGTAATACTGTGGGGCAAATGGAAATTACACCATTGGTTTATTATTAATTTGATTAATTGGTTAACAGCTCTTTACACATGATTACTACTTACAATTCCTAGATTTCTCCAATCCAATAGATCACTCAAGCGCTCTGTACGGTTGCGCTGGATGATACGTTGGCGGCGGTTCAACTTGGAAAACTCAAACATAAACTTTGACAACTGTTGGACGCTCTCCTCCAGCCCTACGTGGCGCCGATCGACGATGTAGATACCGTAAGATTTGGGATCTGCAACGTGTTCGTGCATGAAGCACCCGAAACCAGACAGATTCGTAGTGATGCTCGGTATACCCATCACAGTACACTCGGCCGGAGTATATCCCCACGGTTCGTAGTAGGACGGAAACACACCTAGATGGCAACCGCGTACGAATTCTTCATAGTCAAGCCCGAACAGTGGATTGGTCGAGTTGAGAAACTCAGGATGGAACACGACCTTCACACGATCGTATTTGGTGTTGAAGAGATGACATCGACGAATCGAGTCCAGTACCGGATCATTCCAGTCATCCACCACGTTGTGCGTGGTGACGGGTGGATTGCCATCCCTTTGCAGTGCATACAGGCAACGCTTGATCTTTACAATATCCTCTTTCGTCAGTATTTCCGTACCCTCGGGTAGCTGGCCCTGCAGACACGTCTCGTACATTCGCTTGCCAATATCCTGTTGTATGCTGTTGATCGTGTCTCGCAGCTGTTTTGTGACCGCGTGGCCCCGCAATGATTCCACGTTAAAGTTGTTAGTTTTAGCAGGAAAGATGAGAAATGCCACAACCGTCACGTCCGAATTGTTCGACTTCAGCATGTGATTCAAACGGGCTAGCGCCTCGATGAAAATGTCCGCCCCCTTGTTCGTAAACTCGTACCGACCCGCTATGAACATGTACAGCGTTTTTTCAATATTGAAGTTGAAGTGCCCGTAAAAGTGACCCCGCGTAAACTCGTGTATCTTCTCTTTCGCCATCGCGTGCATGTTCTGGAACTCGTGAATGGCCGCAAACTTTTTCACGTTCAGCCCGTTCGGTGTGATGATATCCGGTTTGCGCTTGAGCAGATGTTCCGCCTCGTAACCCGTGATCTCCGAAACGGTGGTAAACACGTGCGACAGATGTGAGGCCGCCCGCTCCAGACAGTACCGGTGGTAGATTTGACGCTTACCGGCTTCTTCATCCACCGGGAATTTGTCGAGATTGTTGTAGAAATCGGTATTGCCCGCACAAAGGTACCGTCCGAGCAGAGTGGCGTGCGTGGTAAAGACGGTTGCGACGTCCACCTGACGTGTTCGTAGTGCTATCAATCCCACACCCGCTTGCCATTCGTGGAAGTGTGCCACGATTCTTGGCGGTCCGTATTCGTTCTCGTGTGAATATACCTCAGCGCAGCGTTTAAACTGGAATAGGGAAGAAAACGTAAGGAACGTTAAACAGCGGTTTGTTTTACTCGAGACCATCGAGATGCTATGCTTACCTCATCGATAAAGGATGCAACTGTATATCCCAGAATGATCGCATCGTTGCACTCAATGTCCAGATGTGGAATACCGATATTGGACGAGTCCCAGAGCTCCTGTTTATAGCCGTCCATTTTCCATGCCGCCGAACCGATGTCGAACAGGATAATTTGCGGATTGCCATCTACCAACCATCGGCCACAGTGCACCTTATAACCTTGATTGCGCATCGCGGTGACGGCACGATAGAATGGGCCATTGCTGGGAAACTCGCATGCCTCTACCTCCGTGCGCGCGGACGCTTCCTTGTATGGTCCAATTAGGCAGTACTGATCGCCCAGCTCCTCGGTCGAGACGAACGCTTTTGAGCGGATGACCGTGTATATACCTCCAACTGTAACAACAGATGGCAACAGATGGTTAGGAACGTTCGCTTTCATCAGTATGACGTGGTCTGCATACCTTTGTTGGCCACTTCCCACGCTATCTCGAATGTCCATCGGTTTTCCGTATTGGCCGAGTGACCCCGGTCCAGGAACTGCATCAGATCCGAGCTGGACTCGACGCGCGAATATCGACGACTCATGGCGCAGGTTCTGCAATAACAGTCACACAAGAAAGTATAAACATTAACTGTCGTTTACGGTCGATATTGTACGTTGCACGGGACTTGTTTTGCGTCTTGTTTGGCTCGCAAGACAACGCTTATGAGAGCAATAGAACGAGAGAGAAAGAGAGACAGAGAGAGAGAGAGATAGAGAGAGAGAGAGAGAAAGTGTGTAAGAGACAGATCAAGAATTTAGTACACAAGTCTATTTATAGCGGCATACGAGACATTCGCGAATTCAAGTCCACACCGTTTCCTGCACTCTACTACATTATCTCATTCTATCCGACACGTTGGTGGTTTATGCGTGTGCCAAAGCAATGGGACTTAAGGCCACCAACGGCTCAAGGTTATCAAACGACCTTGACATTGTCGTTTGACACCGTGACAATGTCAACGCTGGAAATCGCATGCAGTATCGCGTGCCGTCGATGATAGAGTAACATCGACACTACATCCGGCGCCAACTGATCATCGCTGCAGTTATGTAAACATGTGCTGTCCATATCAATGGCCCTACCGAGGATCAACATAATATAAACTAAAAGGCTGCAAAACAAACACTGTGTGCTCGTGGTTAATCGGTGCTTTGTTTGCTGCGCCAGGGCTCACTGGACGATCGTGCGTGTATGATCGATTCAGAGCGGAAGATCGCGCACTAGATGGTAGAGGTCACTCCACTGGCTTCTTATGCAATGCGCCGCTCCTCCTGTACGGGTCGCTGGAACGTTGCATTCCACTCCAGAAAACCAGTTCTTCCACTTCACATTGCTGGCCGTCCGGGAGCTGAAAGCCGGTTCTGGAAGCTTTCTCAAACCGATGGTGCGCGGTTATGGTGGCGTACATTTCCGCATGCATGAAGACACCGAATCAAAACACCGGGCCGGGCATTGGAGTACGGCGTGCCGATAAGGCACGCTGTATCTTATCGGCGTCGCTAACCTCGATGGTACGCTGGCACGGGTACACGGTCAGGGTTAGGTTTTCGGTTCTATTTTATTCTCGTTTCGACGTCATCGCCGCGTGTAAACTTTCGTAAAGATCCGCTCGCCAGCATCGCGGCACGATGCAAAGGTGCGGGTACGGTAGGACACTGCCAGAGCACGTAAGGGAACGCAGGACGATAGGAACAGCTGGTTTGACGAAAGTGTACCACGTTGGGGACAGTGTATGAAAGAGAAGGTGAGCGAGAGAGCGGCCATGGAGAGCACATGCGGGAGAAAGCGAGAGCGCTCCCGAGAAAGATGCGGGCCGGGTGTATCGTAAATGGTCGGATTTGGCCGCCAAAGAACTAGAGGAGAGTCGTTCGCTTAAATGTCAAATAAAGGTCAATGGCTAGCTGCTGTTGCTGCACCGAGATGGCAGCGGGATAATCTGTGTTCTGGATACGCGCACTACGACCGGGACGGTAACGTCCGACCCGGTACAGCCGTACGCATTCAGGGCCCGCTGGACACGGGGTTCGGGTTTCCGATTATCCGGCGGCTGAACCGGTGTCCGATTACTTACACGGTCACGGTACGCAGAAATCTATATGTGCACTGTTCACAATCGACAAGACGAAGAGGTAATCAATCCACGGTACCGATGCACACACTGGCACAAACTAACGTACACGTTCACACGCGCGAACACTCCCGGGTGGGGTGACGGTTTTAGGTGATCTTGTGGCACGACCCGCGAGATTACGTCCGACTCCGGCAGTCAGCTCGAAGGAACTGTTTTCGTCTCTCACATGCGGAACCTGAATCTCGTCTCCGCGGTTGCTTTTCGAACTGCAGACTACAGGGGTGGGCGTGTTACAATTTTCCGTTACTTGCTCGAAATTTTTGTGTTTTCATAATAGTGGTGTAAATTTTTAATAATAACAATGTTACGAAAATACTAGAAGAAGTTTACGTAAGTCAATGCAAACGTTTAAAAAATAGAATTAAGCCACCATATGCACTGAAGCGCCGGTTATCCGGGTGATTATTCATTTAACCATTTTAATCGGGTGATTATTCGTGCAATTCGGAACTAAAAAATTCTTTAAAAAAACTATAACATGTTTCCTGCAACATCGTTGACAGAATAAATGAAAGACCCAGTTTTATGTCGATAAAAAGTGTGCAAATTCTAAAATAAAAACACAACAGATTTTTTTTTTGCAGCAGTAAAATACACAGGAAAAATAAATTATACACTAACAAAGTTTTACCCATGATACCCATGATTTAATTCATCAAAAGGCGATGCGCCTATTATTACATTCTGCCGTAGAAGCATGATTTGGGCCGTTTTAAAATCGTCCGAAAAATAATTTAAACAAACTTAACGCTTTTTCTACGGTTGCGAAGCCATCCCTGCACTTTCGTCCGTTGGTTGACCGACTCGGAAAAGGGAATCCAAAACGCATGCCTGCTCGCGAGAGGGAAAGTGTACGCGTCTCCGAGAGACCGCGTGCAGAGGGTTTTGCTGAGCACAGTGAGAGTGGCCACGGTGTCGCCTTTAAATCGCCGGCAATCGCCGGCGGAGAGAAAATCACCTCCGAAATGACAACAACCGCCTGTTGGGAGCAGATACGAGCGGCAAAGAGGCCTGCACTAACGCGGCATTAGGGACAACATCGCGTGGGTATCGAAATCATTTATTTTCCAATGCAATACGTAAATAGTTCGCATCAGGGCACGATGCGATGGAAAACGGTGGCGAATAGTGGCCGGGTTTTGCAACATAATTTTAAACATTCTGTACAGGGTTTCGTAGCTGGGCGGTTTGTTCAGGGTCGCAACAGGACTTTCCAAAAACGCACGTTCAGGAAGCAAAATTCGAAATAGAATAAAAATCCTGCACTGCAACTGCCGCAGCTTCTTCTTTGGATCGTTGCGTCGATCCTAGACGCACGGTCACATGGTCGGGATTTGTCCAGTTGACCACTGCTATAACCAAGCGCCACCGGTTGTCGAACATGCTGATCTGATTTCTGGCTTAACAATCTACGTTGTGCCATCACATCCACTGCCTGCGTGCGTTTAAATCAAGAATCCTTCTGAACCTTAATTCCCCCAACCCCATCCAAGAATGAGAATAAACCATTCTTACGAAAATTCTTTAACTTGCACCAACTCCATCGTGTGCATCGCCTTTCACGCAACTTTGCACGCAATTTTCCTCCCATGCGAATGGAACTTTTGCAACGAGATTTAAATGATTTAAGTGATGCAACGGTTTGAATTTTAACACTAGCTCTTAAATTTTATGTTTCTCGTGTATTTCTGCTCATTTCTGATGCCAAATCAACCGAAAGCGATCTGGCGGTCATACTAGTATGCAATTTCCATTGGGTCGACCGAGAGCTTGCACGCTTCTTTATGGTGATGAAATATTTCAACAAATCGGTTGAACATTCAACGCACACAAAACCAAAACCAAAAATTCAATATATGGTTTAAATTAAACTCATTAACGCTCATGAATGCGTGGTGCGAAGTAGTTGCGACGGCATCCTCCACAGGCATCCTCACGCCTTCGTTTCCCGTATCATTGGTATCGTCACGTGCTGGACCGGTTCCTCCTTACGCGCCCTGCGCTGCAGCCGGTAGTAGCATATTTCGAAGAACCACGGTATGACGCAGAGTGCCATCACGAGCGTTAGGCAGTGGAACGAAACGGTGTAGCTTCCGGTGACGTCACGGATGTAGCCCACGATCGGACCGATCGCAAACGTAATGTTTCCCTGCAGAAACATAAACAACCCGTAGCCGGAAGGAAACCTGCAAAACCGGGCGTACCGGAAGGCGGACAGATAAGTACGGGCGCAACATCAATCGCACTGGGACGCGGGGACCGTACCGTTCCTGTGGCAGATACTCGGAAAACACCAGCGGCAGCGGTACGTGGATCCAGGTGCGGAGGAAACCCATGATGGCGGTTACGATGGCCATGCCGTAGAAATCGAACACGCACAAAAATCCTGTGAAAATGCAAAATTACGTCACGAGTGTCAGCGTTCGGAGCGATAATTGGAGGGTTTGTTATATCCCCCCCCCTCCCCTTTTCCTTCACCCGCTCGCCCACTCCACTCGGATGTGAGCAATGTTCCGGGCGTCGGTGGCCGATGGATGAACCGAACGGCCCTCGGAGGCGTCCGAGGTCGGGGTCGGTGGAATGGATTTTAAATAATTACCAAAACGTGCCACAATCGTAAAGAGTGCGCCGGCCAGATAGACGTAGCGGGCCTTAATGTTCAGGCATGTGCTCGAAATGGCCAGAAAGATGCGCGATATTAGATCCGCTCCGGCACCGATGGCGATGATTAGCGAAACGTCCGACTGGAGCAGTAGAAGCAGTAAAGGAAACAGCAGAGAAACACAACCAAAGCAAAAAAAAAAAATAGTATAAAACAAGCAGCGCAAAAAGAGCAGGAAATAGATTGGATGGGATGAGATGCAAACAACGGAACACCGAAATCGGGGGGGTCCGATCAGTTTCCGATTTCCGGCCGAATGGGAAGGGCCGGTCAGCCGATGCGGTACGGTGCGATGCATGCCATTAGTATTCACGGCCATGCGTCAACCACCGGCTGCGGTTCGGGTTGGAAATTTAAATTGCATTCGCCTCCTCCGGCTCGGTGTTGGGGTTATGCGAATACGGGGGCCTGGTCGGCAATACGGCCGACGTGACCTACCTTGCTGAACGCGAGCATGAAGAGGTACATCGGCTGCAGGGTGAAGAAGGCGAGATCGGAGTAGAGAGCGAACGAGATGCCGAGTACGATGTTGACGTAAATTGGATCCTTCAGCAGCGTCAGGTCAAGGAAGTCGACCAGGATCTGCCACTTGGTGGCCGGTTTCGTGTCACGCTCCGTGCTGTCACTAACGACCACCGGGCCGGACCAGTTGCCCAGCCCCGGTATCGATGACGCCCGGCGGGATCCTCGCAGCTTGGTGTTCCGTTGGGGCAACCCCCGACCAGCCGGCAGCTCCGGGAAGTCGTCCTCGGTCTTGGACCGTTCCGCCGCCGTTGCTGTGGTGGGTACCGGGCCGTACTCGACGCTGGACGTAGCATCCAGCGGTACCCGGCGCATATGCCACCCGACCGGATGCATCACGAGCATCGCGAGCAGTGTGTGGCTGTTGACCGCCGCCAGTACCGCCATACAGCCCCGAAACCCAAACGCATCCATCGAGCGCTGGATGAAGATGGGATAGAACATGGTGCCGAGCCCGATCAGCGTCTGGGCCACACTCATCATCACCACCCGCTTTTCCACGAAGTACGCGTTGAACGTCGTGTACGACACCGGAATCATCAGCCCAAAACCGGCGCCTACAATACACACAAACGCACACACACACACACAACGGGATAATTAGATGGGAGGGCCACCCTTCCAACTGTCTCCCCCTTCATACATACCTTGAAAGACGGCGAACGAGATGAGCAGCTCGTTGGTGGAGCGCACAAAGATGGTCATCATGCTGCCGATGATGTAGGACACGGCACCGATTAACCCAACCGTCCGGCAGGACGTTTTCTTCATCAGCGTGTTGGTGAACAGGCCGGCGAAGCTGAGCGCACTGAAGAAACAGCTGGTGATGAGCGCGATGGCGCTCGTTTCCTCGCCCAGCTCCGTCAGGAAATCGCCAAACATTAGCCCGAACGACGGCAGCGAACCGAGCGTCACGACGAACATCATCGCCATGCCCACGCCAACCAGCAAACCCCAGCCACCCTCGGGCGGTACACGCCGGTACCGGACATCGTCCACTACGCTTGCGGCCATTGCGGATGGATGCGTCACCTATCAACGCGCACGGATGCTACCGTATGTCTTTTGGCCGGCAGCACATTATCGCACCCTTTTTATCAACTCCCCGGGCAGGTGGCCGATGGATGCAATCAGGTGCCGCTGCACTGCGACGAGTTGCTGTCGCCAACCTCAAGATGATCCTAAAAATAACACAGGTGTTGCCGGATGCGTGAAGGGCTCCGTACACGGGCAAACAGTAGCGACGATGGGCGGATTAGCTGGCCCCAACGTGTCATGGAACCGTGAGCGACCTTCCTTCCTAGCTGTGTGTGTGTGTGTGTGTGTGGGGGGAGGGAGGGGGGGGGGGGGAGTCTGGGAAAGTTTATAACAAATCACATCTAGCTAGTACTACCGAAGGTGTGCTTTGCAACGTAGTACAAATGGAAAGTGTTGCGGTTGAGCAAATGATAAGCAAAGCTTGCTGTTTGTGTTGAAGATATGCATCTGTAAAAGCGCGATATGTTAGTAGTTTATTTTTGGAACGCATCGGGTTGTTGCTACGAGAAACGCAGCAACAAGCCTCTGATAAGAAAGCCACTGTGCGTGAATCAAATTTAGTTCTATTCATAAAAGTGGGGTTCAATTAGGGATGGGTAATTAAAAACTAAATCTGCACGTTCGTTCGTTCAGTTCTTTTAAGTGAACGAACGAACTTCGTTTGGCGAATTGTGTCGCTGCAGTTCGCAAATAATACCCCAGTTGAGCTATCCATATAGCACTGTGAAGCAGATTGAATGACGCACCTCGAACGGGTTTTAACGCTGGTCGAACGGAATGTAACGTAGGTGGATCGAACTAGAGCTGCAGGTTGAGCGAACTGTCTGTCGAAAGTAGAAACGTTTGGTGAGCGACCTGGCGACGGCAGTTTAATCGAACTATATGAACGGGGATAAGGGACGAGGGACACAGTTTTTATAAGAGACAAACGAACGAAAGATCGCTACCGTTCGTTTAGTTCTTCACATAAACGAACCAAGTTCGCTCAAGTTCATACGATCGTAGTTTGTTGACATTATCATGCTCATTCCCAATCTCAAACGGAAAACAGCCCAACGGAAACACTCTAACAAACGGAAAGCAAATTTGCATTCTAGTCACCCGTTGGAGACGATGATAGTTTCGATGATTGGTAGCTTTGATCTTTTATGCTGTCAAATAGCAAAACTGTACACAAATTGAAAAAAGGGCATACGGACGAGCGTTAAGGGTATTACAAGCTTTGTCCAACATGGAGATTGATCGTTTTTAAATAAGACTTCAGTTATTTCAGGCGTAGACTCGAAATATTAACCATTTTGTCGTATTGATACATATCCTGTGCCGAATTGTTCATGAATCCAACAGGTCTCTGACCGTGCTTCTACACCTAGCGGTCAGCCCAGGTACGGTTGCCAACGTATCTTTCATTTACTATGGGACTAGGAACACTAGGAAGAACGTTGACAGTGTCCCATGAATGGTGGGAGACCAAAATGCAGCTTTTCCTAGCTAACGTACCTGAGATGACCGGTGTGCGATGCGTGGATGCGTGGTGAATGTCGTCAGACAACAAATCATTTAAAAAGTAATTAAAAACTGTTTTCTGGCTATCTGAACGACAGATTTCTTATAAACATACATATTTGCTTTGATTTTGTGTCGAAAACCACTTTTTTTGCTACCCCTTCATGGTAAATTGTACTTTCCGTAGCTCTCGACTGACGGAAATTTTTTTCTCAAACGGCTCCTCCGTTTGGCAATGGTAGTGCAAATTTTTAACTTTCCGTTTGACAAACTTTTGTCAATGATTTTGAAACGTCTGAAACTGCCAAACGGAACGTCAAACGGAAAGTCGTAATACCAAAGTGACATTTTAGCGTCGTTTGAGAAGTCGTTTGAAATTGGGAATGAGCATGTATCCACAGTTGATTTAGGTGCTACTGACAGTTTACTAGCTGCATCGCTAGCGCCATCTACCGGCAATCAAGGAACATCATTTTTATTGGTGTTTAAACTTCAGGTGCTGAAACGATACCAACCCTCTCTACAGTATAGTGCAGGTAAGGGTTTCATGTTAGAAATAAATGAAATCATAATCGAAAACTTGACGTGGACGGAGGGTAGCCTTGCGGAACCGTGGCTTAGCGATGGGAGTTTTCCTGATCGTTGGCTTTGTTCGGCGTTGCATTCGGAATAGGCGCCGCTTCGTTGGTTTCCTGCGGCGTGGCGTTCGCGTACGTCGTAACGATCGGAATGGCTTAGTGTGCGATTTAGGAGTGCTAGTCCTTCGCTTCTGCGTCACCGACGGCTTAGTGCGTAGGGAGATGCTTTGTGGTGCAACTGCACGGAACCGTTTGCCACCGCTTGTTGTGCGTGTAGACGTTTGCTTGCTAGATCGTCGTGTGGTTTGTGTCCGTTTCTTAGTCGTGGTCCCTTTCCTCGTGGCAGCCATTTTAGTGCGGGAGCTCTTGGTTCGCACGGTGCTCGATCTGTCCGTTGTAAGTTTGTACTCAACCGGTGGACTGCGTATTCGAGGTTGAATTCCAAATAGTGACGCAGGCGGGACAGTAACTGTTGCGTTGGCTGTGCTAGATTTACCCAGGTTAAAACCGCTGTAGGGCGAATAAGCGACTCCAAAAGCACTGTTTACTGGAGCTGTCTTGAGTGGAGTTTGGAACTGTGGACCAGCGAAAGTGCTAGCAAACAAAGGGCTGATTGGCGCGATGAGGTTCGTTGGTGGCAAAATACGAGTATCTGATCGATTGGAAACTGAAGCGAGCAAAGATTTTAGTTGTTTCCATTGCGTCTTTTCTAATGTGGTTCACCACTATACGTACCGGAGCGGTTGCTAGCAATACCAATGAGGTTTTCATAGTCGTAGTTATAAGATGCTTGTACCTGATAGTCTATTGCGTTGTAAGAATAATGATATTCGGTCACTGAATCAGAAGCTGCAGCTTTGATACGCATCGTAGTAGTTGCATTAGGTGCACTAAAATCTGGCCACGGAGTTGTACTGATGGATCCGTTGTGAATAGACGAGGAGTTAACGTTTGGTTCGTTAACTGGTGTTCCAAATACGAGCTCGTTTTGCTTCGTGAAGGACAGTTTGTATGGTGTTACAGTAATATTCAGGTTCGTCTCATTCCAGGACGACTCTGCAACGGACTCCGTGGAGAAAGGCTCCTCATATTGCGTCTGCAAAGTGGGAAAATATAATGCCATTATACATAACCCACTTTCGCCAGTACAGCATACACAAACGAACAGTGATGAGCTGTAGCTGCCAACCAAGCACCAGTCCACAAAAGTAAATGTACACGCAGGAACGCATCGTCACCTACTACCGTGTTGCGAAACGGTCAAGCTTTGAAATAATAAATCTCGTTAGTATTATTTAGAATTTTTTGTCTGCCACTTACAGCGCGATAATGCGCTAAGCGATAATGAGCTTTAAATAGAGATGTAATTTTATAAAATTGTGCCTCACTGTTCGAACATTTCGCTGGACAGTATTGTTACGCTGTGCGTTTTAAAAGTAATTTTCAATTGTTAAGAAATTAATTTGATCCCACAAAAAGAACGAACACACTTCTGAACTAAATGCAAATTTCTTGTTAAAGTGCGTTTTTGCAGTTCGGTGGATTAAAATCGAGTAACTGAATGTGTTTGACACCGCTGCACCGGAAAAAGCCTTTTGGTTGAAGGCAATGCGCCGAATGTATGCAATACGCGCTACACACAACCGGTACGGTACAGTCGGTCATTGTTATGAGTGTGGTACAATTTCCATTCCTTTTTTATCGGTTTTAAAATAGAACTTCAAGGATGCGAACATTAAACAATGCGCTTGGTTTGTTTAATATAAATATATTCGACAGGAAAAACATAAAGTAAATGCAACAGTTTATTCGATTCCAACCGACCAAAAGGGCGTGATTCATTCGCACGGTCGGAGGTGGTATTTTTATTGCATTTGTAAAACGCTTCAAGATTGTGTTTGAGTTTTATTACTCCTTTATGTGGAGCCTTGCTGCGCTTTGGTACTTAAAATACAACCAACCACCGATCGTCTGGTGTAATAATAAAGAAAATAATGATATAGTGCACCGGGAGAAGAATGAAACGAAAAGTTTCCTAGGTGGATTTCACCGCTCATAGTAGTGGTAGTAGTGGTAGTAATACTATTCAAGTATACGAACGCATATTAAAGCTTACATTGTAGCGAGATATCAATGAAATGATATTTTACCACCAGACGCGCCGGGCACCGTGACTGCTCGACCCACCATTAGCGACCGGACCAGGACAGACAGTCCATCCGATGAACCTGTACGGTCACCGTCGCGCGCGAGCTCATTATCAGCGTAATCCGACTTTAATTTACTCTGAGCTCAATTCATGATGACCTAGGCAAAGGGTGACCGTGCGGGGCATCTTCGCCCGGCACATCCGTTCGGTAAAGAACCAAAGTTGCGGTTGAAGCACTGCACCGCTGCGGAGCAGCGTGGGTTTTCCGGTGGCCGGGGTGTTTATGACAAATAAAGTTACAGTTTTCGCGAACGCTCGAATGCGGCAAGGATTGCAAACAGGGCTTGGTTTGTTTACAGGCAGAAAAAGTGGAAGCACTCGCGCTCCACTTTAAGCCAGACTACGGAGAAGTAAAAAAATAAATAATAATATCACAACAGCGAAAATAAATGTTCACTGCAACAGGGAAGCTTGCATAGCTCCGCGGTTGGCTCCGTTGTGTTGGTACTTTCCTTGTCGGTGCATTGCAAGGGATACGAAATGGTTGGGAGGTTTTGGTTTATAAATTTTCTTCGGTACGCGTGGGATTAATTTGAATAAACCGAAAATTGCCAGCTAAACGATGGTTTACGTTTGCTGCAATGCAGCCAAGTACGAACAATTTGCTACCACTTCGGGGCTATGTTGTGTGTTGTTGAATGTTAGCAAACACTGCTTAATTTTTATACCTTAACATCTCATTTATTTACCCTTTTATGGTCCCAATTTCGGGGGAAAAAATACTATAGATTACATAGAAATTAATTTTCGTGGCTTCACTGCACAAAACGTTCACCGCATTGAGCTGTCAAAACTTATCAGCCAATAACTGCAATACTGCGATGAAAGCAGTCCGTCTAGTGGATTCCCTTTTCACACGAAACCCGATACAGACAAATGACTTGATCATCGAGGAATGTCCTTGTTTTTCTTCTTTTTTTTTCTTCTCCCGCCTGTAAGATCCGTTGTATCTGATCATTAATGAAACGTATAATTTACTTCCCCCCTCCTCCTCCAGAACTGCAGCACCAACACAGTTGGCGTGCAATTCGAGTAAAATAAGAAGCTTGTGATAAAATTAAAATATAGCATTGATGAAATTATTTGACACTGGGCACCGAACTCGGGAACTCGGAAGAAGAAAATATGATATTTCGCTTGCGCGTGCACACACACACACACAACGCACAGCAAACGCGCGAAAGCCATGGGCAAAACATAACACGGCAAGGACAGCAGCAAGGAAGCATACGATAAATACGGCCCGAAAACAAATGATTCCAGTGGGTAGAATAAATTAACCAGAAGCATGTAATCGATAGTCTGACCGGAAGGATGGGTATATGACGGTTTTTTGTTTTGTTTCGGTAACCATCACCCGTTGCCCAGAACACATTGACCAACAAACAACAGGAAGGCAAAACACGCGACACGGCTACGTTCCGGAGTTCGGTTCTGCTTTATGTCGCACGGTACGGGCTCATCTGCTGCTGGCACATATGGTTGATAGGATATTGATACGGCAGTACCGGCATGTTGGGGTAGTACAATGGCCACTGCCCTCCCATGGGTTGATGTAACGGTGGAACGACAACGTAGCTAGTGTACGGTGGCATCGCATGAGGCTTTGGATCGGTGGGACCATAGCTAATCGGAGGCACCGTAACCGTGATCCAGGTGGGTTCCATCACGTGTGGTTTGGTGCCGATACGCGGCTGTTCGTCCACGGATTGAATGGAATTGTAATCCGGTGTGGTGGGAGACTCAGGGACATAGTCCTGCAAGTGCTGCGGAGAAGGGACTCAGATGTAGAACAGCCGGCAGAAATATGCAACACACGGGTTGTTGTGCCATCTTACCACAGTCGGAGCACACAGCACTGAGGCTGGGAGCAAAACTCCAGCCAGTATAACGCACAAACGGAACATTTTGGTTGGTACGATCCTCACGCAGTCGGCGACTGTTTAGAACTGTTGTGTGAAATATAACCAAATGCACTACCAGCAGCATATAAATAGCAATGATCGATCCACGATCGGGAACGAGGCTAAGGGCTTATCGGTAATGTGGTACGCAAAACTAGTTCAATTGGCACGTGGTACACAAAGTTGCACGCCATCCGATGATAACAGGGAGCAGTGCTTTGATTGCCGAGAATGTGCAGACAGTTTTGACGATCTGTTTTGTAAACTGATGCAAATCGCAAGTTGCTCAGAACTTCTACCGTGGAGGGTGCATTTTTTTCCTATGCGATTCGATGCAGTATCATGATTGATGGCCGTGACATTGTTTGGCGTTACAAGAGTGGAGTGTGTGTCATGCAGATTGCATACTTTAATTATGCGTTGTTGTGCTAAAGCGCCCAAATGTATGCAATTGGGAGTACGAAGGGTAACTTTTAACACGGATTTAAAGTGTCGATCAAATTGGTGGTAGAAAAAATAAATAAATTGAGTAAATGTGTATGCAACGATTTGGATTTTTTTCCGAAGCATATCGCACATTACCATATGGAACCAGCGCGTCTGTCGACCAAATCCTATTTATCTAATCCTGTTTAGATTGTAAATCACCCGCAGCACACGAAGACTAACTCCCACCGCTCATTACTCAATCATACGGAAGTACACAACGCAAACACTCGAGCACGCTTCGATCGAATGTGTGAGCTCGAAATAAATTTGAACCGTGCGCCACCGTACGGAGTCCCGCGAGGCTGCCGGCTGAATGCCAAATGGTCCTACGTGATAGCGTTCGGGGGTCTCAAACGTTATTTCTGACAGGGAACGATACGCCGTCCAACGTTGGCGACATCAAAATCATGTTTTCATGCATCGGAAGTCGCTTCGGGAGTTCCGGACAGGGTTCGTACAGCCCACGAACAGCCCGTTTGTTTCGGCAGTTTACGAGCTGTACCGGGTTTTGTTTCTGGGGGTTTATTTATTTTTTCCTGTGCGCTTCCCTCCTCCGTATCGCCTGGGCCAAAAAGGGTAGCAGTATTCTTAAGACAGTTTTTCCCTCTCGTCCTCATGCAGACTTATCATCCGGTTTTGAGACAGGCAAACGAAATTCAAGTAATTTCCAATCCCATGATGTTCGCGCACGAAATGTTGTTTGGGAATCGGGAATATACTTCTGTGCCAGACGGTACCGTACGGAGCGGGTCCTAAAACTTCGACCCGAAAATCGACGCTTTACTCTCCTTCCACGGACGTATTTGCATCCGTGGTGCTTTAAAATTCGCCTGTTTGGTTTTTTTGTACGTCACCGTGCCTTGAGGGAAATAGTACTTCGAACGACAAGCCTTTGGCTTTGGCGAATTTCATCCGTTTTTTTTTTGAAAGAGCAAAATAACATAATCGTGCAAAGTGTTGCCATTCGTATGTTATGTTTTCATTTTGTCCAAATCTGTAATATACAACAGCTAATTTCTTCTCAAAAGTGGATATAACTTTGTTACCCAAAATTGTGGTCTGTCAAGTACACTAGCGCCATCTGTAAGCAAAGACACGGCGGCTAATTTGCACACTTAATGCTCATTTACATACTCGATGCCGCAACCGCAATTTATTAGTTTAACATACTCGAACAATTAATAGCTATCGATTGCGGTTCATTCAAAAGATATTTAATTATAATCCGACAATTAAAACACTCGTGCTACTATTACCATACGGCCGTTGTCGAATGCTCAAACAAGCCTAAGCCGGAGCAACAAAAAAGAAGGAATTATTACACATGTAAATGACACGCAAGCAATCAATGGTATTCGATGAATGCGTTATATTGCCACCATCGACCATGATTGAATTTTACAATCACAAAAACCCCGTTCCTTCTCCACCAACCCACCTTCGTTGGCTCGTGTGCCATCCCGCGCTTCCCGAAACAGGAATTCAATCACAGACCGCTTCGATTCATCTCCACGGCAATCGGTGCATGTGCGTAAGCACTTGGTGAAGGAGGTGAAATAAACCATCGAGAAATGAAATAAAATAAATGACGCACAACCATAAACAGATTTACAACTCACCCGGTACGGTCGGTCGGCCGTTGGTCTCCACCCCGTTGGCAAACTGATTCCAAACCGATTGGCACGTCGTCGTCGTCGTCGTCGACGTAGTCACCGAAAGTACACGTGAAGAAATCGTTAAAGTTAACAACCAGAAGTCCACCATGTCGTTCCGATTCGGATCGAGCAGCGTTGTGTACAATTAAAAACTGAATATGCTCTCCTACCCCGATTGGATGGGGTGGTTCGATTCAAAGTATTTGGAACGTTTTTTTTTTTGGCGCGAGTTGGCGCCTGCTACAGAGCGGAAAATATCAGTCCGGCCCTAGGCCGCGTATCGGCGAATTACGCGCAATTCTGGAAGAGTTTTGCTAAAATGTTTCCCGTATTCTTTGTATAGGTTACAAAGCCACTGATTGCGCAACAAGTTCCACGCCGTCGGGCGTGGGCTGTTTGCTTTTATTGCTTGCCTTTTTTCCGAATTTTATTTTCCGTGGCTCTCGCATCTCTACGGTTTGTTTCATGTGCCTGCCAGCGAGAAGGGCCACTTTCATTATGCGCGATGGGAATTTATAAATTGTTGACTGAAAGCAAATATTCGCACCACCTACCACACCAGCACCGCACGTTGCCGGGAGCAAGGTGGGTGTTGGAGGTTCGCAGAAGATCATAAAAACATAACGACTGTGAAATTGGTCGATAATTAACGACTCGATCGTGCCATAAGACGGGCCCCTGACACTGCCATCGGGTGGAGAGTTTAAACGCAGCGTGAAAAGAAGTCATTTAAAACCGGCGAAACAACGGTAGGCAACGGTGACACGGGACAAATTGGGTAGAATGCATTGTTGCAGTGCTGTCCTGTCCTGTCTTGGATGGTTTCGCTTCGCCCTGCTGAGTGATTAAAGCCTGGGACAGGAAGGTCGCACTTGGCAGGATGCAGCCGAAAATTAGCTGCCCCACTCGGCGGGGATGCCCACAAAATGAGCTTTACTCGACGGGGTTCTGTTGGGCCGAGTCTGGTTATGGTTTCATCTACAGAACAGGAAGTGCCAGTGCCAGACAGGGGGTTTGTTTGGTGGAGAGCGCCCAATGAGAACCTTGAGACGTTTACATTATCCGGCTCGTAAGCTCCAGGATAAAGGACAAAGTCTAGAGACACAGTCTCAAGTCATCCAAGCCTTTCCAACCGTTCATTACGGCCAATTAGTGAAACACATGTCAACGATAAATTTCACGCCATTTTTACAGTCTACAATTGCGAACCGTTGCCCAGTACATTGGGAGATCCGCCGGGAAACACAAGACCCGGGCAGCTTAACGACCACTCGAAACATTGCATACTGTTTGGCGCTTTGGATCGGTTCGGGATGAACAGAAACCGAACGGTTTCCAGCGGGTGTTGGGATTGTAATCCGTGATGAGGATCTCGTTCCCGATTCCACCCGCTGAGTGACAAGTTTTATCACGGAACGAATAATTAAACACGGTCGATGGTTGGTTGAAATTAGGATGGCGCTATAAAAAAAAACAAGCAAACAAGCACTATAGTTGCTGGTGGATCACACGATCGTGCCTCGTCCAAACACGGACAAAGTTATGGTACGGTTGTCGTCGCCTGGAGTGAAGGTCACCTCCATAAATCATGCCCATCCTAAAGGTGGACGTTTCGTGACGAATTCCAAACCGCACGGTTTCACCATCCGAACCGGGTCGATATTGATTTCTTACCGACCGTTCGAGCCGGTGATCATCTTCGTGGGAGAAAACGGAACGTATGCGTCTCGCGCGACTGTCTGTCAACCGCGAGAACAATATCTGGACGACGGCTCTACTCTATCGCTACAGTCTGCATCTTTCGTACGTTGTGTCGGTTTTATTGCTCTCGGTTCGCCTGGAACATGGTTCTGGAGCCAATTTGATTTTTATGGTACACCGCGCTATAAATAAAAAAAAGCCAACCATTGATAACAGTGGACGCTGCAGCAAACGTTTCGGTGTCGTTAAAGATGATTAATTGCACGGGCCAGGAACGGAAAACGGTTGGCAGATGTGGTTGCCAGACGGTTCATCATGTCATGCGACCACACTGGCACTGATCCACCGTCTCATAAACGTGCTTGAAATTGATTTTTCTCCTCCCGCCGGTGAGTGCGTACACAAAACAAAAGCTTATTGATGCTCATGGATGGGGGTGATTTTGCTTTCAGGCAAAGTAAATGAAATTGATGAACGGTTCCGTGAGCAGGAAAGCGTTACATTAAAGCTAGCAATAGAGCATCACCGCGGTGGAAACATTTCTGTTTTCGCTCTGTTGGCGCATTGTTACACCGCGGCACAATTGTTTCACGATCCAGCGACCGCGACGAGGGGCCGATCGGTGAGCGCATGAATGAACAGCTAGGCAGAGGTTAAACGTGAATATTTGCATCCTTTTTCATTATCTCGGCCCGTGCGGTGGAATCGGATGCGTAACGCAGAGACACACAAACGCACACGCACACTGGAGGCACGAGATGGCCTCCAGGAACTCAACAAGCGAACGGTGCAGGGTAATGAAATGTGTGTAATTAAATTTAATAATCCATCCACACACGGCCACAGACCGATCATCATATTTGTACATTATTTTCGATTGGCTGCATCCTCCGGGCTCGGGTGCTCATCACTTTAATGCCACGGTGTGCAAACCCAAACACTCCCGTGGCCCGATGAGGCTAGGTCGTGGAGCTGCCATTCCAATGCCTGCCCGATCCTTGATGCCCGGAAGCCTCAAAACATTGGTCAACTTTTCTAGCACTATCGTGCGGTTGGCACCACACGCGGGGCTTGAGGTCGATTTAAGCCTCGGCCAGGACGAGAGTTGATTGTGGCACGCGGATATTAACACGCATACGCAAATGCACACCCGAAACCGAAATTAATAGTGGCCTGGTGCATTGTTTCTGCGGTGCTTTCCACTTGAAGATGGATGGCCTCGCAACCGAGTGCGCTATAATGTTTGCGTACGCATCCGGACCGCTGACCTAATGAATGGTTTTCGAGTGTGATACATTCGGAAAAGGAATTCTTTCAGATTCCTCGGCTTTGTGGCACAGGTTTATCGAGTGCAGTTGATGAATGTAGCCACTTGCATACGATACATATTTACATGATAAGTGTGTTGGAATGCGTACACTGTTGTTGATTTGAAGAGATAATTAATTAGTTCTCTATGGTGGAATATCTGCAAATTAAGCTAATGTAACAGAGTTAAGCTAGAAATGTCACTCAAGGTATTCCAAAAATCTCGATTAAGTAAAAGATGGAGTACGCTTGAGGGGAAATATTATTAACGACATGAATAGTTGTGATTACTGTCGTTAAATAAATAGATTAAAAGAAATTGATAATAATTTTAGCACTGAAAAAAAAAATCACACCGAAAGCAACCGCCAGGACACTGTGATGTTTCAGAAGAAGCATGAGTGATTGACAATGATGGTGGGACTCGTTGAAAGGTATTTATTATGAGTTGCCTGAATTTAATGCGCGAAATGTGATGAAATTGTTAATATCTTTTGTGAGAAATTACAATTAATAATTTTAATGGTAAGCTGCACACAATGACAGTGCGTGTTGAATGTAGCACTCTCGATCAATAGTCAATTGAAAGTCCTGGAGGATAAGAGACTTTCTCGTAGCACAAGCAACATGGCATCAAGAGCAGAGTAAACATTTTCGTTTGCCGCTGTTTATTTCTTTCAGAATAGAACAAGGATCTTATTTACTTATTTGTGAGGTGCTACAACCACTTCACCGTCTTGGTCTGCTGCAGGAGTCTTATAAACCTGTAATATAATGATCTAAGGTCATCATTATCTAAAATTGAGGATCTTCCTATTCGCTGCCTGGTTTTTAAAGAACTCACCCAAAGATGGTATCTTATCAATGTTTAACTATTCTATTAGCCACTTCTACCTCTTACGCTCTTCCGCATACTTAGCTTAATTATTTATTGGATACTTAAAATCCATCCAAGCACATCATACACAACCACTAACAAAACTATGGTCCATAAATTAAATCTTTCACCCTAAACATATTGCATCTGCAACATCACATCCTACAGGATGCTCATGTCCTATTAAAGATACCAAACAGAACAAACCCAAAAAGGGAGAAACAATACTGAGCTTCAAAACATGTCGTTCGGATATTTATTACCGTCAACACGAATTTGCCTTCCAAAAATAGACCTGATCTCTTGATATGTGCTACATCCTTCAAAACATATGGTGCATGGCTTGGTCGTTCATGGACGGTTTCGTGGCGGACAATTGGAAGCTTTAGTGTAGCAAACTTTAATACGCGGAAAACTGTGCTGCACGAATTCGTTATGGTCTGCGGCTAGTTCCTTCCCGTCACAGATTTTTCGCCTTTTCTTCCACGAAACACACCGAACGAGCTTTAACGCGGGTTAACCAAACCTCGAAAAAGTAAAACCCCGAGGAGTCCACTGTCCCCCAACAGCCAAATCCGGGAAATTGGTTCGTGATTTGTGGTGGTAATTAATCTTTGTTCCGAAGACCACAGTCTCTCGCCTGCCGGCTGCGACTTCCCGTTTTCGCCGAGCTGTGTCTACGTCTTTGACGATCGCTTGCCCCGTTTCCGTTGGGTCGTGGCGTTCTGGGTTGCCCGGGGTTCTCGGTTTGCCGCTTCCCGGAACGTTCCCGTTCTCTACCAAACTGCTTATCCGGGTGTTGAAACGATGATATTTTATGGTAATTTTTCTGTCCGCTCACGATGACAGGGAAGGCGTGAATTGGTTCAAATTACAAACCGCTTCACAAAAAGGCACCAGACA
The DNA here is from genome assembly GCF_943734725.1 of Anopheles marshallii. Classification (NCBI taxonomy): domain Eukaryota; kingdom Metazoa; phylum Arthropoda; class Insecta; order Diptera; family Culicidae; genus Anopheles; species Anopheles marshallii. The sequence goes on along the minus strand of NC_071326.1, from coordinate 29,945,442 downwards.
TCATCGAATGTTGTATGTCGCACGAACGGTACATGCCCGCCGTCCCGATCGATCGGCTGTTGACGGGGGAGTGTTTCTCGGTGTCTCACCAGCGGAAGGAATCCGGTGACTTCGACGACCGGCAAACGACACACACATGTGAGCCAACTTGCTTCCGTCCGGCCGATCGGTCCGTTTTTGTGGTGTTTGTTGTTTCTTCCTTCTCGTATTTTTTTGGGGAAGAGTATGCTTTGTCTTGGTTTTTGCCAGAGAAACTGAACCCGACACCATATGATCCTAATGATGACATGTTGGAATTTTTGGAACGCTGCACCGAAACGTTTCGTTCCCGCGCAAGATGTCACACGAGCTGTGTCAGCACTTGTGCTGCGAGTTTCTCAACATTTTTTGTTCTTTATTTCGCCCGTTCTCAGTGTTATCAGATGATTTACCGCGGTTTCATTCCGTAAAAAAGTTTACAAACTGCAATCAAACATTGTGTTGATTGTGTGGGATTTAAATTGGTATGTCATCGTTTGTGTTGTTTGTGCCCCGTTTGGCGCTATCCCAAAACACCGAAACACATTTATTATGCAGCCTGTTTTGGGTAGACAAACGGGGGTAAACTACATGGTAGTTTAATGTGTATTTGCTAGCAGCTACCACTACTAGACGTGCTTGCTGCTTATGAATTATGGTTGCGATTAAGCAAAATACCCAACTGGAAGGAGCTAATGGTTTTGTCACCTTGCTGCCGAAAATGGGTAACAGCATTAAGTTATGAATATTTTACGAAATCTCGAAACGAGGAATACGTCCAACAGTCCTACAAACGACGCAAAGAACAACTTCATCAATACCATTCCGAGGTTGTTGTGTCGCGAACACGTCTGGCGATCATGCATGGACGTATTGAGCTGGCCGGCATCGATTCAAGGGCACGTTAGCGAAACCAACAACACCGCCCACTATAAACGGCCGCCCCGTGGGATGCTGGCGGGACGATAAATTGCCGACAACATCTTTAAATAAGCTGATCAAAGCGGACGGTCTCGTTTCCCATGGGCGGAACCGATCGACTACGAATGCGAACGGGCGAACAATCCTTTCGGGCTGCACAAGTACAACTTCAGCGTCCCGCATGTTGACGCCATCGTGCAGCACACGGCCAATTTCATCCGCTGCCTTATCGGTATCCGGTGTCTGGTTTGCTATCGGGCGGAGGAGCAGAGGAAGCCACCGATGTGGCACGTAAAATTAGCGGAAGATCAAAGGAACCACTTCTTGAATCGTTTGTTGTCTCGTATCGTTGAATTCACCTGCACCAGGCCATCCAGCACCGAACCCCCGGGGTAGTAGTTTTTGTGTGCATCCTGCGGGCGGCAGATGAAACGACGTCCGTAGTGGCAAATGTGGTGGCCAAAAAAATACTAGGATCATGAGCCACCGAAACGGTGCACGGTTGCTCATCATCTAACCTTAAAGGGTCGATCGTACAGCGCCGGGCTGTTGGAGTGCAAGAGGACATTTGCTCTCGCGTCCACACAAACACACGTGTGAAGATGCAGGATATCAATTTCCCGGTGGGGGATGCAAAAAAAAATCCGTCTTTTCCACCATCCTTTGACAAATCCGGTGTCTAGCTGGGAATCTCTTCAAATACTTTATGCTTTCGACGGGTTTTCGAAAATTGTTGGTAATATTTTCTGGAATAAGATTTATGAAACTACACTTTAAAGACAGTGGAGAAAATATTTTACCATCTGTAATTTAAACGAAGGAACGATCTGCTGTACATGATTTAAAATCATCTCTCAACACTTGCTTAGCCGTCTAATTTTCGACCAGCTTGCCCTATATGAAACCCTCCTAACAAAAGGCGACACAGCAAAATTAGATAACGCGGGATGTTTTTGATGGCCAGGATGTGTGTTTGGTGTTAGCTTCCGTTTCGATTATATTCTTAGCGACGGACGTGATTCGAAGCACCGAGTATCGGTAGTGCTTGCGTGCCACGGACAAAATGGGCCGGCGGAACAACTGCTGCTGGGGTTGCGTTTGCTGATTGGCAAAAGGTGACGATCGTCGCAAAAATAAAATAGAGACGATACACACAAAAAACCCCTGGCAACATGAACCCGATATACGGCAGGAAACCAACGGCATATTCCGATGCTCGAAGGATGGCTCAAGGATTCTATGGTAAGAGTTTAGCAAAGGCATAACCATCGTTGTATTTGTTTTGTGTTTATGCCGTACCCATGTTTTTTGTTGCGCAATTTTCCTAAATTCTGTGTGAAAACTTTAGCAAACACAACAAAAAGACACGAAACTTCTAGCCGAAAGGATCGTTCGCTTGTAGCGCCCGTACGCGCAGGTGGTGTTCATTTTGTTAAATCTCTGTATATGATGTTCGCTTGGAAACTGTTTTCACCATCTCCCATTTTTGTTTTGGTCTGCAAAGATTTTTCGGATCATCCATTTAATGAAAAGTGTGTCCACACGGGCGTCTGATTGTATTCTACGGCAGCTGGTGGAACTTCCACATCAAAGCAGATAATGTGGTGTCTTGTTTTTCTACTCCTGGCGGTGTATCTTGCAGTGATAGGGCACATGAAACACTTCGATCGGAGTTAAATTAAAAGTTTAAAGGTTTGGTTTAAGAAGGGTTATTGGTGAAACAATCTTGAACCATTCGGTTTCGTAGACGAATTCACTTTTCTAAAGTAAATTTGAAAGTACATTTGAATCTTATTCTTATCCGGTACAACAAATTCAAACCTTTTCTGGATTTTTTTGACATTATTTACCCGCAGATGGGTTTTTAATCTCTTGCCTACTAGAAATGTGGCCCTATGTGGCATGTGGTCCCGCAACATGAAATGCAACATGCTTACTTATCACTCGATATATTCTGTAAAGATCTTAAGATACCTCGATTTTATCGGGGTTTATAGTTATACAAACCGATATACCTGCTCCACTATATGTCACTTAGACATCTTTTTTTACAAGGGCTTGTTGTTGAGCGAGCCAAACATTCACACATTGTTAACCACCTTTGAATGGATAACATAATTTTTATCTCCATCTAAACCTGCAATGAGCATCTTGGTTTTACGATGAAAAAGTATAAATTTAAACTTTTAATTGGTTTTTTTCGATTTTAATCACATCATCATAAAGAAATCTAAGGATTTGTTTTGTTTATTAAAAAATACGGCTTACGGCCCTGAATCAAAAAATCAGCTGGTAAAATTCACACCTCGCAACCCATGTCTGGGAAACAATTCTATAGTTTATGGATAAGCCGTGTTTCTGTGTTTTAATAAATTGACCATGAAAAAATGTGTGAAGAATCGACTAACGCAGACAGTGTTTGATTTACAGCATTCCGTAGGAGCAGAAATAGAATGTCCTTTCACAGTACAACATTCACTGTTTCATTCGGAAATAAAAGCTTTATTGGATGAACATGCCAGCAAGATTTATCGCGATCGATAGCAAACGATTAGATATCGAAAGATGCGTTTTTAAATATGCGGTTTCAAATTTATTCCATAAGGAAACTTCTTTTTTTTGTCATATGCTTCACAATGTACGAACATGTTCACCAAATAACCGTGCTTTTAAACTAACGGGGCCAATTCCAATAGCAGCAATCCCAGGCCTACCTACGGTCGTTAGACCAACTTTTACCATTTGCGCGTGATTGCTGTGTATGTTGGTTGGCGATGGGATAAAAGTCATTTCGAACTTGGATTACTTTTCTATTTAGGCAGCAGGAGTTGGCACTGCAAACTTCGCAGAATAGTTATATCCGAAATCGTTCGTTATATTATTATCACGCGATTCGTACGCGCACGAAACATTGCACACGGTTCGGTCAGCGCTTTCAACACCAACTCCAAACAGGGCTCCCGGAAGAAGTGCTCCATTCTTTATTTTCTGGTGTCTGTAGATCGTCATCGGAGCATACAACAAGAAAAAAAACCATTACCACTCGGCACATGATAAAAGGAATGAGTTTTTTGTTGTTGTAAAGGTAGCAGAAAGAGACATTAAAAAAAAACGTAAAGTAAAAGTAAAACTATCATAAAACGAAATAAAAACGAAGTGTAAACAGGCTTGAAAGTTGGAAAAAATGGTGACAACGCGAAGAAAAGAGGCGAACAATGGCAATAACAAGGACAACAAACTAGTGGAAACGGCACCCGGTGTCGACAGATTGGTGCAAACAGTTTGTGAACAACAGTGATTTGTACTTGAACGGTCCCGCAGTAGTGGCCTGTGATGATGGTGTGCTGGGTGGTTCTACCTTTTGTTATTATAGCGCACAAGAAAGAACGTACCAAATTGGACCAATATTCAACTGCGTGGCATGAGTTATGATAATTGGAACCAGGAGTACAGGCTCGGTTTTTTTTAACATTTTGGTTGTTGCGTTAAAGTTCTTAGACGCGGAAAAACCACCTTTGGGGAGGTTGTGAAAAAATGCGCCAAAGCTCAAAGAAAGCACAAAGCCTACCAGTTTCAAGATGGAGCAAAAAATGACAAACTTACGCAAGAATAAAAACGCACACGCACAACTTACCTCGTCAAAAAAGGAGATCGAGTGACATGTTTTTTTTTAAAGAAGGAACTTTTTTTTTGGCGACATGCTATTTCGGTCCTTTCAAAACTTTCCGCAACTAATCTAATTTGGAATTTTTCATTCATTCATGAATTATTCAATCTTAACCGGCCGGCATCAAGCAGCCCAACGGTTGGTGAATGCTGTTCGTTCTTGTGTTTTATTTCTGCCCGTCCAAAGTTGTCCAAAGTTGACCATGTCCAGTCACTTGGTGTTGTTTTTTATTCTTTTGAATTTTGTTTTCCACCGAGTAAAAGCGACATGCGAACTTATTTGTTCTGTTGCCACATTAAGCACACCGAGAGTGTCCGGTTCACCTGTCCAAGGTCCACGGGAGGGTTGCTGTGAGTGAACCGTTTTTCTTTCGCTCGCGTTTTTTTTCCCGGAAAGGATTGAGAAAGATTTGCACCCTCTCGCTTGGCTAGGGCCACAACGGTACAACGGCGCAATTGGGCAAGGATGCCATAATCGTAAATTGTAGCCCTATTTCGTTGCGCTTAGAGCTGAATTTTGTGTTTTGTGTGTTCCACTTCTAATTGACTGGTCATGTCCGAGGGCTACAAGCTGCTGGCCAAACTAACGAACGTCCAAACCCATCAATTGCCCCCGGAATGCAACAAATCGTAACATTTGTTCCGCACAAGAGACCAGGAGAGAGTTTCATTAGGTTGAATAATGCAGCAGGCAGCATTATTAAATATTTTATGACTCATTTAAGTAGAAAATCATCCTAAATCGAGCAAAGAATACGCGATGAGTCCTGACCGTTGCCTGGAGGGTACACGGATCCGCTCCCTGCTCACTACCGGGCACAAGCAAATGGTGACGAGAAGCGGATGGTCTATTGAGCTGTTCACCTCAAGCACGGGCACGGAAAGGCTCAAAGTTCATTGATAACTATTTTGGCACAAAAGAGGGGAGGTTGAGCTCCCAGGGGGAATCTTTGCTGTTACTGTTGCATCAAACGACTTCAGGAAGCGGGCAAGACATTTCCCCGGGAAAAAGCAAAACTGTGATCGAACGGTACCCGGCCCTGGTGTTGATAAATGGGCACCGGCACCATCAGACACCGACAAGCAGGGCAACAATCGGTACGGTTGCAAGTTTCTTCCGACTTTTTTAATATTTGATGAAACACTCCCAACCCATCGTGCCTGCCAAGTAGATCGCAGCACAGGGGAAGAAGACGACGGACAAAAAAAGATTTACGAGATTTTTGGCACCTCCCGGGGAAACAACCAAGGCGGCAAGACAAAATACTCTTGTGAGTAATTTAGGATAAATTGAAGAAGAAAATAGGGTGTGTTTGTTTAGAGTTTTGCTACGGCGAACCGATTCGAGATGGAGCGGGAATGGAAATGTGTACCGTGTGATATGGGGTGCGACTTGCACGGAACAAAACAGAAAATATTACACTACGAGCACGGGAGCAAATTGGCAAAAGAAGCCGGTTAAGGGTTAGGGAAGTTTGTGGAATAATTCAATTTTTGTCTCGAAAGTGCTACACTTAATCTTTGAACCAGGAAATGGTAAGATTTGTCCAAACAAATTACGCTTCGTTTTTGCCACCCAAGCGAAGCGGATGGCAGTTTGGATGTCTATTTGAAGGTTGGCATCGTGGCTCAGCAGCACATGATACCTTAGTTTCGGAATTGGGGAATAAAACTGGTACTATGCACATCACAGTGCTTTAATAAAACACGTTTTATCTGGTCTATTATTTAGTATGCCTGGCTTCGCGCAGGGAACACATTCTTCTTCGCTTCCTTACCTTTGACTAACCCATGACAAAGTGCTACAGTATGCAAATCAGACGAGAAGAACAAAAGAAAAGGATCGAAACCCATTACTTTAACGATAATGTAGTCTAATATACAGAGAGAAATGAAAAGTTAATACGAATAGAGCGGACGAGATGCACAGAACACAGTGGCACCATAGAGAGTAGACCATTGGAGAAGAGCAACGAAGGCAAAGCAACACACCCGTCTAGACGATGCATATGCTAAATGGTGTTTTGGCTTTGAGTTTTGTTTTGTGCTCGAACAATAAATCAACCTTCTTCGGTCGTCCGTGGACCAAGTGTTTGGGTCTCGCAGAGCTACTGCAGGTTCTTCATTTATGTCCCTTTTTGCTCACACTGCTTGACCAGCTGTGTACATCGTAGCGTACGTCAAATAGTGACGTACGGAGATGATGGTGATGACCTCAGGGGGCATATGTCCTACCATAAGCGTAGCTCTGCATGTGGACAATAAATTACCAGATATTTTTGCATTATTAGTTCAAACAATATGTGCCGGATCCAAACTTCTCAACTGCAAGGGATCGTGGCGGCGCAACAGTGTCCTGCGAAGGATAGGAGTCGAAAGTAAAATCCTAAAAAACTAATGACCAACATGGAAGATATAGAAGTGAGGGAAGGGGCAGCAAAAAAGGGACATTCGGAACGATTTAAGTTCGTGGATGTTTGTGTTCGGGTCCCTGGACCAAGTGGATGCCGGCTGGTTGACAACGTGATTTGTCCCTCTTCAGCTGGTTAGTGGTCGACCAGACGGTATGTATGAACCAAAGGCGAGGGATGAAAATTTAGAATAAATCCGTAGAAAAAGGTCCACAGGTCAGTTTTAATCCTATTTTGGAAATGTTTATCGATTTTGTTACAATCCTCCCTCTGTCTGTCCATAACATCCTTTACAGACAATGGACCTTCTGGCTGCCACGCTTGGTATATGCTCGAATGGTGCAACAACATACTCACCAACGACCAACGGGCTTCACATGGCCGAGTGACGAAGGACAACAAACATACACACATACACAGCAATGACAGTTTCTAGTGCTTGTGGTGACGGATGTTGGTCAATAAATAAACGGTGCTGCTCACCGGCGGAACAGAGCATACGGCACCGAAGCATAATTCCTACCATATGGCAGCGCATAATCGAGGAGATTAACACCGATCGACCTTCACGATTGGTTGTGCCGTTCCGAAAGGGGCTGAAACAGCTTGAAACCCCGCCACTGAATCTATTAGCCATCATTAATGTTCGACGATGTGCTGGCAGGTACTGCAGATTCGATTTATTAACACCATCCCGACAAGCGGGCGGAAGAAGAGCGACTGTTCAGCTAGTCGCCCAGCGCGACCACGCGTTCTGGTGCTAATAATAATATTTTTGCACTTAATTGATCCTAATTGCGATTTCTAGTGGCCGGGGTTGGTCGCAATGGTGCAGCAGGCAGTGACAGATTAGAAATGCAAAACAGTAGTCTAATCCATTGTCCGGGGCGTTATGTTAATCGGATTAATATATATTGCTTGAGTGATAATGATTTCGGCCACTTTGGTCATCAAATCCTGAATGTTATACGATGGTCTGAGAGTTTTATTTCGAACGACTTTAAATTGAGTATTTTTGTGTTTAATTATTGTGTCGATTTTCATTTAATCCATATATTAAAAATCCATCCAAAAAATCCATAAATAAAATTCATATATTTATTTAGTTTCATATTTATCGGCTCAACGGAACCTGGTGAGTCTAATCCGCTGTACGACAGTCAGTTCACCCCTCATAGAGCTCGTCATTGTAGCGACTACTCCATTGTCCTTTCACACATACGGGGCCAAAAATCCTTCTGAACATCTTCCTTTGGAACTTAGCTAAGAGGGTTTCGTCAATTTTGGACAAAGTCTCGGGGAAGGAGATGTCTCACAGACGTTTGTGAGTAGAATTATATAAGTTTTATGTAGTGATGATAACAAACTCGAATAATGATAAGTACATCATAACAACTCTATTCTTCGATGAACTTTCGTCTTGAACCGCGTTTTGAAATTAATAGTGTTAAATATTGGAATCGAATTAAAACTAATGCCAACTGGTTTGGTTGTATTAAGAAAACTGGGAAACTGACCACGGCCTCAAGCAATCAGAAGTTTACTACAGTTATGATTTTGAGGGTGGCTATTTGTTGACGTCCTAGCATGAAATATTTAATGTAAAAAATAAAATAATGAATACAAAATGTAGTATTTTTGTATTCGTAACATGAAATTTCTTCCAAAAATTACCTCGAAAGAAATGCTTCCTAGTCGACGCATAAATATTTGTTTTGTAAACCAACAGAAACTTTTCGTGCGATACATTCGCTATACCGGTACCCTACTCATCCTTTCTTTCCCGAAGGCTCATTCACCTGTTTACAGACTGGAAATTTTCGTGACAACTTAGACGCTGTAATCCCTATCAGAAATCATCAATGTTTTTGACATGTTTAAAGCCACGCCAGTACGCACATTCCACCGGCGGTTAGGCCGAAAGCAAAGTGACCCTTGCTGGCAGTACATTCTCACGTGCCAATCGCCGCCGCCGCCGCCGGCTTCTGTCAGTCGGATGATTGATCAAAACCAAAAAAAAAAGGAAAGGAAAAAGATGTAGATAAAAAATGTATATCAAGCGCCGCTCAAGAACATTGTCATCAGCATCGGTTCGGTTTTTTGTTACGAGAAGAAAAATTCCCCAAAATACTCAAAAGGATTTTTTCCAGGCTTGTGCAGTTCCCCGTGCGTGAGTCGCCCGTTTAATCGATCATCCCTTCCACTTCACGGCCCGTCGAATACCGAGAGGCCCCGAGAGATCCTTTAAATCCTCTTATAAGCCCAAATTCTGCCGCAAATAGCAGCCGAATGTGTTTGCCTCTTGTAGTCATGTGCAGTCTATGTCCGTATTACGAAGCAAGCGAAAAAAAAGGATAATGCGTAAATGACGCTCCCAAATCACGTCAACCATTGGCAGGACATGTGCTGGGACGGTTGGTTGCTTCGAGTGCAAGATTCGTAATTTTTACGCTTCGCCAAGCCTGTCTAAGTCGGACCGGAAGTCAGGAACCAAATGCAAAATAAATAACACTGCGACGGAAATGAAACTGACGCAGAGGCTTAGTTGGATGCTGAGTGTTTTTTTTTACGTTCGCGAATTCTTCAAGGGAGCGAAGCAATGGTAGAAAAAATGTCAGTTCACCTTAAAATACGCATATTGCAAAATTGTGAGTCACTCTAAAGGGAAGCAACATTTCCGGCTTTATTAAATTTTATGTGATACTAATAATCCCGCCTTCGACTTATATCAATAAGGCAATTTTTTCATATACTGAGTACTTAGGAGCAATCACTAACATGCACGTAGAAGGGAAGAAAAAAGAAATTGTCCTATTCATCACATCCACAACCGGCCCACGATGTATGAGCGACCGAAAATAGGCTGCCAATAAAAGGCAGTAGCTAGCGCCGCTAGAAATGATTTTCATTTTGCCCAGAATAAAAAAAAAATACCCCGTTTTCTGCGAAGTCCTTCGCGTAAATTCACTTAGTTCACATACAATTTGAATTTGACGTACGAGCAAGGCACGTATTATGACATAGCTTGCGAACCATTTCGCGATCTCTCTCTCTTTCTGGCCACTGTTTGCCCGCCCGAATTTATGAAGACTCGATGGGAAGACATGAAATTATTGCCCCATATCCTGTGCCGCACTTATCCCTCGTCCGCTCGAGTATGTCAACGAATGGCGTCGAATTCGCAGGCAGAAAAAGCTGCCTGGCGTGATGAGATGAAAAGGAGCACTTCAGCGACAAACTCGTTCGAGCAAAGGCCTAGACACATCACTCGGCTTCCCCACGAGAAGGTAATGTGTCCCCACGCGAAGCAACTAAAAGCAGAGAACAGGGTATAAAAAAAGGAAACCGATTGGCATTATAATATTGTATACCTATTGCTATAAGTAAAGCCAACCTGAAGAGGGCCACGGGATACACATAGAGAGATAAAAAAAAGGAAACAAAATCACTCGAGCATGCCACACGGTGAAGGTTCAATTTTCATCGCCAAAGATGTGTGTATGCTTTATTTGACACAGTACGCCTGTACCGGCACGGTTTATTCCTCCTGTGGAGCCACGTGTCTAGTGGAGTGTAAATTTCGTAAATTGCGTACACAGGGAAAATTGAACCTGTTTTTTTTCCCTCCCCGACAAAGCACTAACAAATCTTGGCCCTTGTGGTTTTCCTTTCTACTCTCGCTATCCCGCCAAAAGCATCACAATCAATATTGGAATAATGTATTGGCTGTATTTATTGTCAGGACGGGATCTCGCTGATTGCGTGTGTTTGGCAAGTGTGTACGTATTTTATTTATTATTGGGAAACGGAAAATTGTTTGATTTGAAGTACATTTGTATGGAAGCAGATACCACCCAAAACCAAATAACACTGTGGAGCAAAAAAAAATCATTTCACCTAAAGAAGGAAAGTCTGTTAGCTTTACATTAATCGGATGCAATTGTAAAATATTTACCTAACAAAATTATTCCCTCTCTCTCTCTCTATTGTCTCGGATATTACACGGCCCAACATTTGAATCTCTCCCAACTCCCAAGAGTCCCAAGAGTAACGATGGTGCTTCCATCAAACTTCATGGCGAATTTTTTAATCAATCGCTATGTCTACTCCCAGAGGGAACATGCACACGCTTTGTTCGAGGACGCTAAAACAAACAAATCCCGTCGCTGTAAAGCCGATGATGGGAAGCGGGCAAACTATCAGGCAGCGTGCTGTCGCTTTGATTGACACAAATGATGCTTGATTATTTGCCGAAGGATTCTTAGGTTCGCTGCAACTGCAACTGTAACGGGACGCAGGAAGCTTTGTTGCCAACTGCATCGATCCTTACCAATCTCCGAAACCCGTTACAAGGATCGCTAGATCTACCGAATCGTATCGGTCCAACCCGAACAAACGGATAAGCTGGAAACGCAACCCGAACCGCCGGGCCCGCCAGATCCCGGCCGGGATGGACAGGAGTGCTCATTAAAAGCGTACCGCCAAGGGTGGCGCCTAGTGCCGACGAGGCGTTGTGTCGTTGTTTTGCTTGTTTGCTATTTAGTGGAGCGCAAATATTTGAACAGATGCTACAGAACCATCGACCGGGTGCCGGAAATCGATGCGGTGAAACGGTGCGGAAGGGATACGAAATATCGGGGTAAGCGCACAGCTTGCAATTTTGCTAGCCCGGGAGTCGTGTTGCGATGTTTGCCACGCTGTTGACACGGATGTCCTTTCGGTGTGTCTTCGGGGTTTTCGCCGTTTTTCGCCACTGATGGCGTTCGGGCTGTTCTGTCTTCTTGTTCCTCCTTTCTGCACTGTACGCAGGCAGAGAAAAATCGTATCCGAAATTGCTTTCGCGTGTCAAAGTCGCTGCCGGGCGTGAACTGTGCATGGGATGGGGTTAAATGTGTATTGTGTTGATGATCATTGGAAAACATGGCGTGATTTGCGTTTCGGGCTGCGACATCGATTCGTTACGTGACGCCGTACGATTCTCATTTCCTGCTGCTCGGTTGGGCACGTTGTTGTTTCGATAGTTTCGCCTGGTGTAGGTAGTTTGAGCGAGCGTGAAATGACAGTGAAAATAGGAAATAGCTTAAACGCAACACCATTCGATGCGGTGCCGGCTCGAACCGGTTGTGTTTGATTAGCGAAATGAGCTCAAGATTGGATGAGTATCTTTCTTATCAAGGGACGGAATGGATTTTTTTTTAACCAAGTGGACCAAATGGTTGCAGCACATCATTTAAATTTGTTTTATCAATTGTAGCAGGTTGTTTGACAAATGATTGAGTTTTGCTATAAAAGGAATAGAATTCAAATCTTTTACAGTGTATTTAAAACTTTACCTCTAGTAATTTCGATTAACTTGTGTAAATTTTTAATTTATTTTTGGGTCAAACACATCCGTCCTGTTCGGCCAGAAGGCCAACGAAATGTTGCTGGTTAAGTTAATCGCTGTTACAGCAGGGTAATCGTATAGTGTCATTATACCATGCTAGCATCGTACATGTTTGTCCAAACATAATGGGCCAGAAATATTTGTCATTTAAATAAGTTAGATATTCTGGATAGGATATCGTAAGACTAATAAACCATATCGTAGTGTCTGTTTGAGGTGTCATTCATCAGCTATTTTTGTGGTTTATAGTTTCGTGAGTCAGTTAGTACATCCAAAACCAGGACTTATAGTCATTAAAAAAAATTTCTTTAGACACACGATGCTCGTAAGCTGTTTTGCGGTACTGTGTTAGTAACATGAGAACTTTTCATGATTATTAAGAGTGTTTGTCATGAACACCGCTGTGCCAACTTCGCCACAGTCGACGCAGTAAAATAGTACGTCGATGTGTTCTCAATACGCACTTTGGTTGAACTTCGTAATGAGGAGGTGGCCCTACCGACAGCTATTAGTTGAAAGCAATTGGGACAGGGCATCTCTCTGGAAACCTTTTTTTTAATTTTCAATATTACCTAAGTTTGTTTTAGACGTGGAGCAACCCTACAATCTGTTTTTTCTGTGTTTCAGAGCTAACGTTCGGAGTATTCCTTGTGATAGTATCCATTTCTTGGATTATTACCATACACATGTAAAGTTCATATAATGATCATCAGTACCATTTCACCATTCTGCAACCGAAACCAAATAATCTAACAATCTGCCGTGCGGTAAAGTGAAAAGCAAAATCACAAAGCCACCACCGGAAGATGGATATTATCGAACGTAATAAATCGTCCTTTGCGAAGCACACCGTAAGCCATCGAAATGAAAAGAATACCTCGATAGGCAAGTCTACCCGGCACATTTCCTTGACACCTTTGCGTATGCTCGGGAATGGGTGTTTTTGTTTGGCTGCGTTTCGCCTGATGAATGAGTTCAGCCTGCGCCGGTGTTGCGTGGAAAGTGCGTATCATTTCCCGACAAACTTGCCAACAAACAAACACAACAAGCCGTACAGAATGAAGACGCCAGCGTAGCCATTTGGGCTCTGCCGGGTCGACATTCACAGCACAAAACCAGCGACAGGAAGGGATATCTTAGCGTCGTAATCAGGGTGACTTGGCACCTTTTCGGCACCCATAAATTGTGCCGTTTGTGGAAACAACAGCGGAAAAAAAGGAAAAATAAATTACCACCCCTGTCCGGACCGGGCCACAGGACCGATGGGATGTACATATGCGTGGAACGAGTAAAGGAAACGAAATGGTCAGTATTGCTACTATACCGGGAAGATACCGGACGAGTTGAAGGATCACAAACGGTTTTACCGGTACATGTCACTTAGGGGCTCGTTATGTTAACAACCTTACAACTTAATAGATCCTTCTCATACCTGGCAGGACGATAGCATGTATGTATCAGCACATTAAAAGGCACCGCCGTAGTGCAACCATTTCCAGCTATAAGTGTGTATGTGTGATTGCGTGCCAAGGGATTATACCGACACCGATTCCAGAGGTCAACCAATGGCGAACCTGAGGTGATCGGTTTGCATGTTCGCTTGGTGTTTGCGCGTTCGACGGCTGTGTACGTAAAATTCCAAGCTAAAATACGGCCTGCCATCAATGGAAAGATGTATGGGATTATTTCGGTAGAAGACCATGACCTGCCACGTCCAACAGTCGATCAGGTCCAGGCTACCTGGCAAGGGAAAAGTCGGACGAGTCCTTTTCCATAAATTTTGTTGCCACCACCACATTATCACAGCGGCTAAGACCCAATGGCCAGGAAATGCCGTCTCGCGAGAGATCTTCGAACACACACCCACACATACGTGGCGTTAGCTCAATGAGTCGTATTACCGGTGTTTCGGTTTGATCTAAAGTCCCTAACCCGACAAGGGACGCTTTTGCGACGGGTGAGAAAAATGTCGGCTTTTGCGTTATCCCTGACGCCGGAATAACAGAGGCTATCACTTCTCGTTACAATGTCAGGAGCTTGATGGAGATATAGGTAGTGTGTTAGAGGCAGAGGTGGTTCTATCAGAGACGGCAGAGATGGTTAATTAGTCGGGATTAGGGTGAGGTGTTTCACTTCACACCCAGGATGTGTTTTGTTTGTAGAAATTAAGGTGTAATGTCTGAAAGTAAATTATTTAGAGAAGAAGTTGAGTAATAATAACGATAGTAACAGCAAGGCGGACCAGATGCTAAAGATAACATTTATTTAATGTTTCTAAACAATAGATGCAACTCACGAGAAACGGAAAATGTATTAGCATATCAAAGCGATTAATATAGACCTTAATTGACGCTTGGAATTTGGAATGGGCAAGTGTACCTGTATCATTACCAGTTTTTCAATCGGTCATTCCACCCTTCAACCAACCTCCAAAAATCCAATACAATAGCTACGACTCCTCCTATTCCGCTTAAACTAAGCAGTAAAACCATTTCCCGAGAATAAAAACAGATAAAAGCAAGCAAAGTTACCAAAACCTTGCAGCCTAAATTGTGCATTTGTATTGGGAACCGTCCATCCCACTGAGGGAATTATAATTTTCTGCCCGATGTGTTTCGCTTCTGAGTAATCCCGCATGGGTTTTGTTTTTCTCTCGTGCCCATTGGGAACATTAAAAAAGCAGTCTAATTATATGTTACTCGACCCGAATTCGAATCACATGGTGGTTCATCCTCTGAATAAAAGTACTCTTTTTGGGGAAGAAAATCTTCCACCGTTAAGCCGGTCCGAGTGACTTAATATGTTTCGACTGCGAGAGGTAATTATTCAATTTAACGCAATAGCCCTTTTGCGAATGATGTCTTAATTAGGCGGAGCCATTCGCCGGTTTGTGATGGCAGGACAAGGGGATACGATGCGTGCTGACCGAAGAATGAGCCATAAAACAATGACTTCGGCGTTGAAGAACGAGCCGTACGTTTGTTTTGCCTGTGCGTGTGTGTGTATGTGGTGTAATGTACTAAATGCACATGGTCACGGAAGCGAAATGAAGACATTAATCTGCGTGTGGAGCATGTCGATATGAAGCCCCGTTGCTGATGGAGGTTTAGAGGGAGTTTGCTGCTGCTGGTACTGACAATGATGATGGATGTTTTATTTTGGAAGAAGGATGCGTCAAACCGATGCGTCTTAATTTTTGCAGCCGCCAACTGTCCAACCCGTCCACTTGTCACTGAGGTCATGAAAAATGTATCACCTCAAAGGGATGATCTGTGTCAATGTCGCGTCGCGTGTGGTATCTATTATTCAAACTATCCACAGCACTGGCCCATAGACAAAACGGTGTGTGCGTCTGAATGTTGCTATTCACACACAAAAATGTCTGACTGAACGTTGAAAGGCAACGGAGAGGCAAAAAATCCGCTTCATAAGGGCACTGGCTCTTGCCATCTCGTTCCGAACTGTACCGACCGTGCCAGCGGTATGAATAATTTAAACTGATGACACTCCAAGAAGCCAACAGACGGTACCAGATTGGTCGCGTAGAGGAAGGAAGTGGAACTGATCCTAGAGAATCTTCGGGTTTCTGCGACTACCCTGCTGCTGGTACAAGCGTGTGGCCACCATCGGCGATACCGTTCAAAACCCTCGCGAGAACGCGCGGTGATGGTCTCGGTGGGACCAGAATTCTGGTTGGGCATGTATAAAAAGCACACAATATCCCAGTAGCGTGATCGCGGGGATGACATGGGTAGACATAAATTTTATGATTGACAGGTTGATTTAGTTAGGCCTCCATTTTGGCTTCCTCGTTACGCATAACCTTTTACCTTTTGTTGAGGTCTTTTGTTTTTCTTCTTAACATAAACCATCCATCGTGTCGACATGTTAAATAAACATTAAAATGCAAGGCTTTTTTATAGTACGATTCTTCAAATGTGAAGTATTTGAGAAAGCGATCCGAACCGAATCGACATTATTTTGTGTGAAATGAGAATAGATTTTTCAGAAAAAACCACTCAAGAACCAATATTAATTCATGGAATAGTGAAGCAAATTGACAATTGAATTGCCACAATAAGAAAACTGCAACGTAACTGTTAACTTCTCGAACCGAAACAGTGCTGCAACTTTCTTTGGGGAGGATCTTCCACTATTCCGATGATGATGATGGGCAGCTTACTGATAGTGAGACCAGTGTCTCCCGTGTTCCGGATGTCCTGATGTGAATGGGAGCGTGTAATTAAGATGTGCAGTACGAAACTTATGCTGAAAAGCATCCCTATGGACAAACTCTCCCACAGAACTCTGAGAGATTGCAGCGGCAAACTTCCAGCTGATAGTTCAATTTCATTTTGACAGATTATTTAATTACTTTGCGGTTGACGTGCTTGCCCATGGCAGCACACAGCTAGGATGTTTCGAGGCTCACGCCAACCTGGTCACCTCACCGGGAACCCGGGATGAAGTTGGCAGATGCAGCACGTAAGTCGTAAGGAATGGCACCTTAAATTGCTTCAGGTCATTAATTTTAATCTTCAACTCCCTTCTCGCAAAACGGACACGTAGGACCCAGGGTTCGGTTTGTCCGATGGGTCGGCAAGCATCTGTCGAATGTTTGTTCCCGCCCCACGCAAAAACGAACTGCTCATTGAACGGTAACCGGATGCTTTGAAGCATCGATCGCTTTCCATTTCAATGGGGCGGTATCTGGACAGGAAATGTCATCTTGAGCATCGCTCTGCTGGACAGTACCAGGTTCCTTAACCAGAGCTATACTTAAGACACAACGTCAACCCTCGCCCCATGGAAACTAATTTACATTCCACTCTCGGCCACGGTTTGGCGTTACACTCTCCTTACATACACTTCATTTGAGTGCGGTTGGCCGTTTTGTGGAGCGTGCTCACCAAGATGCAATCTAAGATTCTCAAGTCCGGAACAGTCGCTCGGTGCAATCAACGCACTTTATTACTGGAAGGGTTAATTGAATAATAAGAGCACGGGCGGACAAGTGTAATACGTGCAGTCTTGTGAAGATGGTCCGATATGTTCGGCCTAGTTCGTGAAGTGTAAGTTTCATCTTTGGAACGAGTTTTGATCGAAATGCGCTTTGATGTTTGCTGTACCACATCTTCCAACTCCGTTTGACGTTTGATGTGAGATGTATCGGATGAGATTTAATTATGTTTTACCTCTGCCAGGAACGATTTGGAAACGGGACGCGAACGGAGCTTTATGAATAATTTTATTTGAAGTCTCTTGAAAAAGACTGGCTATCTGACTAGCTACTTAAAAGACACTAAAGGCTGTCTTTTCGAGTGATGATGTGCGGATCATTTTTATTACGATAGATTTAAGAATTGACTGCAGTCTGAAGGATTTCAATCAGATACAGGAAAATTCTTTCTCATATTTTACATTTACTTAACAACTTCGTTAGTAATCTTTTCTTGCTCCACCCTCATTATGTCTTATTTCGGTATCCAGTTTGAGAAGGGAAAGTGAAACTCCAAGAACAACAGTTAGGTTAACGTACCCCTGTGACATGGTGTCTGCGATCAAACCCTGCTCCCCCATTAGCATATGGATTTGGTGTTGGTGCAAACGTATTGGAACTGGAAGGGACAACACATCCATTGTGGACTCACCGGGGGACCTACTCACCGGACACAATATCGCTTGTCCGAACCTCTAATAATGGTAGTAATGATGATAATAATATAACTCAGAGCTGCAACCTCGTGCTCTGTGCGGGGTGCGGATAGGGTGCATGTTATAGGCGTCGGTTGCACGCCACGCTCCATCTAGCTCCGCTTGAGCAGGGCACCATTTTCCCTGTGGTCGGTGCATTACTGCGTCGTTGATACGCTTCAGAAATGAAACGGCGCATAAACATTCTAATAAAGTCATTATTATTTATTATGAACGATCACCGATTTCACTGCTGTGTGTGTGTGTATTTTCAGCTGAACATAGCTGAATTGGATAGGGAGTAGTTGGAGTTGAGGATTGCTCGGCAGTGCTACATTTGCATTCCTATTGGTTTTCCACACTCGCTACCATACCAAACCATGCACCGGTAAAGACCTCAAAACCAAACGGGGTGGGTTTTCAATAGCGACTCTGCCAGGTGAGGTTTGTATTTAGCTGGGTGTACAGATGGAAACCATCCCCAGTGTGGACAGTCGATCGGACACCGGACTCGGTGAAAAGCGGTAGCATAGATCGCAACAGCAACACCATCCACAACACTCATTATGTGTCGATGCATTTTGCGTGACAAAATGAATTTTCCGGTAATTTGGTCAACCCGGGATGATGGAACTGAAAACGAAACTCGACCGTACCCGGACTGTCTGTTCCGCTTAGGCAAAAAGGGTTCGAGTGTAAATTGGATTCTCTGGCGCTCTAGTCGTATGTCCGCAAAAACCTCTACCACCTCCCCTTCCCCTTCAACACCGGGAACACCCAATCCGGATTAGTGGGCGAGGACATTTTGCAATGCAGTGCGTTCGGTCATGCAATACTAACGATGTTTGCGTGGGTGATGGAATTTATTATTTTTATACCCCATTTACACGCCATGCCACTTTTCAAAGCGGTTATTCAATTTTGTCCACTCATTGTTTAGTTGAGGGAAGCTATGTGTGGGGAAGTTCGGTTTTTTTTCTCTTGCTGTTGGTTGTTATTATTGTTTTATACCGATCACATTCCGCGAGCTGCTGCAAATGCAGTTTATCGTGACCCGGCACACGTGGATGGTACAATCAAATCAACACAAAAATGCCATTCCCGAATGTGTGTGGACATGCGGGGGGGGAGGAAAAAAACTGCGACCAGTTTAGAATAGTCATTCAAAAACGCACCAGTACACCGATGCATTCCGCTAAGCTGCAATAAATGGGCAAATAATTGAATTTTCCCGGTACGTGTTCATCAATCGAAGGATAAACAGATCGTTCCATTACAAAAATCGGTGTTCGTTCGTTTGCAGTGACGTTGTTTTTACAGCTTATTTGCATATGAATAAGTTCCCAAGAGCGATATAATATGCTTATGCAGCACTGTTTTCAGCACTGCCGGTGAGAATTGTTTTGCCTGGCATCACACTTCATAAATAATAGGGCAGGAGCTAGAAGTGCAGTTTGTAAACAAATCGTATAGCGTGAAATAATGAGCTTACCGGTCCATATTTTACTTGCTTCCTTAGGAATCAATAAGTGTGCAGATAATTGCACCTTGTGGCAACTAAACATAAAATTGATAAATGCATTTGAGCACGGTACATGTTTTCTATTTTAATACTTAAAGTTTGAAAAAACTTTATCATTTATCATTTGCTCTATTTTTTTTAAATAGTTTTGCTTTCTATTTTGATTTAAAACTTATTTTGTAGAGCTTTTATTATATTTCTTGTTTTATTTGTTTGAAAACTACGTTATTTTTGCAGTTTTGCTTAAAACCCATCTCGTTGTTCTAATCTTTTCTATTGACTTATTTTATTTGCTGATTCCTTATATCATTATTTATTTACTACCCATTTATTTCTTAACCATTTGCTCATTAACTTTAGACTATTTATTTTTTCATTATGAAGATACTTTCATTATTGAGAAGATGGTAATTTTATTTGTGTTATGTTATGTTATGTTTATGTTTATAGTTAGTTTATCTATTTTTGTACATGATGATTTGAAGATTAAAGCTTACTTCTAAAAAAGTTCAATTTTAATATATTTCTAGATGTTGAAGTACATTCTCTAGCACAATCGGCTTATCGGTTCATAATCGGTTTGATTGGTAAATCTATCTAGAAAGCTATATTTTCCAATTCTTCATAATTTTTTTTTATTCTAACGATTAGTTTGATATGTTTTTAAATAACTTAAATCACATATTAGTACACAGATTATTTATACTTCACTCGTTCCTAAATTTATTTACTACACTTAATGCCGCATTAATGAGCTTTGATTAACCACGTAATACAACGTCGTGTACTCCACTTGCCGGCATACAAGCAGCACATTCCACAAATCGATTCCGAACGACTACATTATTCAACCACGAAACCGTAAAAATCTTCATTAAATTCCCCTCAGGGCAGAATCGATGGGCACTGTTCACAAGTATATTCCAGTCTACTGTAGTCTCATCTTCGAGTTTATGCTTGTGGTGATGGTGTGCTAATGAACATGTGTACAACCACGGACAAGGCCATTGGATGCACCGCATGCAACATGATAAACGGACCAGCGAGCGAGGTAATCGTAACTTTGCAATCAACGAAACTGCCGCCAAGCAGTGCAAAACTATGCGAAGCGTTGTATCGGCTGGGAAAAGATTCGCCGCGAAAGATGACACCGCATTGGGTATGCTTCTCTGAAGGGAATAGGTGATAGGGCAAAAGAAGATGAAAAACCCACATCTCGGCAACAGTTGTGAATTGCACGCAGCAAACAATTGCGTTGATAATCGTTGGATTATTTATTTTATAGACGAACAATTTACCGACCTGTTCGGTTCGATGGGTTGATGAACAAAATAATCAAGTCATTGGCGTGTGCGTGTGTGTGTGTTCTGTGCAAATTGTCCTTCAGAATCTTTGGGGCACTGTTGCGTGGAAGAAAGAACTGGAACTATAAACAGCGCCGGTACACCAATCAACATCACACCGCGCAATTGTTGCACTCATTGTAAGGCAATCATCGCGCTACATAAATTTTGATGCTTCACCGCCACCCGTTTGGTTCGCTTGGTGCTTGGAGTGCCATCGGGTTTATCTGCGTAGCCATGTTGCTTGTGTGCTACCCCAGTTCCACCGCATCGACCACCTCGGCCACCATCATCATGACGATTTGGAACGATGCCATTTGATGCCCGTTTCCCGTTTCGCGCCGGCGCTGGCTCGGTCACCTCTTTGGGACGCGTACCGTGGCTGCGTCAGTATCTTCGGTACGCAAATGGCCGGCTAGTTAAAGGTAAGTAGTATCACATTCCACAAAGCGAATGGCGGTATGGCCTTTTCTGCGTGATCTCGTTAGTGTGGACCATCATCTGGTCCGGCGTCTAATCGGCCGGAATCCTATCGCCTCCGGAAATACGGCGATGCGTGGGAGTTGGAACCGACCGCAAGACCACAGAACGAGTGGTATACCTAGATACCTTCTGGGTGGGTGTTGCTCGTTCACATACACACTCACACACACACAAACCGATACAGTACTCGCGCGCCCGGTTTAGGGTAAGACATGTTCATTGGAGAAGGTTGTTTCAATTTAACGAAGCAAATCACCGCGACTACATTGGGACAAAGCGGGAAGACTAACAAGAGCAAAAACTGGTGGGTGATATATTAGGGATTGGAGGCAACCCTTGGGGGAAGGATGGGTTTGGCCTACATTTGCCCTTCCGTTAACCAAATAAATAATGATTAAGACAGGGCGGTGAAGAATCGGTCGCTTCCAATCAGGGCTAGTCCCATTAAAACGTTCAATAGTAGAATAGGCGGGAGCGTGGGGTGTCAATTTAAAATCCTGTATAGCTGTTACAAAAATGCTGTTTTAATTTATTACATAGAAGAAATTGCGGAAAGATGAAGGAAATTTCATGCAATATATCCCTTTCGAAGCATTACAGCTATTAATGATTGTGCTGAGTAAATATCCCTCCCATTTTATAGCAACGGCAGTTTTAATGAACTTTCACTACAAAGTTGCATTATTTTTATACTTTGTAGCAAACTTACTTTTCAAATGAATTTTGCAATACCTTACCGCAAAAAAAAGAAAACAGAACTCCCCAGCAAACACAGTCACCGTAACCGAAACCGTGCCATAATTTCTGCCAAAAAAATCCCCCAAACGACCATTAGTGCGAAACGGCGTGGATGGGAAAATTAATGTGCGAAATAATCATTCCACGTTACAACGACCATCAATCTCCGTACGACATGCGTGTGCACGGGCGTGGGCTATGCGCACCGCTGCACACCGGGAATGCAACACGACAACGCTGTGTTACAGAAACACCGGAAAGCCGGAAGGAACCGGAACAGGCGCAGGTATGCGGTGAGCAGCACACGGAACGGGACAGCAATTCGGAAATAGGTTTGAAAAACAAGGAAGCTCGAATAAATAAAACAAACCCTATGCAAACCCCACAATATGCGGAACTGGATGCCGATATTGGTTCCGGTGTGTGGGACATTGTTTGTGAGCATGTGTGGTGGTCGTAATAAACAAAAAAGAAAAAAAAACTAAAGAAAGGAACAAAATAGTCAAACGACTCCCGATGTGGCTATACATTTGTGGATAGGATATGAAAATTCGGAACTGGTTGGTACAATGCAGCAGTAAAAGTAATGCTGTACAAAAAGGACACCAGAACGATGTGACCGATAACACCTAGGCCCTGGTTGCTGAAACGTCTCTGTAACACGGACCGAACGTTGGACACAAAAAAAAACGCAATACCAAAACCAAAAAATAGCATTAGTCCTCGTTTATTATTCACGGCTGTCGCAGTGGAACCGGTGCATACCATGCTCACCGTCCCAAGTACGCCATCGCCAAGCCCAGTGCACCGTGCACGCCATTAGTATCCACCATTTTGTGCTATCGAAATGTGCCGCTCGTTCCCTGTTGCCTTCATTAGTTTTACCGTGTTGCAGGTGGTTCGCTTCCCAAAAACGTGCATACGCATCCCAGCGTTTGGGGTTCTTTTTTTTTTTTTGGGATACATTTTTCAGGATCATGTCCCGCCATTCTGGCGTGCGACAATGCCGCGGAAGTTCGGTAGGCTTTATTTAAAAATTCAGTAAACGTGACCCGTTCCGGGATCTGCAAGCACACTTCCGGTCGGCGTTGTGGTGTTGCAAAGTCTCTGGACTGTCAGTAATCGACGCACAGTGCATCCAGCCAGACAACGAATCGAGGTCAATTTTTGATCGTAATGGTGGACATTATTAATGAAAGCTGCTCAAAAGGCTTGATAATTCATGCGTTTGGGGAGTCAAGAAGCGATAATAATTTTTAAAAATTATTTACTTACATGATTTACCCTATTGACATCAGAATATGAATGGTTGTTAAGGACTAGATCACAGCAAACTAACTAATAATAACTTTTATCATTAAAAATTGAAAAATGTACTTGAATTTTTAATATGCGGGGTGAAAATTGAAAATATGAGATAATTTGGCAATTCTTATTCATTTTCTTCTACAATTCTTCCGAATACTAAGAGTACAGAAAGGCGAGTTAAAGTATTTAACATCTCATGAACACCTATATGGAAGGATTTCTTTGTATAATGAACTATTACATAATGATGCTCAGAAGGAGTTAAAACCTCAGATGTCTGTAATAAGAACCAATAGAACGAAGTCTACGAGGCTAAGAAAGATTCTACTAACTACATGCATACTTATTTCTTTGCAAGATTTAGTATAACAAAATGATGCACAGAAGGACTATAAACGTCCGGAATAAAAATAAAAAAGTCGAGATCTAGAAGCTGTTGTACATATGGATCTAATTTTATTTTTGCATAACGTAGTATAACAGAATAATGCTCAGAAGGAGGTTTAACCTCAAGTGTATGGCATAACAATTATAAATCCGAAAGGATGAGCTTTACAAGGATTGTACTAGCTACATCCGCCATGTTTATTAAGATCTATTGTTACAGAGCGACGATCAAGTTATGCGATTGATACTGGCAGTGGCGGATCTAACGGTGGGCGGAGTAGGCGATCGCCTAGGGTCTCGCCGTGTGGGGGGCTAGAGGGGCCTCGAAGAGTCACCCCCCGTTCAACAGTTATGAAATATATTCAGCGCATCCCGTTAAGGATGATATCGGGCAGCCCGATAAGGATGTTAAACTGATCTGAAATTAGATCATGACCACCCATCCCGGGTGGTAATTAGGTGTCCCAATTATCATTCCGCTCAGGGCCTCCAAGGTATGTTTAATGCCCCACTGGATACTGGAGAATACAAATATCGCAAAGGTATAGAACGATCTCTTTCAGGAGATCATGTACAAAATCTTAGTAGTGGCAAACAACTCGGTTACTCACATCTCTATTAGATGAAGCTTGGAAGTCATGGAAGTGCCCTATAAGTTTATCGACGTTCGAGTAGTTACGGTTTGGTCATATAACATCCAAATTAAAATGCTCTTCCGTTTTTTATGTTTTCCCAACGTTTAGCTAGAAAAGGCGCCATTGAATATGTAGTCTTCAAATTTCCAAGCATGCTGGTAGAAAATTGCTTGGATATAGCATATTTATTACGCCAGTTCGATCATGATACCTCGGGTATTCTACTATCACTGATTTACCACATTTGAAACCTACTCAACTTTGATTGAAACGTTTGTGTCATTGCCTTCAATTGAGCTGTCACTCGGTATGGCTCATTTAGCGAAGTAACTTCACTTTGAAGCTGATTTATTAAACAAGCTACATTTGCGCTACGATGACTCCGTTTGCTGCCGCTATAAACGAAACAAGTTCCAGTCATTAGAGCAAGACAAATCGGTCCCATAATGCGTTTTCTTCGCACTTCATGCACCCTTTTACACCGATCTATCCAGCCAAAAACAACCAGCAGTCCCGTAAATCAGTGCGACGAAGAACCCGACCACGGTGACGGACAACGCTGCAAAACTGCAGTAATGGCACATGATGAGTCCGGACTGGCTGGATCCACATTAGAGCGGGCGCGATTTGTCAAAGCGCTGGGTGGGGGTAGTTGCAAAATCTGGACACTTTGTAGCGACCGTCACATGATGCCCGGGGATGAGATTTTACGGTCGCGAGACAAATAAATCATTCGTTAAATATTGTTTTGCTGCTACTTTTTGTGTGTGTCATCGTTTGGTACTGTTTTGCTGGCGTTCTACACTGTACGTAGTGTCTTTCCCTGTCCGTGGTCGGAAAGTACTTGAGCCGTGCTCTGTAACTGGGCAAAATGGACCGTTCTACAATGTTCTGCGTTGTGTGTGCGTTTTTTTTCTGTCTCTCTGTCCTCCTGTATCTCATTCCCCGAACGCAATATAAATCCTGCAAACGAAAGCGAAAACGAAACCCGGTGGAAAGAGTAATGACTTCGTTTGACAGGAGTAATTGAATAAATTATGATTGAAAGATTTTTATCACGGTGATAGATTACCTAGGACCCCCCGTTCTTTTGGGATGACTTCTCCTATGTAGTGAGAGAAAAAAGGGGTTTCGGATATCAAACGAAAAGAAAAAAAAATCGACTGTTCGCTGTTTCCTTTTTGTCACTCCGTTTCCTACCCCATTTGTGGGAGGGGGGAGAGATCGGGATTTGGTGATCTTTATACACAGACGCGACAGACGACTGCCGAGTTGGAAGCTGTAATCTAATGCCTGCCTTACTGCAGTAAACTCCTTTTTTTTCTTCTGTCTTGGGGCACAAGCAATCGAATCCATCGGGCATAGGGAAGGCTCGGTTTGCTGTTTGCGGCGCCATTTTAGGCAAGAATAGACCAACCGCCAAACAACAACACCCGGGGAGCGATAGGACGCGAGAGGGCGGTAGCAGTATCTACGGCGGAAAATAAAGATTGATTATCGTGTACCCCGAGGCGAGCAAAGTGCCGGACAGGTGATGCTGTTATCGATAATCATAAATTTAGATCAAGATCAATAAAACAATAAAACGCTTTCAAGCCGTTGACCGACGGTGGTACCTTTCAACGGTTCAACCGTTTGGTGAGCGTGCTTTTTTGTGATTGTACGAGCAAAAGCATAAATTTTCCACCCAAAAGCATGAGCTGTGATTTAACAAGCGATCAAAAGAAATGGCATTTGCTCGTGTATTAATGATTTGATTGACTCATTCCATAAATAAAACTCACGGAGATCACGAAACCTTTTAACGCACTGGACCAACGCAAAGGAGCGCAAAGGAAAGTTGTTTTTGATTTGAAAACAATCATATTCCGACCCGAAACTCGTGCGAGTGCGTGTTGGGAAGTGAACAAATTGACCGTGTTATAAAAAAAAAACAGGACATGTTGTGTTTTTCGTAGCCTGTTGTTGTTTTCGATCTGGAGAAGGGTGAGCAATAAATTTCCGAAACAATCTTACTACACGGATACAAACACTGTATTGACCCAAGGGGACAACATAGACCTGCACGTGGGTGTACCTTCTGCGTTGGTAACACGTACTAATAACAGCGGCTGGGGCTACAGGTGCTCTTACTTCCATCTATCGATCGATTCAGCTATATTTGATTTGTTTCACATGTCTTCTGCATGTTTTTCAGTATGTTCTCCGTAACGTTCAAGGGGTGTGTTTTTTTTTTTTTGGGATACAGTCGAAGCAATAGAATTTGAAACCTATTTACGTTGCCATTTGACTCGTGATGAAATGATTAGATTATTGCTACAATATCGACCATCAGACATTAGGATCGGGACTCGCTATTGGACACTTCAAACACGAATTTTGTGCTGCCTAGGGACTGAGCCAGGGTTTCGACGTTCGTCCAACTTTTCCCGTGCATGCCGGACGAAAGTATATGACGCTTGCCAAGGGAGAAGTGTAACGTGAAACGTGAAAAATCGAATTTCAAGAGCAGTAAAAGCTATTTACCTAATGCAGAACCATTTAACGGGGTTGTAAGATGAGATGATTCGAAACAGTAGAACGTCGCGCGTTGTACGCGAACTGATAACGAGCATACATTATCCGTCAATTGGCAGTAATAGATGGGATTATGGGAAAAATTTCTCTTTGATGTGCCATTTGCAGTTTGATATGTTTAGCTCAGACTGATTTGCGGTGGCTGACTGATCATGAGAAATCGCTAAATAAAGAAGGGTAGTTAGTAACAATTATGTTCGTGGATGGTAAATTCTGCGAAGAAAATGGCAGGAAACCGAGCACAATGAAAACATGTGCGTCATGTTTCAGATGTTTGGTCTAGGATTCCGAAGGTCATGTATCGAGTCTTATTCTAGGATGGCATTTTAAAAAGGCATACAAGAGAGACTCCAGATCACAATTCTTGCAGTGTACGCACAGTCAAATGTGTACACACCGGATACTCCACAATAGCGAAGAATGATGGTTTTGAGTAATCTTGAACCCAAATTTCAATCGCACTCCACTACACAAGAACAGCGTGACGACCTTTGCTGACAATATGGACATGACATCAAGGACATGTGGCATCAACGACACGAGGACAGTTACATAAATTGTAGAAAACATTATTACGAGAGCAATCTTTCCGAAATTGTTTTAACCACGTGTAGCAGATATTTGCTCCTACGAACTGAGAGCTGGATCTAGTTCAAAGACTCTCCACGATCAGCATAATAGGCTATTAATGAATGCCTGGTTAAAAAAACTTTATCATATTTATCATTATGAAATTGCATCATATTTCATTTCAACCAATAATAATAGCAAACATTTTTCTCATTTCTTTACGAGTACTTCCCTTACTCGCATCGCTGAACGAATAGGAATAGTGGCAACAATTGTTCCTCCGATAATAGAAGCCGTTTTCACATCGTAAAAACAACGATTAATGTTTTGCACCCATTAGAAAAAGAACCGCGCGGTGGTAAAAAAAAACACATTATGTTTTGAAGGTATTTTAGATAAGTTGTCCCACACCATTTGGCTGCAGCTGAACAACATTCGTCGATCGACTATCGTTCCAACCGCACACGAAAAGTAAAAGATGTAAAGTGGCACCTTTTGCAAGCACCAACACTATCATTACCGTCGCTTGATGGTTGACGCTAAAATTTATGATACAATGCTCTGTGTTGGAATGCGGGTTCCCGATCCTTGGCCTGGGTCGCACTTCTAACAACTTCACTCATAATCAAATGCCCACCGTACGGGATTGTTGTTTGCGAGGTGTGTGTGTGTTGTTTTTTCTTAACCTTTTTCCACTTCCAAAAAAAGGTTTTATTAGAGGTTAGGTTATTAGGTTATTTTAAAATAAAACAACAGCGACGATGATGGTAACGATAAAATAATAAAACATCGAAAAATGGTGGTTCATTTTTTCTTCACCCCCTAACGATCGAACGGGCTCTGTATAAACAAATAAGAACGTTGTTCGAAGGCCCTTTCGTTTGAATGATGATTATAATCATTATAATAGGACACCTAACGCAAGATAAGATACCCCTCGGACATCCCGACCGGCATCGGAACGGACGGTTAATGGTCAACACCTGCCACGGCCGGTACCCGCGGGAAACTCGAGAAGAAAATGACTCAATTTCAATGCATCGCCCCGTAGACCAGGTCGGGGACTCAGGGTACGGGACGATTTGTTGCAACTGCATTTCTTCGTTCGCTCGGTGTCTGCCAGCATGATTTGTTTCACCGCTGAGCCACTGGGTGTATAATTATCTCTTCCGTCCACCAAACAGCAGGTTTCCAGCCAGTGTGCGAAGATGTACCAACGGTTTTGTTGTGCTTTTTGTTTTTCGGCAGCGGGATAACATCCTTCTTCCGGGGCATCTTTTTCAGCACACAAGCGCCATTAACCTTTAGTTTGTTTTATTCCAAAGGTGCGAAGGGCAAGAAAGGACGCTGTGGCTGTAGTTTTTATTCGACCGCCGGACTGGAGCTGGACGGTGGAAAGCTGCCGAGTCACTCATCGTCATTATCATCATCGAGTGTGTCGTTATCGTCCTTCCTGACAAGGTATCCTTGCTTCCACTTCCGTTTCGGGTAGACAATGTTTACTCAAGTGGAAAATAATCCCAACCGGTGTGTGTGTGTGTGCGAGAGTCTATCCCTGCACAATCATACCTAAGAATAATCAGTTGGAAAGTGTTTGTCATTGTCTTGTCCCCGCACTGATATTGAGAATGGGACTGTAACTATGCTGGGAAATGTGCGTAACGTCACCCCCGGTTCTTTGGATCACTTGGTCCGAAGCGTATTTGCATTTTAAACAACACTTGGGATACACCCTTTCTTAAGCCCGAAAGCAACGAACCAGCTTCGAGGGCAACGCAAACAGTCGCGTTCACAGCGTAATAGACATCGGGATGGTGGTACAGAAGCTAAAACAAACTTTTTAATACCGGATCAAACAAAAACACGAATGCGATTATCGTTTCGCTGATAGCTTCATGGGAAGGGATTCTATGGCAATCGCCCAACCTGGAAGCCCTAGGATTTGATGCTTTTCGTTGATTTTAAATAAGAATTTATGACTTTTGGGTTCACTGGTGTGGGCTGTGAAAACCCAAGAACAACAATGTTTAAGCTGCTTGGAATGGTTTAGGGTGAATGAACACGTTCTGGGTTAGGACAATCTTTGACTCTTCCGTGATCTCTTGGACAGCAGCTATTAAACAGACGAAAAGAATGTACGTTGGTCGTTTTTAGACAATTTAGAATAGAGAGAAAATTATTAAGGCAAAATATTGTAGAAGCTACTTGAGCATAATTATAGTAGATTACCTTATGAAGCTTAAATACTGAAGAAATTGAATGCAAAGGCTAATTGTGATTCCAGACTTAAAGTACTCTCCAATAAGCATACGACCTGTTTGGAGTTTAATTATTCTTGGAGCCTACAAACCAAGACTATTTCCTTATCGCTCCTCATTACTGGGCTACAGGAATACCCGCTCCGCTGGTGCAGCTTAATTGGTCAGCTGACTTGTTAATTTCTGGTAGTTGAAGTTCGGCTACACATATAGATTTTAGATGTTCAATGGTGCTCTAATGGCTCTAACTTTCGATGGCGTTTTAACAATTAACTTCGAATTCATCCAATATTATATTTAAAGTCTCTTTTTGACGGGGGACCTCATTATTTATTACATGTCCAGGTTAAAGTCTACGAGTTTGTTCTAGGACTAAACTTGAACATCTTTCGAAGGCTATTAAAGTAGTAAATAGCCATTGGGAAAACACATAAAATATCCAATGTGTTTTTTCCAGTATAAGTCTAAACTCAGTGAAATATAACAATAACATTATAAAACAATTATAAATACTTTATAGAAAGCCATTTGGCTTGGCTGTATGAAATGAATAAAGAAGTGAAACACTTTCACATGGCTTTTCAATAAAATCATCCCACTGAGAAGCCTTCAGTGGTTGCATTTTTCGCATGTTTTATCGACAAAGCTTGACAAACCAGCACTTTATTACCTTCGGTACGTCTACACCACCTTCCACCGAAAGGTACGTTGCATTCCGCTCACAGTCTGGTGGTAGAGCGAACCGCAAAGGAGATGTTCTGCAACACTAGTCCGCGCTGTCCTACATCGTTAACGATCCATTTTTCGTTGCTCGTTTGCATTTCAGCACCAAAACGCGCCGCGCGCTTCGTGCTTCGATTAGGGCGCCTTCCACCACTCGGCCCAACCAACCAACCGGCCGCTTGGTTCGCAAAACACACAAATCGACAGAACAATAAATACAAATAAATTACATTAATTCCGTTTAAATAGCGCAATATACATATCATTTGGCTCCGACGTTGCACGGTGCTGAGGTCCTGCAGCCAACGCAACCCGACGGCGGGCAGGCCTTTTTGGTGAACCGCTTGCCTTTCGTCGACCTGTCGGCGACCGGGACCATGAACGTTACGAGCACCGAGTCCAAAGTGACAGGAAGTCTGCCCATTCCGTGTACACGTCTGGTTTGCGCCCCGTAGCCCCGTAACCGATGCTCGACAGATTCTCATGCAAAACATTCTCATGCTCGCGTCTTTGCACTGTCAGTTCGCGCGTTCCCGCGAGCCGGTGTGCATTTGGCGCAGTTTTACATGCACCACATCCCAGGCGGCAAACGGCACACACAAAAATGCACAACCACATGGTAACCGCTCGTAAACATAAATAAAAATACGAACGTTTTCAGCAAGTCAGCAACTCAATTTAGCGAGCACAAGAATAAGAGTGATTTAACATAACGACATAAATATTCCGGAACCGAATGTGACGATCGCGCCGCAATCCCCGTCGGACAAGCCGATGGCAGCCGCAGCCGCACCAGACAACCGTGTCGGACGCAATGTGTCAGAATCGGAACGGATGCGGTTGCCCGTGAGTGAGGTTTGGTTTCGCCTTTTTGAAATGCCAGCGAAACTTCACAATCGTGCAGATCATACTATCAGTTGAGCCATCTTTTCTTTCACGGCTGATATTGCTGAATATGTGTGTTCATTTTGATGCTAATGTCAACGAGATTAGCTTTAGATGGTTAACGAGA
The DNA here is from genome assembly GCF_943734725.1 of Anopheles marshallii. Lineage (NCBI taxonomy): Eukaryota > Metazoa > Arthropoda > Insecta > Diptera > Culicidae > Anopheles > Anopheles marshallii. The sequence continues at coordinate 29,913,790 of NC_071326.1, read as the reverse complement.
TTTTTCAATCACATGAGAGCGCATTCTTCTTTATTTGGATTTTTTTCTTTTAACTGCTTCTAAATTAACATTAAACTTCATGGCTTTGCAAGTGCGCTTTTGTAAACCCCTGTAGTGTCTATAAAAAAAATCCGACAATTATGGGATTTGGTCTCGTTACTTTCGTGTGGGCGTTGCTACAAAATGCATGAATGGACCGCTTCCGGTAATGTTTTGTTCGCTTCTCATTTAATCCTCTTTTGGTATTAAACGGCCTTATGACAAATGATAAACGTGAATTTCATAATTCCATATGTACAGTATCACTGCACATGATGCAAACGAACGCGTCAATAGCTGAAAGTATTGACAAACTACATTATAATAATATAATATATAAGCATTATATATAATTATATAATTATCATGTTTCACCTTATTTATTCAAACGAACAAATTAAGGTGAAACCACGACTACAATCCCGTAAAAAAAAGAAAAAAACCAAGTGAAGTCCAAAATTTCCATACGCATACATTTTATGACAGGTTTTGTCAGAATTAATTGAAGTTAATTGCAATAGTTTACCACTGATATTATTAGATTCGTTGAAAATCTATAACTAATTAAAAAATAACTCTATACCGCAGTTCATTACACGCGAATTTAATATGTAGTGAAAGGATTTTAAAAGAATGTTGTTAAAATGCTGTTAGCAATTACTATTTTACAAACATACTTCTCATACTCACTTCAAAATCTGACATCATAAAGCATATTTTCTGCTGAACTATTGATGAAAGCAATTTATTATTACGATTACATAAAAAAAAACCCTCAAATATGTTCGGTTTTTCTTGTGCCATTGATATTTATGGACTTTCTTATCGATACCAAACCAGCTGTCTTGGAGTTGATTTTCCCGAAAAAAAGCAGTAAAAATTACACCCGCACCCAATCGCCCAATCGATGATGCGTGAACTATGCCAGCCCCCGAGCATCCCGGACCTGATAACGCACCATAATTAATAACGTTTATCATACGCCTGAGCGCGCCTGGTCGCACACGCACCCGGTTAAAGGCAGTGTAAACCGGAGCGAAAGAAACGGATAAATCGTTATCGGAAATGTGACAGATTTCACTTGCACCATATGGGGAAAGCCAACCGGAGACAGCGCACCGACCTACCGAGGTTCAAAAAAAAAGGATATTGTTGGCAGGTTTGTTACGAGTTCGGTGGATTTTTTTTCTCTGCTTTTTGCTTCATTTGTCCCCTTTTCCATCGCACTAATGTTTACGGGAAGCGGGAAAGCGAAAGCATAAGAGACGAACCGCTACAAAATGGATACTAAATGGTTTGCGCTGCGGTGAGGTGGGCCACACAATTGGTGGAAATTGGCATTCGTAATGGACTTTCATTTTTCACCATCGATTTTCCACTAGCAGCGGGCTCTGGGTATCGAAGATCCTTACGGACTGACTGTATCCGCACCGTCGAACAGTTCTGCCAAACGTTCCAAGGGTGCCAAGGTTCGCTACGCCATACAACAACCCTAATCCTTTCGGGATGGGGTTGGGATAAGGCTGTGAACAAAACTAAAATTAAAGTGTCAAACATAATTCTCAATCATTGCATCATTTCATTTCACCGTCAACACCGAACGGCCGTCCCATGCCGCACCATATGCAGCATACACCCTGGCACAGAATCCACCCTGGTTGGGTGTGTTTTGGGAAGATAAATAGCGGAGTGGTTTCCAGATCGGAAGTCAGTGTGTGAGTTTGGGAAAAATCGTATCATAAATACGACGAAAACTGACGGCCAGGGTAGCAGGAAAATGTTCACTCTCTTCTTCATCATCATCATCATCAGCATAAGCATCGACAGAAGAGGGATTGTGATGATCATGAACTTTGGTTAACGCATTTCCCGAGAGCACATGCCACTGTGAGCTAATCAAAAAATCAAGAAATAATAAATTACTATTTTCACCCTTCGTTTGCGACATGGTATGCCAAACGGTTTATCCCCCTTTTATCCCTTTTTCCTAACGCAAATGTTTTCCTTCTCCGCTTCCCTTGCGTTTGTGTGTGTGGCATTTTCCGGGACAATTTTCATCCGTACCATGCCGGTTAAAGTTTAGATTCCAGCTTTTTTATTTCGTTACCCCGAAAAAAAAACAACAAAAACCTTATCGTCTACCGTTTGTATCGCGGGGTCGGAAAATGAAATTATTCTTTCACTCCATTTGTTGCGTGGAGCGCATTTTTCCGCTCCGTAAATGTAATGGGCGAAGTGAAAATGCGAGCAAGCGAAAGGCGGTGGTACAAACTTTTCAAAATTCAAATCTAGCCAGACGAATGAAACAATAACATTATTACTAGTATCACGAGATCCTGGTACCTTGCGTGCCCCGCTAATGGTGGTGCGAGTTCAGCCCTGGCGGAAAACTCCACTCCATCCCATCCCGTACCGGCGCTACCGGAAAGGATATTGGGTCGTCGTAATGTTTAGGGTGTTAGGCTTTGCGCCCCGCCTCATCTATCGCGCAACACTCGAGCACATCGCCTGGCAAAGTAGAATACTTGTACACTTGTCCCTTCTCTGCTCGCCTTTCGCCGCACATCTTTTCCCCTTCACTACACAGCCAACCGGTATCCGGTTCGACACCTAGTCAATTCAGCGCGCGGAAGGACATTTGTTGAATGAGCCTCCTGAGGGTGAGAGTGTAATTTTGAACTGTAGAAGGGTGTACTTTTATTCGGTTTGGGGTGTATCTGCCACCTCTTTCCTAGGTCCTTTTTCCCTCTAGTTTTGATATACTCACGCTGGAAGGGCCGCCCTATACGTTCCTCGTCTTCCGTACCGAGGAGCAGCTTTGATTATGGAGTAGGTTTTTTCGGCAATTTTTTGCTCATCTGTCCTGTTTGTATGTTTCTTTTTTTCTGCTCGTTTTTATCCCTCTACGCTAGTGATGGTTTGGTTTTTCAATCTTCCTTAGTCGGTTTATGAGGTTGTAGTTGTTGTTTTTTCACCTCTTGTTTCTACCGGCACCATTTCGAAAGGTTTTTTTTTGCGAAAATGTGGCATTAGGTTCCCGTTTGTTGTGCTGGCGCGCACGGTGAATTCCATTTTCGGTTGTTTTATCTCTTTGTGGTTCACTGTAACTGCCGGCTTGGAAATAGCTCGATTTCGGGATGGAAAAAGGAAAGAAAGTCTTGAAGAGGCAAATGTTATAATATGATTTTCTGCTGTGTGTTGTTGGCTTTCCGAGAGCAAAGATCAACTTACATATTATTTGACAGTGCCAGCAATAGGTAGTTAGGTGGGTATGTCCTCTTTTTTGTTTGAAAAAAGAGATGATCGTTTCCCGGCGGGTTTTTCCAATGGATGTGTCGAATTAAATTTTATGAACCTATGAGAATATGCAACGATAACATTATTGCAAAACCAGTGGAAAATATAAACGAATAGTATATAACACTTCTTGTGATTGCAAGGCTCAGAAAAAGGTTGTAGCGGCATAAGTATTATCAGGACAATATTCATAGAAAACAAATATAGTTTGCTACCTTATCTAGATAAATGTGGATTGCAGCAAACTGAAAGGAAATGTTAGAGCTTCTTCACTTTATAGTATGCATGGCTTATAGGCTGATATTCTATTCTAAGAACGAATTCTTTTTGAATTTGGTGGGACCATCCATTAATGGTATATTATGAGTTGCATCACATGGAATCGAGACATTCATGAGCTGTCATTCATTCAATGTGTTTGGTATCACTTACTATGTGATGTTGTGCTTAAAAACTAAAATCCACAACATCCACTACACTCCATCGATGTGCAATTCTATAATTACCAAACAGTCTGATCGATGCCCCGCTTCCAGATCAGCCTGAACTTGTACTAACAACAATTGTCATTGTAATAATAGGTACAGTTTTCGATTCGTTTCTTTGTATTGATAACAAATCTTGATTTATGTTATAATTCATGCTCCTTTAATGACTAACAGCAAACAATCTTAAACTTTCAAAACACATCGCAACTGCTGTGCAGCACAACTTCACATCGCTCGAAAGAATCGTTAAGAAAATGAACCGACAAAAATTGAACCATCTCCAGAAAACAAGAACGACACACGAAACCAATCCCAACTGCCACCAGCAAAACTTTAGACTCTTTTGCCAAACAATTGTGTAAATGATGCGTTCAGCCAAAGAACCGCAAGCCCCTTGGGCACTCCACCATACCACCATAAGGACTGCGATTGGTTTCTTCAGATCAAGTGTGCTCGCTTCAGGGTGTAATGCATAATAATTTGGTAACATGTGACCAAAGCCAATTTTGCCAAGGTGTTTCTGGATGGTAGGAAGGCGGGTGTCTCGCGCCTGCGGGCAGTACAGTTCACCAAAATCCGTACGATTGAAGTGCAAATTCGCCCTTAGCCAGCGGGGTTTTGTGTGGCAAGGATGCAGTTAAGGAACGAACCAGCAACCTCACGACCGAACAAGAACAAAAATGTGATTTTGATGCTTTTTTTAGGAGATGATAACAAAAAAAAAACGTCGGTGCTTGTTCTTGTCATCCGGTCGACAACTGATTACTTCCTTGCGTATTGATTCGCGCCCACGGCAATCTCGAGTTTGGAGAGTTTATTAGTATGCGAAAAATAAAGCTCGAGGCAAGGTACTTCCGTATGCGCAAGTGGGTATACGAAGAGCACTGCTTCTAGCTGCCAAATCATTGATCACAATACTCAACCATTTGCCCCGAAGCACCCTTAGCTCCCGTGCGTCTCTGCCGAGCTACACGTGGAGATGTTTGAGAAATTTCCATCCGCCATGAGGAACGAGGCCAAATGAACCGGCGGAAACTGGGAACTAGATTTGCTAGCCCATTGTTTCCCGGTGCGGTCGATGATTGTTGGCGAATCTGTGATAGCTGATGGGTGCCCGTCAGTTGGTTCGTTGCGTCGAAGAAGATTGATTTCTTTGCCCATATAAGCCGATCGTCTAGCGCATTCTCGTACGGTCAATCCCATTTTTTATAAGACAGCAACAACAGTGCGCCTCTGTTTTAATATTCATGCCATTCGATTCAAACGAATCGAACACATTATTCATAAGACTCCGCAGCCACAATCTGCAAAACCAAAACAAAGCAACAAAAAAACCGACAACATCTTCTTACCGTTCCCTAGTGGAAACCAGTTCTGTTTTCCCAAAGTCCCTCGAGGACACGCTCGACAAGCTGCCGGAGTTTATAATCCGTTTCGCCAAACTCTTGCGCTTTGGTTTCGGTAAGCAGATAGCAGCAAAGGGGTAAGGAAAAGTTCCACTCCAAGAAAAAGATGTATTTATGATGAAAGCACTGATAAATGCAAATTTCATCTTCTTGCATCCACATTCTTCAAAGGAAATGAACGGGTCGGTTTGAGCTGTGCTTGTCTTGAGCGTTCGGTTATGCCATCTTAACCGCGGCAATATTGTGTAGCAAAGCGGGGCTCTGGACCTAGGTCTGAGACTGCACACGGCCACTGAACCTGGGAAAATGCTTGCAACCGTAGACGGATGGGCCGCTGACATCTTGAGCGGTGGCGATGGCGATCGATTTTGCATTTTTTTCCCAGCAAACAAACCGCCTAGAATTCATGAGCTCTCGGTTTCCATCATCATCAGCATCATCATCGTCAGTGCGCAGCATCTCGGGACCGGGCAAAAGGCATTGTATGCAATATGAGGGTGAAGGTTTTTCCTTTATGGAATACATTCGGCTGTCTGTCGTGCGGGCAAGGATGCTTTGAGCTGGATGCTTTGCTGCAGCAAACAAGTTAATAAACAGGGCGCATAAAATTCCTGCCCATCTCCCAAAGGTACCGTGTTAAGAACACTAAACACGAGAAGGAGTAAGATAAAACACCATCATCCCATTGCGTTGTGATAGGACCGAGACGCTTTACCGGTCTGTTAATATTATGTTTATGCAATCCTCTTGAGGAATTTGAATAATTTATGAAAACAATAGCCAGTACAGATGGGAAGAAAGATGCTTTTCTTGCATTACTCCTATAAACGGGTTCTATGCTGCCATGGTGAATTTGCTCCAGTTGTTTTATGTGTATGGGGAGGGTTTTTATATTGTTTTTTTTTTTGCTGCGTCGTCTTCCCGGAAAGTTCTAAATTAAATAATAATATTTAGTTCCATCTTGAGAATGTGTGAAATGAAATTTCCAACCCCTAGACAATTGTGAAAATACGCTCGCATTATTATCGTACGGGACGAGAAACGGGATGAAGTAGAAATACAAAAGGTTAAAAAGCTGCGAAAAGTCACGAGTAACTGTCTTTAATCAAAGAAAAGCTGACTTTTGAGATAATAAGCGTTCCAAAAAAGTAAATAGAGAAAGTTTTGTATTGCAAATTGCATACATTACGGCGCAGGATTGTTCGTTTGTTTGTATTTTTTTAAGGATTTTGCGGCGTGGGATTAATACTATTTGATTTTTATCCTTCAATTATGAAATTATAAATCGTATATCTAATTTATTTTATTCAATTAATTCTACTGTATTGTAAAAAAAACTTTATTTAAAAAGCAACATGAACTGCCTTTAAACTAGGATATTTATTTTATGTTTTTTAATGATCGCCAGTAGCCGCTAAGCCATTCAAACCTTCGAAGAACTGTTGTCCCATGTCCGAATCCATTCAAAGTCATTTTTGCGTGGTGTCATTCTCATACCTTTTTCGGTGCTTATTAGAATAACAGCACACTCCAATTGTGAATTGACTTCTGCCCCTAATAATTTCAATGCCCAATGTAATCCTTCTTCCAAAAGCCTTTCCTCCACCTAGCATGGGGTTGCAAAAACCCTATTATTAAAACCATCCCCAGTGTAACCATCCGACCAAAAACCATTCATCATAGCAAATGCCTTTCCGGACGTGGCGATGGAACTATCGCGCGCTACACATGCGTATCCCACCCACTGGAAAACCGTAACAACTACAAACCCACGAACAACGATCCCATCGCCATCCCAAACAAGATCGTTTTAGTAATTACAACCGGAAGTGATCATATCGCAAGATCAACCGTGGCATAAGAGCTGGAATTCAAACTGCTCTAAGCTTTAAAATGCTGGTGTACTCTACGCTGGTCTTAGAAGAGCCCGGTGCAGGAAGGTTCGGAACCCGCAAAACCGGCAAACTCATCGCAACCATCAGCGATTATTTTCCGTTCTGGCACGGTTACCTTCCCATCTCACCGTTTCCCGAGATCCGGCTAAATGGCTCAATTGGATTTCGTCCGGTTCAAAGCCGCGGCAAGTCCCATTTTCTCTGGTTCTAGAGGTTGCCGCCTGCCAAAAGTAGACACCGCAACCAGCCCCTGTACTCTACCATAAAAAAAAAACAAAAGAATTAACCTCAATTTCATCCGTGGGCTCGTCACCGTGCCATCGTGATGTCTTCTTCCCGAGATGGGGTGAAAGAGCACATAAATTATCCACTGCGGCAGTGGGAAGCGATGGAGCGCAATAAGCACATGATGAGCATTAAGGAGACTGGCGTTACCTTGCATTTGCGGACACCTTTCTCGTACACCGGCATTCCCCCACGGCCAAAAATATCACATTTGGACCACCGCCCGGATGAGTAAGCAACATATAAAACGACAGTTTAATGTGGGAAAACTTGGGCTCCACCAGGGGTCCCATACAGCTCCAGCCCCCAAAGTTGCCAGAAAGGTGTGCATTCGTTGTTCGGTATATCCGCGCCAAAAATCTAGCATCTTTTGCGTTTTGCTTCCCCTACTGTTGCTTTGTTGGGGCGTTGGGCGTGTAGAAGCAACAATTATGCTTGCCGCGCATCACACTCTGTCGTCACGAACGATGACGATGGCGGTGAGTTGATGGAAAACAAATTTGTTTGTTTTTGACCGTCATGCTTTTAAAGAAGTGAATGGGTGTGTGTGTGTGAGTCTGTTTTCACTGTAACTGAAGACAATGAATGGGTGTTCGGTGCGCGGTCACTGTGTTTTCGGCGGTGAAATGGAACAAACAATCACCATGGTAAGAGCAGTTTATGTGATCGATGTTGGTATGGCCAAGGAGAAGAAGGCATCATTAATGTCTTGCTGATGATGGGACAGAAAAGTTGTCGGTGGCAATTTTTAAAGTGCATTGCAGGGCGAATAGACGAAGTGATATGCATGTACGTGTGTTATGGTTGTATGTTCTTTATCGTTTGATAGTTAAACTTTTTTCTCACAAGCTAAACAGATAAATTATACAATTTGTGGTCGTGGAATTTATTGTCAAGATGGCATTCAGTAAGTTCACATTATTTTACACATTGAAACACCAATGTTTCGGTGCCAAGTCTTGTAAGGCCAGTTATTTATCTATTACCAAACCAGTGACATTTATGTCAGCGTATGTTAAAAAGTGGATTGGTTAATAGAAGACGATCCTCGAAGTTTCTAACCTAGCATCATTCTAGTAATTCTTACATTTTTAACGTACACTGAAGAAAATATGGTCAAAAATTTTAAAATTTAATCGGTTACCGAAGAAGTGGGTTGTTTTTGTTTGTTCTTTACGATTGTTTACATTTCAGTTTTTAATTTGAGGTCAAATAAGTGAAAAATATTTTCCCCTTTTCAAGTCTGGACATCATGATATAATTTAAACATTTAGCTCAACTCTACCAATCTACTATTAATGGCCAAATATCCATTTATGTGTTAAAAATTAATGGCCGAGATAGATTCTTAGACTTTCATCCATGCTGTTAGTAAAATATACGATCAATTTAATAAAATCAAACTTTGAAATAAGCACTTTAAAAAACACACCTCTATATTTTTATACTAATTTTCCTCTTTTTCAACCATCCGAAACCACCAAACGCCGTCAGTTTTACCTGAGGGCATGTTTATTGTTATGCAAATAGTGTACCGTCTATTATTACACTTCTTCAAACATCATAATCCAGTTAGCAATGGCCGACCAGAGACCAGGGTTTCGTCCTTAAGCGTAAAAATGGAATAAAACAAAACCGACCACCCTTAAACTTCCACCTCTCCCCACTCAAACACTTGCACATTTTCACACCACCACCAGTAACTAACTTCAACGATCAAATCCTGCACGATAAGCCACCTGCACGATTCAAGGCCCTGGACGGTATTGCTATCTACCTGACCAGCACTCCTAGACACCAGAAGGATGTATCTCCCCGACAGGAGAAATAGAATGTACAATAGACATTCCTCACACCAGAATAGCGCTAGCGCCGCAACAAAAAAAAAGCACTAATAAGTTCACTGAACAGAAAAGGGAAAGTTGATTCATGTTTCGTTTGCCGTCGTGTTAACCTTTCCATCCACTACCGTTTGTCCTTACAGACCGGTCAGACACCCGGGGTCCTGCTTACATCCCGCCCGAAACCGTGTTTTCATACCATTTCCGCGACGAAGCACTGACTTTACCCTCTGCACATTTGCATAACAATTCGCAGTCGTTATGCAGCGGCCGTCTTTGTGTTATCATTCCGGGGGCTTTACAGTTTCTGTTTGTACACAAAAACACTAGCTTATTCCCGTGGGGTTTGAGGGAGGGATTGTCTGTTGGCGAGACTCTGAGCAACTCCTGTTTCGGGATGCTCCTGGAGCGGGGAAAATGTTTGAGATGGCGGTTGCCATGCCGTACCGTACTTCCCGAAGGGGTTTGGTTTTAAAAATTGGGGTCGACAATTTATGTTTTCTCGCTTCCCATTGTCTGGTTGATTGCGCAGCCGATTGTGCACTTATGGTGTGCAGTTTGTTTTTTTTTTTTTTTTTTGGTGCGCACCGTTTGTCCCCAAGGCCAAATAAAATGACGCGTGATGAGAAGTTTTGAATGGAAATGCTTTGATTTAAATACGATTGTGTGTGTTTTCAACATCTCTATCGTTGCGTAGCTGAGAAGAGTGAATTAATGTCATACCTTTGTTGATTATGCATTTAGACCGATCATACCCATTTACCATTTCACCTTCAACGTCCTTCTGCGACCGGAGCATAATCCGCTTGGCAGAGACACATTACCCAGCACCGTTAAACGAACCACGATTAAGATCTGTTCTTACCTTTTCGGTCACCTTTGCGCTACTGATAGCCGCCATTACGATCATTGTGGAAGATGTGGAGATTTCTTTTTTAACTTCCCAACCAGATGCTGTCCGTTCCGCTATCTTAATCTTGTCGCATAAGATGAGCGTCATTCGAGGTGCGTCACCGGAACCAAACGGACTCACTGGGCAGCACCCGGGCGAAGGCTTATGGTGACTTCTGAATTTTTGCGGGCAGGACACCAGCACTTTACAGAGCGACATTGATGCACGAACGGTTCGTTATCGGTGATCGGTTTGGCCGACCAGTCAAACTAAATTAGCCACATTCAGCTCGATGATCTCGGTTAGGTTGCTACCCTTAAACAAGAGACGAAAAGCGCTACGGTATGAACAAAACACACACACAGAAAAAAAAGTCCACTCGAGCGACGTGAGATCATCCAAATGTCATCCTGTGATCCTTCCAAGGTTCCGTTTTGGTTTCATCCCCCATGCAACTTCTGGGGGCCCCAAACGGTCCCATTAACCGCAAACCTAAACGAGGCGTTTCGAACCTGTTTACTAACGATCACCAAAGAAATGGCGTTCGGAACGCGAATACAAATAGCCTCATTACGCAGGGAAACACACCGGTCGCGCTTGGCTGGACGGGTGTGCAGCAAAAACCTTTTGAGGGGGGAATAAATTACGCGCGATCCAATCGCAGATCGATACGATCGGTTTTTCGTTAGTTCGTTCGCGTCGTTTTTTTTCTCCCTTTCGGTGAAAGATTCGTTACTGCCCCGATCAGCCGATAATCGAACCTATCGAAGGTTTTTTTTTTTCGATTCCATCCCCTGTCACACCACGAGACGAGATACCGTGACTTCGCCAGCTACGCACTATCTCGATCCCGATCACGTCCTAACATCTTCTTTCACACACTATTCAAGATCGTTGGTTGCGCGTTGCCGGGGTGAAGAAGTACGTGGAATCGCTGGAATCGAGTACTTAACAAGTTAATTAGTCAAACTCGCTGCACCCGTGGACGAGTAACCGGAAGGCAGCGGGCGTGCGAGTGCGAAGAGCTTGATCGAAAACCGTCCGGCTAAAGATTCGCACCATTTGTAAACCAGCTCGGGAAAAGACCCCGTTTGTAGAGCGAGCTCATAAAATTGTACCAAAAAAAAAACGCGATCGGAACCTGTTCGCGAAACCATCGCCCGGCCGGGTTTAGAACAAGCGCAAACGATGCGAGCTGAAAATTAAGAAATAAAATTAAAATAAATTTGAGCACCTCGTTTAATGCGAGAACGCGGCCGGGCCCGGCATCGCTAATGGGCTTCGCTTTCAGCAGGATGGAGTGATGGGTCGGTTTTGCTGGCCACCTCCCGGTACGTGTGCCAACCCTTGGGTATGGGGAAAAGATGGAAATGAGACTCATTAGGCTGCTGTCCGGGTTGTTAAGGCCCGCGGAAGGCCGGCGTGGAAGGGGGTGTGTTGTTTTATTTCTTACCTTCGCTTGCAAATGATTGTTAGCAATGTGTTAGAGGTAAGTGCTTGCAACATGTTCACAAGCTTCCGAGACGTTAACATGGACGCCTCTATTTTCCTCATGGCTCCCTGCGTATTAGATAATCTTATTTGATTGCATATTAGATGTATTTGCTTCGACAATTCTACAAGATTACTTTGAAAATGCAAGTTTCATTTTAAATAAATTACCTACGAATGCAAAATGCCACGATCTTATTCAGCAGATATTTCGACCAACGCATCAAGGGGCCCATCACCACTTGTGGCAACATGTTTCACTTAATGCTAATTACCCGTGGGCGTTTAAAAGAACGGAGAATCCTTTCATGCCCTCACTTGCAACAGTTCCCATCAAACTTGAGCCCTTGTAATCGGATTACCTTTTAATACCTGTCATCAACTGTGCCGACCTGAACGTACCGCCAAACGTGTTTCGGTCACGGGGCTGGGGTTTTGCTTTTTTTTTTGTGAAAAATATACATTCGCTAGTGTGAAGCACATTAAAATTGTTAATACACACACTGCACCCAAGGAAGAGACTCATTTTCTTGCCGTTGCGTATCGTTTATTACTTCCTATCTGTGTGGCGGTATCAACCGGTGAGAAAACTATTTGCCTTCGAACGAGCTGGAGCGCACGAAGAATGGGTGAAATTTCGTTCCACAAGCTGACGCTGGTGGGACCGTGGTAGGATGCACTTTTAGACTAACAATACGTAGCCAGCCGAAAACACAAACCACCAAACGACTAACCTGTCAGGCGCGGAAAGCAGTTGTAGCTGGATGGGATAAGCAAAAATAAATACTGCCGCTCATTGAGTGCGTGACCGGAGGGAAACGCCATTGAAATGTGATATTGCAGTGGTGTATCACATTTCCTCGCACCACCACTACGTTGAATTTGAGTATGTTTTTTTTTTACTTAATGCTATGATTTTTCTCGTGGCGCATCCTTTACCGCACACTACCCACACAGCCGCACGGTTCTAATGCTTTGACTGCAGTCCAAGAAAGGGTACTGCTTCTTTAAGCAGTGATGTACCAGTGGAGATATTTTTAGGTGCTGCAAGCAGGGACAGACACACGCAGACCAGGCACGTGCACAATCCTTCCAGGCCGGTGCGGTGCGGACACAGCAGGTGTGTTTAATTTCTCCGATAATTAAGAACGTAAAACATAACGCCTTTTTAATGGTGGATTTCCCAAAACCAGACAGAAAAGTGCATCCGGTGTCGGTACCGTGCTATTGCTGGATGAAATTATATAACAGCTGGTTTGCTGCAGCACCGGCAAGACAAGCGTACACCACCTTTTGGTGCGCTATCAAATCGTGCTGGAGAAAGTACGTTACTGAATCTAATGCGTTTCAATGTGTCTGTCATGCAATGTGTGGCATGCTTTGTCTGCAAATTGTTTATTGGGAGGAAAGTTGTGCAGCGCTTCGTCCATAATGGCTACGTTTGAAATTAAAAGCAAGTGGTTCTAACATGGTGGTTTTAATTAAATTCAAATATTAAATATTAAAACTAATGGTTGTCTTCTGCGGCGTAGAACGACTATGAACAACGTCACGTATCAAGTGAAGGTGGTGGGAGAATTCTTGAATTGCTTGATAACTCCAGGTATCTTATCCAATAAGCTCTGAAGTTATGAGCGACTACATCCCAAAGATGACGACTAATGAAATCGAAATGATAATTTCAAGTGGTTTATGCCTAAAATGATTCTATGCGACTTGTCATGCTTATCATCTCTACTTCTACCTCTGAACCTGAGTACCTCTGAACGAAAAATTCGACGAACTAACCCAATTGCAATTCAAGCAGCGTCGAAGCAAGCGATTGACCGTCAACGGTAGCTTATAATGAGCGGTTCTGTTATACATAATATTGTACATTTTAGTAACTCTTCCAGATAGGTCTTTTATAACAATTGATTATGTGCAAAATAATCCCCTGTCATCGATCAAATCTCTCACGAAGCGAGTGGACCAGCATTTGCCGGGAGTACAATGAATGGAGTACTTTAAAATCAAGTTCAAGTTTAATTCTAGTGGTTTTGCTTATGTCATTCCTAGTTCATTGTATATACAATTTTGAAGCTATTAAATAATCCTAGAACTAAATGCCAATGGCTGGAAGTATGGATGACTAATCCTGCTCAGTTGAATGTAACAATTCTAATAATTTCCTACTTCCTTTCGTCTGGCTGTGTTCATTCTAGCGGATAATTTCAACGCTTTGTACGTTTACATAGTGTCATTCCCTTCTCATTTCGTTCGTCATCAAGACATCAAAAATTTTGAGATTGATCGAAAACGAACAGCAGACGCGCTAGATCCGAGCAGCTGTTCGGCAACATATTTCGGGCGAGGTTACGTTTCCCGCTAAACAGTCCCAAGCAGAGGTTGAACGAAGAAAAAAACTAAACAGAACAAAACACAAGCACCGGAATGAAAACGAAAACATTGTTTTAATAATTTAGTTTTATCTATTTTCCATGTCCGTTGGTTGAAGCAGAAAAACAGGGAGAACCCGGCAACATTAATGACGAACTGGGGCGCGCGACCATACGCGGGTGCTCATACAGGGCGAACAACTGTCGCGGCGTTTATGATGGATCGGTGCGGACCACACCGATCGCGCAAGGTACGGTGGTGGAGTACGGGTCCGTTCTAGATGACAGCAGGTCACAGTTGTACGGAGCAGCCCGTGTGTGAGTTTCGTAGACTAATCAACGCTGTGCCATGGAGGGAACGGTGGTTCGACTTCACGTCGGCTGCACGCTTGATAGACACGGCCAAGAGACTGACATGTGTCATATTTCATTTACGTAACCGTATTGTTTCGTGCTGGAATTGGTAGTACCGGCGCGTCCGGGACACCAGCGGGTCGACGGGAATGTCTAATGAACACATATCTTCGCGCTAGTGACTTTCCTTCCAAATAAACTTCCGAACGGAGAAAGATGGTCCAACATTTGTCATCGTCACGGCGGTAGCGTCGGTTGGAATTCGGAAATTCAACAGCAGCGAGAAGGAAATTCGCACAACCGCATCAAATGTGAAATGTTTCGCCGGGACATGGGCGAGGGTTGTCCTGGCTATGAACTTTGTCCTGCCCGTTCCGTCGCGCGGTAGCGCCGTAATGAAATCGCACTGCAAACCGGGGTACGGTTGCGCAACCGTTGCCCTACTGCTATTTGTTGCCATTTGTTCGCATCCGCAGAGCGGTGGCGAGACATCGCAGCGAGACAAATGAAGAATTTATTATGCTTGAATATTTGACATTTTTCCGCCATCTTAGGCGCGGCTGATTGAGGGTACCGTCAGGGACAAGGTTAAATATTTCACTTACTTATTTCCGAACAGGGGGCGGCTTTTACACTCTTTTTAGCATGACGCGCGTAGGGTCGTCAACGTATGCGAAGGTGTGCATGGTATTTGTGAATAAACAACAACGAAACAGAACAAAAAAAAAAACTAAACTATACATACGCCCCTCGCATCCATTCGGCCCAACCCCGACCGACGAGCGTCACAGGATACGCGCTTATCGGTCCGCGTCCTTACGGTCATTTAATCAAAGCCATAAATTACCGAGCCACTTCCTCCGAAATGATGAACCGGGATCCGTCCCAGTTGGCTTCCTGTGGATGAGATGGTCTGCACGCAAGTGGTACGCACGGTGCGGAGGGTGAATGTGCTTTATTAAAAACTCAATTAAATAAACAGAACTCAACAAAAAAAACACATACCATGTTCCATTTATGCTTCAGTTTTATTTTTTTGGGTACAGATATTTCTGCTGTCCCGGCTGATGAAGGTTTGGGCAATAAATTTTAGCACCGGTCAAGCCTTATCGGATGCACGTATGGGAGGGTTGTGCGCTATTTTCGGGACCGAAAACCTCGCGCCTGTTTCGTGTACTGAAGCGTATCCATCAGCCAAACACGGGAAGCACGTGCGCGGGTTGGTTGAATTAGATTGGTCGCGTTTAGGGAAGGATATAATTAGCTAGCACAACTGACACTTCATTCATTTCGATTGTTTTTCGTAGCATATGAATAAAACTCCAGTCCAGTGAAGGTACCGTCAGTCAGCTTTATATGGCATGAATGGTAGATAATTTGTAATGCAGCAATACAAAATTAATAATTGTTCTGAACACTGCAACACGGTACTGTAAACGTAATACCCGCACTTCTTAGTACATTTAAGATTCGTTCAAATTAACAGCAGCTCCCTCTGTCGGAAAATTGTACAAAGGACACATTTTTCAATCAAAACATTCAGCGTAACATTTGACGTAGACGTAACGAGTTTGTCACGATTCAGTTACTGCAATAAAACCATTCTTTTCCATCTAGAACCCCCTAAAATGCTTTGATATATGTTTGCCGCACGGTTCAATTTGACATTTCTTTTGCGGGCAATTTAGCCCCGCAATAGCTACTGTACCATTTCCCAAGTGATGCTGCCAAGGAAATCATGTGTTTTGTGCTGCTCGCGGTATATTGTTAGCAATGGGAAGATTCCGCTACAACCATCGTAGCCACTTTTTTGAAGGTATAACTCTAACCAACAGAATAAAAACACGAAACAACGCCACGGAATGTTGTGCGCGTGTTGTGAGTTATTACTTTTTCGCGAGAAACGAGAAATGCTTCAGTCAGTGCCTTTCCCTTTTGGGGAGGACTTGGATGTACGACTCGCGCCGGCAATTGTCACCCTTGGGATAAAGGCAGTGTTGTAGGGTGTTTTGTAATGCTCAAGAAGCTTCCGACATGAATGTGCTGTCACAAATAAGCCAAGTGATTCAATGATGTTTCGCGAAACGTGGTGCTGGTTGTTTCGAGGAGTTCCTTTTAAGAAGTTTCCGGTTTGTCACAGGATGCTACCGAGCGTATTCTCATTTATCTTGCGAGACATTATTAGTGGTGAAGTTTAACATGCCCGATCGTATGCTAAGTGTGTAATTTATTTAACAACATAATATGTGATACAATTTATTCTTTGCTCCTGCTTGGATTCCACACCGTACGGAATAATTTTGTTTTATCGAAATTGATTGGATATTCATGGTTGTTGGCGTGTTCGGTATATTTTCGTTCGGTTTGTTCCACCGAAACAGTTGTTTATTATTGGTATTTTCCTATCAAAACGCACATGTTGATTCAAATCAACATCAGCTCGCGCGAAAATCCACTCCACTAACCAGCGCACTTTCCTTAGAACCATCGCTTAGGCAGCTTTCCTGGTTGCTGCACGTGCGCGCGATCGTCCCCGGCATTCAGTTGGAAAAATACACCGAACGACCGCAAGCGCAAACAGCATTTCCTCTTTCGGACACATGTCGGCAGCATGTGCGAATGCACAAATATTCAAATTTCATTAGCATTCTGCGCGACCAAGAACAAATTTGCGGAATTCGACGGTATGGAATATAAAAACAAAACGTCCCGCGTGATGGTGACCAGCGAACCAAACAACCTTTTTCGGGTGGAAAACACTAGGTACCCATTGTCGAACCAGCACCATGCTTTCCGCAAATCCGTATGTAGCGGGTATTTTAACCCAACGAACAACTTTCCCGTGGCGGCAGCAGTTTCGGTGTGACCTCGTAGCCGGTGCCCCTGATGGTTCGTCAGACGGTGACCAACCACCGGTCGGGAAAGTTTAAAGCTGAAACTGGGAAAATCTAATTTTCTATTCCTCGCCCAAAACGATGGCTGTGGAATGTGTGTGGGCGCACACGGTGGTGGTCAAGCTTTTGTGTGTCGCTTCCACACCACAAACTGCTGGACAGGTGGGCTCGCGGATCGTGGTTGTACCTCGCAGCAGAATGCCAGCACGGCAAATATGGCCAAGTGACCAGAGGTTCGCGGATTGTAAGCAAATATTTGATTAGGGCACAATTTATTTGTACATAAATAATAAACTTCAGCTACGTTGGTGGACGGGTTTCGCAGGACCGTGTTTTGCAACGTGGCGGCGAGCACACACGGAAAAAATAGGCACAATTGTCCATCGCTAACGAAGGTAATTTGATTTTTGTGCAAAACAATGTTTAAATATGCTGCGTTTGTTTCAGGGCTACGTTTCTATTGTTGTAGGACATACGTATTTAACTTTTGTGTAGTGTATTTGAACTAGAATAAGGGACAAACCATTGATAACTTTCAGAACTCTGCAGTCAGTACAAACCAATTTATTTTTGTTTGATTTGGAACATTTTGTTGTAGTAAATATTATGCAAGTAGTGAAGCTAAATCAGGATTCTACTAATATTCTCCATCTCCTCCTATAGAGCATCCGTCACTAACAAGTAAATCGTTTGCAACATCAAGCTAGAGATTATTTTAACACACAAATGATTCTATTCCGCAAAAGAAACGTAAATATTGTTTCGATACAGTAATTGATGTGAACCTTTTGATATTCGTTGAAAGGCATTATTAAACCGCTTGTTATATTTATTTTATTTTATATTGAAATAATTAAATTTTAATACTAAATTGGTTAATAATTATTTATGGTGTGTAACAGTTTTTTTTCCAAAATCTTTAATGCACAAGGTAGAAAATATCTAAACGGCCTTGTGGCATTAATATATAGTGTATAACCACTTAAGTCAACATTCATGAATAAAATGTTTTGGGAACTCTCCCTCTCACACTTTCTTCAGTTCATAAAATCGACAATATGTTGAAAATATTTCGTGAAGACGTATAATAAGTAATATGTGTAACATTGAATAATTTTAATTTTATCTTATTTAACGAATAAGATACGAATAAGACAAAACGAGGAAATTGTTTATTGATTAATTACTCATGTTCAAGTTCAGCCAACTTTTCGGGAACTTTTGCAATCAGCATCAGTTTGATCCCGTGTCAAAATCTCGATGAGATGTACAGCAGAGTCCTTGAACCTAAAACTGTAAATTCTTAATGACATTTAATAGACCGGGACTGAGTTGCTATAGAAATGTGCAATGTGCAATGTGTTTTACAGCTTTCACAAGAAGCTATTTGTTACAGAAATGCAAAATATTGTACCAACAAAATTCTGCTGAACCCGTAATCAACACGGTACCTCTTGTTGCGAAGCATGGCTCTTCAGTATAGATATTTATATTACAAAGCAATCTACTCCCACCGCCGGATACGAAACGTAATCATCTCGCGGTTACTAATGCCCTGACCTAATGCAATAGTGCAACAAAAACCAAGAACAGACAGCGATAGAAAACTTGCCCTTGCGAAAGCTGTTGTGCACTACGGTTTGCACTTGAAATCATGCTGCCAACAGTCTCAAACCCTATCACACTCCAGCAGCGTACAAACAAAGCAATCTTCCTTGATGAACCCCAGTTGCCTGCCCGTCCCGCATTTGCAGCCCATTTGCTTGATGAGAAGGATGAAATTTCAAGATACCCTTGCTGCCATGAAAAGCGTCAAATGCAAGCGAAAGCTTTTGGCCCGCGTCACAATCAAAAGTCTTGCTCCGTTTTCTTTCGATTGGCCCAATGTTCCGTGCATCGTACGGGGTAGGTTGGTAGGTTTTGGAAAAAGGGGTAGCAAGTTGAGAAACTTCTCGCTGAACTGCTGGTTGCTGGAAGCCGTCAGTGAGGACACGGTTGGATCGGGAAGGGGTAAAGTTTCTATTTGAAAGTTGTAAAAGAAATGAAGAACGAGATGGCTCGGAAAAGATACTGTGTGCGGAAAGTTTTGTAAATAATTCCCAACAAATTGCTGAATAATAATTCAAAAAAGATGTTTTACACCAGCCAGGCACCGGTGCCGGTGGTCGGAAGCCCGGTGCCGGATATGGTTGCGGTATTGTGGTGTTTCTCTACAGCACTGACACTGATGCCATGCCAGGCCGGTTGACAATTACACTGCTGGTCAATATTTTAATCTTCGCAATGTTTCTTCCGAAATGTCGTACAATTAATTCTTTGCGTTATTTTGAATTAATCAATGTATGTTTCGACATTATTTTACCTGTTCAAATAATTAACAGCAATACATAATGTTTCAACACGCCACGCACTGTACATTTGCTTTCGGCACGCAGAAATCTTAACCGTGGAAAATGAACGAAAAACTAAGCCACTGCCACACATCATGAAGCGGAAAGTTTTCCTCTGCCTGCAAATGCTTTGCGTGCTTATTGTTATGGTGCGTTTTGTTGTCTGCACGCTGTTGGAATTGCGATTCCATTATACTTCCCCACTTACGTCGAATGCGGAGGAATGTTATTGTACAGGAAACTTGCATCAGCAACTTGTCTTCGGTTTACTTATCGTACATTCCGGACCGCAAATTGTATACTTTACACATCTGTTAAGCTCTCAGAAGTATGTGAAGTGAGAAGTGTGAAGTGTCGTTTTTTTTCTAATGAAAATTGGTGAAACAAAACTAAAAATCTAACAAACTAAACGGTTCACTTATGAAATAGTATTTTAATTTATGAAGCTACAATTATGATAGTGATTCCTTACTATGGGCAGTAACGTTTATGTAAAGGAAGTTTCATGATCATGATCATACCACCATCAAGGATTCTACGCATAAAAAAATATTGTTTTTAGGGTATTACGTTGGTTGAGAAATCTATAATAATTTAACTATACCAAGATAAGTCCTTTGATGTACAACAAATTACTGGGTTTCTACGAAAAGGACTTCAGATAGTCCAAATGACCTCTGTCTCGAGTAGATCTATTTTAAAAGTCCATTAAACAGTGACAAGTCTCCATTCACTTTGGCAGCTTTCAATTCACGTTGTAATTTCGATGTATTAGTTCGATTTGAATTTGATATCTTCATTTACTGGCTTGGATAACTTCTTTCAACTCCCCTAGATTCACCGTAGCCAGTAAACTAAACCAATCTCATTATCGAGTATTTTGGAGAAATTCCAAATTAACGTCATTAACTACAACTGCACATCGTCCACCAGAAGGACCCGTGAACGATGAAAGGCGCACAATATCATTAATCGGGTAACTTTCATCATTTCAATAACCCCTTCAGGGTCTCGTCAGCGATAGCTAACAGCTACGCCAACGAACCCAATCCTTAACCAACAATAATAAACAACATCGAAGCATGGATCGTTAAATTTGCCCAGAAATAATAACATCCTTGAAAACCTTGTTGCCGATAAAACTAGTCGCTCGTGTACGCGGTTCCACTGTCCGCCCGAAGTTCCACCCCTTTCTGGACAGCCGAAATTGATTTCGGTAAATTCGGTTGGCAGCGTTGGTAACCAAATCGGAAAATAATCGACAGCCGGTGAAAATGGCAAATGCGGCAGAA
This sequence comes from Anopheles marshallii, assembly GCF_943734725.1. Classification (NCBI taxonomy): domain Eukaryota; kingdom Metazoa; phylum Arthropoda; class Insecta; order Diptera; family Culicidae; genus Anopheles; species Anopheles marshallii. Next base: position 29,892,848 of record NC_071326.1, on the reverse strand, counting down.
AAAGGGTCTCCGTTTTCACTTCGTTACGTCGGACAAAACGCCGGAACAACCGCGAAACCGGTGCCGGTGTTCGTTCAGGTGAAAAACGGAAGATAAATCATACGCTTCGGTGTAAAAGGTGGCAGGCGAAATACCTTTTTTCACCAAGCCGGAGGGGATCGATCGGTGTGTAACCGTGCAAAGCTTTTAGAGGGAAAATTGAGCGTAGGCTTTGTTTGTGTTTGCCTGGCCCGTTTGCTAAGTGGGGAAGGACAAGTAACCCAAACCACTGAAAGCATCATTAGAACGCATGTTAGTTTGCGTGTTTACCTTTTATAGCCGAATTCAAAAACTCCTCGCAAAACAAGACCCAACATATCAAAAGTCAGCGGAAAGACTTTTCAATGCTCAAAAAAAAAAAACTGTCGCAAAAAGGAAAATACACTCCACAGACGACAGCACGCGAATCTAAGTTCCTTCCAGTCAGTGGAAACGTTTTGAATTTTATGCCCTAACAAACTCCACAATAAACACTATGCTCTATGTTGCATTTCACCGAAGCAGAAATGCACTCCTGTAGCAGTGTCGTTTGGGGGGTTTTTTCCCCGGCTTTTCTTTTACATACAACACACACACGTCGGCACACAAATCGTCCACAAAACATGCACTTGCTTTCGTCACTGTGGAAGAGTGCATCGGTTCAGTTTGCACGTAGTGGCATGTTTACTGAAAACTCACTGACTCGTATCAAAGCCAGATTCCTTCAAATTCGACATCGTTCCCGCTGTCGTCGTTGAGCGTTTGCTTCTTAGCCGGCAAGTCAGCGGGCAACATCGTTGCGATTTCATGGTACATTGCTGATCCGTTACGTGTAAACATTTTTCACAACTGCTTGTAAGACGTTACTGTTGTTCTTGCGGGATTTTTTCACTGAACATGCAGTGCTCTTTAAGCCTTATTAAGTCACAAACCGTCCAGCGTTGCTGCCAAAAAGTTTCGTTGAGCTAGTGCTGGATTACTTTAAACTGCTTGTGCATTGTGTAACGAATTTTAGAACGTTTACATTGGTAAAAGAAATATAAATTTCAATTTTGTTCCACAAAAATGCATCCCGCAAATCCTTCCAATGAACAAATTTGTCTTATCATCGGTGCTTGCCACACACTACTTCAAAATTCGTAGAACAATAATAAGCTTGCTTCTGAAGAGCACATCAACATTGCATACCCATTGAATGCCAATGCGTGTGTGTTTTTTTGTTCGATAGAAAATATTTCAAGACTCTCAAGACACATCCCCAAGAAGACCATGCTTGAAAGACAACACGAAAAACCAGTCGACAGTAATAAAAGCAAGAGCGGATAAAGCAAAAGACACATCACTCCACGCCGAAGGTTACAGCCGACCGTTTGAAGCTTAATAAAAATAACTGCCCCGAACCGAGGATCTCAACACTGCCACTGGCATGGAAGCGATCGGAATGGACAAGGGAAAGGGAATACGGCCAGCACCCCACAACCCCAAGGGTAAAACTCGACCGCCCTGCTGGAAGCGCCTCGAAGAAGCAACAGCCCGAAGTCGACTTTGATCGAGTGTTGTCTACTTATGCTTTTGTCGAGTGTTGTTTATGCTGATTTGATGTGTGTATTCTTATGCTCCGTACATACGCGCTCGAGTGACCGAAACAATCGGGACGAGAGGCCCTCGTCATGCGTCGAGGATGTGTTTCAGACTAACAAAAAGGAAACAAAAATTTACCATGGACACGGTGGAGGTGGAAAAGGAAAATCTGCTAAACGTAAGGATGGGAGTGCCTGGGAGAGGTACGGTCGAACGGAGTTGCAAGTGAGAGTGGTTTGTTTGGACCGAAAAGACCGAAACACATTGTATGCATTCTTTGACGCCATCGAGAACAAGCCACAATAGTGTGGTGCAGCGCGGATGGTTGGCCATAGGAAACGGGTGGAAACGGGTGTTGTTAGTCCTGCCAGAGACAATGTATCCAAAAACGGCTCTCGCTGGTTGTACGAGGAATCCAGAAAACGCACCCCAATGCCTCTATTGTTGTCCAGCGTCCAGCAGAAGACACTCTCGGTTCGCTGCATACCGAAAAGAACCTGGCGGAGCACAGGCGACGAACCTACCCGAATAATGACGGTTCTACCTAATTTGAAATTTCCCACTTAAGAAACGCACGTTTTGACGGCGACGGTTCGGCCCCGGGTCCATTGGCTCGCGAGTCACCCGGTGGCCTTGCTGTGGGACCATAGGAATCTTCCCATTCCGGGTAGAACCGGTGGGAAAATGCATTCCACGAGCGCTGGTTGTGGTTTTTGCTTAGTTTGCTTTTTAAATATATTTACATGTTATAAACTTTAGCCCAAACCAGACCCTTGGCATGCCTTTAAGAACTCATTTTATTATTTTTTCTCTCTTCACTTTCGTCCATTTTCGTTTACACCCCGGCTCGTTAGAGCGTCTTCTGTACCGGCGCAGAAGGGAAGCAGCGTCTTAACATTGGTTTCGAGCATGACTGAGTTTGAAGCTTTGCTAAATATACGACATGGACACTGGTCTAGTGGGGTGTTCTTTGCGGTTCGGGGGTTTCGCTCAAGTTATGCACTGAATTTATCACCTCGTGCCAACAGCCAACAACAAAGGGCATTAAATTTCGTGCCCGAGTGTGACCCGCCGACAGGTCCGCACAGTGAGGAACGCACGCTGGTAGACAAAAAAAAACCTAATACAATAACGTTTACGAACGCCAGCTCCTCTAGCGCGGCGGTATGAATAATAGACACGCGAGGTAGACTCTCGGTGGAATCCCTTTGCTGTATGACTAATGAATGCACAAAGTGCCAACGACGTACGACGCCGGGTTTTGGGTGCCGGTCGTACTGGAAGCGTGCTACAAATTTTGTTTTTGTTTGAATGCAAGAAAAATCGCCCAACTAATCGGATGTGTTTATTCATTTTTCATACCAAATCATATCCATCACAAGGTTTGTTTATTAAGATATGTAAAGAGCTGTTCCATTTGAATGCGACTGGAATGAGCAAAGTATGTGAAGCGATTAAATTTATGCTTTTCATATTCGATTTTAAATACAGTGAAGTCATAAGCTGGCAGACTTGATGTTGGCAAGAGTTATGCTCCATGGAAATGCTTCAATGCAACAGTGTCTGCACAGTATCATGATAGCATGACACCATTTTTTTTTCATGCTTACCCCACGTGACACATTCCGCACGCTTGAGTGACAGAGAAAATTGTTTGCAAAGCAAAAAAAAAAACGATGAAAATCCACTTTCAACATTCCTGAAACACTGTGTGCCCCACCGAACAGCTAGAAGCTTCAACAACGGAGGGATGAATTTAATATCCGTTACCACAACAGGTGACTATTATTGTAATTGAAGAATTCCAATTCCGGTACTGTTTGCTTGGTACGAAACGTTTAATTTACGACCGACTTCATTATTCAGTTCCGGTGAAAACAACCATCCAGCTCGGAAGCACCTGCATCACAGCAAATATCTTGTGAGTGGTGATTCATCAAAATTCTTCATCCTTCTGGGTTGTAGAAAAATCCCAGAAACAGCAGCAAGATCCAATCTGCACTTCCAAACCAAACCAAACTTCGGCTGGTTTCGGCCGAATTCCCTAGCGTGTCGTAACAAGGGAATAGCCATCCAAGCCGCCTAGAAACGCATCGCGTCCTTCAAGACTTTCCTGCCTGGCAAACGTCAGTGACCTCGGAGGATACCTTGCAACAAAACCTTTCTTATTCCCTGCTTTGGCTCTTGCCAGAAAAACCCCCGTCGAAATAATAACCTGTAATTCCGGAGAGGATGGTTGGCAAGATGGTGGGTTGCCATGGATATTTTGCCTTCCGTGTTCGGTGTCGCGCTAGACATTAGACGTCACGTCCTTCGGAGACCCATTTCGGCCAGATGGCGTCTCGGCAATGCGACACCGTCACATGTATCGCGTCCCCTAACTAAAGCAAGTACAACCTTCGCACAAAAGAAGATTTAAAATGTGTAACCATTGATGGCCAAAAGGGACTCTCCGGCGCAGGCGGAGGCGAGGAGAAATTTTGAGTTCAAAAATAGAAGTCGTACAATTTTTTTGCTAAGCCCATTCCAGAGAACCTAGCAAAACTCGTCGAGTCGTCGAATCGCCGAGTTTTGTTTGCGAGGGGGAAAATCTTATTAAGTTTTTCGCTAGGATTGTAATAAACTTGGTTGTTGCGCATTTCGGCTACAGCCCTGTTCGTCTGAGGGGTTCCGACCGTGATGTAACTGAGCCGGTGGCTTCACACCACAGCCGGAAAATGACTGCGGGGAAAATCGTAGGAAAAGTTTTCTGCGTCCATAAGAATGCTTGCTACATAGTTGCGTGCAAGGAACAGGTAGAAAGCAATACCTCAAATGTACCACGAGTAAATACTGGAGTGTTTGGAGAGTTTATTTCAGGACCGTGACAAACATTCGGCCATTTTGCACGCTTTGCAACGGCACCGCTGATGGAGTCATTTGGAAAGAAATTAGGTTTTCACTTTTACTTTTCATAGTATTATGGCGATGCTGGTGGTGAATTTGAGTAAGAGTGAGTTCTTGAAAACTAAGGTTAGACTAAGATACCTGACGCAATGATCATACTATTTTTGAAAAATCAATGCTAATGGCGATGATGAAGTTCTTAAGTACAACAAACAAATGTCATTGTCATATCTGTCATATCTGTTACCTAAGTTACTTGTTTGCATCGTGAAATTTTGATCTCTCTTTCTCTCGTTCTCTCTCTCTCTCTCTCTCTCTCTCTTTTTATTTTGTTTTAAATGATAATGTTTTAAATATATAAGTATTATTTCAACCGTAGCTGGATAGTCCGTCCTGTGTACGGTCGTTTGGTCCGGATGGGATTTTGTCGTAGAAAAACATCACCAGCTCGTCTTGGTATTGAATTATATTCAGCGAATTTGCCGCACTGCCACAAAACACCCGTTGCTATTAATTTTTCAGCCACTTGAAAAAAAGACGATATTAGAGGCCTAATTTATAAGAGGAAAATTTGATGCGCCATCGCTTCTAGACAAGATTGGCTTCTCATGACAAGACAACACAGAATGCCCCATTAGACCAGACACAACACGCGATACATGCCTATGAGTGTAATGACGCATCGATTTAACCACTTTGGTTTTAATCTGAGTTCAAGGACTTGTAAGAATAGGATTACTTATGATTTGTCGCAGCAATGTAAGAAATAAATGTAACATGACGCACTTGTTCAGCCCGCGTGGCGGACGGGGAAATATTTTGCACAAACAAAAATCAAATATTTAATTCCATCCAAGTGGAAGTCTATTTAAAATATGTCATCACTGGAACGTGTATTTTCTGACACATCATCAAGTCATCGGAACATGAGCATTGCTTTTTCCTGTCCTTTACAAAATATGTTTCGACAGAAATCAATTCTATATTCCATCACTATCAAGGAAATGGAGATTTCCAGGCAGTCCTGATTGCTCAATGAAAAACAACTACCATATATAGCAACTCTTTCTAGTGAAAAATGTAACACACAAAATAAATGTAAAACCTTTGCAAAAAAAATCCCACGCCAATGCAGCATAATAAGCAAAGCGCAACAAGGAAAAACGCCTCCCGTCTGAAGCATTAATAAAAAGTCTCCCGATTTTCCACAAAACACACATCACATGATGAAGCCATATGCAGCCTCGGTATATGTGCATTTGATGGCAGCGGGCAAAAGATACGCCGGCATTGCCCTATTGCAGACCACAGGCGCTTCTGGCGCGACACGATTCACGGAACCGATTCGCGAGCAGCACCAAAACGAAAACAGAGCAAAACAAAAAATGCAAACGGGGAAAAATCTCATCATTCCGTTTGGCCACACGACTCTTTTCGGTTGGGCAAAAATAGCGACCGAAGCGTTGCCCGTTGTTATGGCAGGTATGAGCCCATAGCCACGGTAACTTGAAAGTCGGGAAGACGAAAAATAAAAGAAAAGAGCGCAGAGAACACAGCGCACAAAGCAGATACAAATTAATGTTCGTTTTTGATGTCTTAATTATGAAGTTTCCCCGAGTTTAAGTGACTGACTTGGCTGGGTTGACTGACTGCCCTGATCGGAGCCCGGACCGCTTTGAACGTGCGGCCGTTTGTTCGCGGGTACTTCGGCACCATGTATATGTTGCGCCGCAGCAAAGCAATTCTTTGCGAATAGTTACTGGTTTGGGAGACTATAATATTTTACTTTTAGTTTTTATTTACATCTAGCGTAACTGTAATTCATGTTAGTAAAGTTAGAATGCGAAAGAGTATGAACATTTTTCCGAGTAAAAACGTATTGGCGTGGAAATGGTGTCCTCTGGTGCCGTTGGTGGAATGGGGTGATACTTTTAATGCAATGTTAATTACATTTTCTTTCACAAATACTAAGTACACCAACACAATGGTACAATGTTTGTGTGTATGTGTGAACCGCAGCAATCACTGGAAGGATTCACTGCCAGTGCTGCGACTAAAACGCCTCGGGTTGCATCGAAGGTGCATCGTTGCACTTTTCATCACACCCCTTCGGTATAATCCTTCCACTAACCATCGTTGCCATGGAACGCACAGCCACAAGCACGATGGGAGGATTTTTTTTTTGTTTTATTTCTATACCGAACAACCCATCGCTCCGCGGACGGATGGGGCTGTGATGCAATTCGTTTACTTTGTACCGCTCGTGGGGTTTTTCTTTTCCTACCATTTTGCGCTTATTTTTCCACCCGAAACCGTTACCCCCGTGGCCTAATGATGCTGCAAACGTGATGCGGCGGAAGTGCAATGAGTCGTGCCCGGGACTGCTTGGCGCGGAGACGGCAGACGATGGTGTGGTGGTTGGAAAATCGAGTTGATGAATCGTTACGATTCGTGAAATGACGGTTTACGGATTCACAACTTTTAGGCACCGCGACGACAACGGCAACAACCGCACCATGACGCATCGTACCCCGTCGACGTGGAACGGTTGTTAGCGAGATCGAGATCTTAACGATTCGGACAATTGTTTTACAGTTTTCATTTCGAGAGATTTCGCCTCATTTAACTAGTGCACTGACGCGTGGGGATGGAACGGAGGACGGGGAACAGAAACACCGCGGCCCGGCATGTTTTCGCCGAAGAACTTTGGTAGAACCCTGTTTTAATACCCTGCTTGGTAAACTCGTGGCAACATTACCGGGGCGAGGGGAGGAAGGTGGGTGCAAGGGAGTGCAGATTCTCGAGTACCAGTCGTGAAGAAGTAAATGCTTTTTCGGGGATGCTTCAGGCAAGTGGCACTCTGGCGCGTTTTGCTGCAACTGATTGCAGTTTAATGTAGGTATCGCAGGAGGAGCTCTCGCTTTAGCCGTGCGCTGCCATGTTGCTAATAATGTTGTAAATGTTTGCAGGGCATTTTTTGTGGTATTGTTGCAAATTGAAAGGAAATGTTTTATTTATTAGTTCTTCACTGTGTTTCACATAAACAAAGTTCATTTACGTAAGTAAAATCAAACTTATTTTAAGTCGCATATAGCTCATAAAAAATTAAGTTTCGTCACGCTGCACAAATGAATTAAAATCATAGTTAAAAGTTATTTCTTTACACAGTTTTGAGCTACATTCAATGTTGCATTCCATTACACATGAATCATGCTTTCAGCAGTGCCGGAAAATTTTAACCGGAAAAAATATCAGGCCGATTATCGGTGTTAAACTCTCCTTACTAACTGATTCCCTTTTGCGGCCAAATACTTCACATCGCACGGCAGAGGCAATGGATGCACATACACACCGATAAGGGGTTGACTCATTGCCAGTGACTATAGTTCCAATTTTTTGCCACTTCTCATAAACATTAATCCTTTGGGTCGATTCGGCAAACATGTAATCAAGCAAACGGTCGTAAATATTCATAAGATGAGATTCTCGCCGTTCCGTCAGTGCGTTTGTTGGATGGAGGGCGCACATATCAGGTCCCATGGCCCAGGGAGATTACGCCGAAAGTTGATCCTTTCCAATCAGCAAGTGCGGGATATGAGCGGTACGGAGTCGTGTCTGTACGAAGGCCACCATTCGCAACTATCTTTACGCCATACCGGGATCTACACCGGTGGAAGGTGTCATGCAACCCCAACGGCGGTTGACAACGGTTTGTGTGAAGTGGTTTCCAAATATCCCTCACTGCTCAAAAAACAAACCCGCAAAAAAACCCAAAAGGTATCCCTCGGCCAGAACTGCATCCCAACCCGAAATGAAACGAAGCCGGGCGGGTTGGGCAAACGAGACGGAACCAGAGGACGGAAGTTGGCCACGATGGGAAGCAATTTAAAATGCAAATTTTTGCACCACACAACAATTAAGTGTGATTATTCACATTTAACTGAGAACGCTCTCGCGCCAACCATGGGTACGTTCCGGTACCGTGAGCCCGGTCGGTTGTAATGGCGCCCGGCATCACCAAACCCCAAAACGACAGTCCCACATAATGACAGCGCACGGTAAGAAACGATCCATGTGCGCATGGATATTGAGGAGCAATTTTCTTGTCAGAAACACTGAGCGAAACAAACACCCCACGATTGCTACCCTTGGACGACTCAATCGAAACGACGCGTACGCGTGTAATGACGGCACGGTCCTTCGCTGTGGCTCAATTATAGGTGCGATCGATTGTGTGTGTGCGTGCGTGAGTTTCTGATAGAAATTCCACCGAGCGAGGATGGATGGATTCGGTGCAAAAAATAATGTCTTCTCACTGTATAAGGGTGAAAAAAAATGGCTAAATATTGATGATTCTCATTCCCGAGCCCTAGTACACACTTTGTAGGTGGATCTCCTACACAATCGTCTCACACAGAGCCACCATCGCTGACATGTGTTATTACTCACATCTTCTCTATAGGCTGAATCAGCTAACAACGGCAACAGCAACAACAATAAAAAAAACACCAGCCCGAGATGGTTTACATGCACACGAACAGCCTCTCCACAGCGCTGTTTTGTGCTGTAGTAATAATAATGAAGCGTGAAAAAAAAAACCCGGACACCCTTCAACAGTCGACTGTTCCGTCCGTCGGCGGAATCCGCTTGCGGGACCGCTAGCAGGGATAAGCGATCCTCAAGCCCGGCTGCGTACACGTGCGTGATTTGTGTATGAATGCAACACCAACACCACTTTTGCCATCATTTTCAACCTCGAGTCGCCGACAAGTGTTGCCGACGGTGGCAGGCACCGAGTCCGGATGTCCTGTGCCCGGCACACGACAACGACGCCGTCGAGTGGGTGTCGGTATTTGAATAATAAAAGATAATCATCGGCGATTAGTGGATCGTACTCGCATACGAAATTATGCTGTCCACGCGCACGATTTTCGCGACCCCGTCGCCCGTCCCCGTCACCCGCGTGTCGCCACGGGAAAAGGGGTTCTTGTAAAAGTGATTAAAACGAGACGGCGGCACATTTTTCGGACACCGGGGGAGCATTTGGGTATTTTGGGAAACTGTCGAGACCGAGCGTGGCACGTAAATCCGACCTGATGGTGCTGGTGGGTTCACTCTCCGTGGGCTTAGTACGAAAAATGCGCTCCAAAGCTGAAGTTTCCATCCAATAGCCGCGGGTAGTTTGGGGCTTAGCTGAGGTTTTAGCAGCCATGGATCAAAATCTGTACCGTGGTGTACGCAAATTATGAAGCAGCCGAAACCGAGCGGGACGCGGCATGAGTAGACAGTATTTACGCTGCCGACAGCCTTAAATGTGTACACTTTCGAAATGATCCGATTAATGTTGATAGGATTTCACTGACAATGGGGTTTTCCTGCTCCTGCTGGCACTGGGTAACCGTTTTACCCGAGGGGTTTTGTTACTACCATTGGACACGGTTTTGGGTTGGAATGGTGGGTCTCGGGTGGAAATGATTTACCCACACCGCTTACATGGTGCGTCGAAATGAAACAGTGGCGTGTCCTTTTATTCTGCAGGATAAGCCAAACCGTTGGCCCAAAAGGTAGCCATGTTGTGCGTTGTGGATTTTTATGAAAGCATCCGACGGTTCTTTGAGGTATGATGGCTGAAAAGGAGATTCATATAATTCAATATAGCTTTGTGGGAAAAATGCAGCAGTACGTACAGAAATCCCATATGTATACATGTCTTACTAAAGTTAAGCTATATAATTACATGTTCCAACTTTCATGTTGTAACTTTCGGGATCGTATCATTTTTCAGAATTCGCAGAAGTTACTGACGGTATTAGAACAGAACCTTGTCACCATGTTCAAATTAAGTTTCTGATGTAATGTATGAGTCCCACATTCAAGTAACTGGCGGTTTGGTATATTCTCACAACACACATAAAACTAAACCCTTCCACCAAAAAAATTCCTTCTCCGACCTACTTTACCTTACAAAATTCAATTAGCCGTCCTTTAACAGCTTCATCAGACTCATTTATAAAGCTAAAAATTCCACCACAATTAAACTATAACAAGATCACTTAAACTGTTACTGATCCCACCGGGCCAGCAACGAGCCACAAGTTAAGTAATAAACTGTGTCCACCAAAGCTAATCAAGCACTTTTCGTCCACTCGCTGCAACTCTACGTCATCGCGGATCAATTACATTTTTATCGACGGAGTTTCGTTCTGCCTCCTGCACCCACCTCGACCCGCACAAGCTCTAATGAGCTGAAACTGCACTGGATCATAAAAATCAAATATTACTCAAACCGCTCAACGCTTGCGCTTCCCCGCTGGTACGAACCGTGCTCGTAATCGATTTCAGCTGTTGATACTTGCGGGCCCGGGCCGGAAGATGGAATGGTTTTTATTTGCAGCAAAAGCTGGTCCGGTGCGAAGAAGATGGTTAGCTTAAAAACACCGAAATTGACGATCCAAACGAGTACCCGGTAGCATCATCCGTGGCATCAGCAGAAAAAAAGAGGCTAGTAAAAGATGCCGCCGTCTGGGAATGGTGGCTGTGGCAAAGGAGAAAAAATTGCGCGATGTTCGATTTTTTAATGCTTCTCCATCAAGCTTTTTATTTGCTCATCAATCTTAATTCACCCTCCTAATCGATGGACGAACCAAGCGGAGCGCACCGTACACGGATTCCACTTCCGAGAACGTCACGTTCCACGCCGACCGGTAGAACGGTATGAAATGCATTATCTATGTTTTTGCCTTCGCTCTAATTTTTATGTGATCTGCAGCACTTACCAAAGGGCAGCAGCGTGTGTTTGTTTCGCAAGCACCGAACCTGACAGCCCGAAGGACAGCCTCAGATGCCATAATTCCCAGCCACGTCAGTGTGGCACGTTGTCTCGCCTCCCATGGGAAAGCAAAGAAAGCATCCCCGACCGCCACTCGGGGGAAAGTGTGAGTTTTAGGACACTTGTTTTCCATTTGATTAACTTCAAAACCTTCCGAGATTGTGTGCACAGGGTGGCACAAATCGCACCCCAAATGTACGTTCCGTTTCCTTTCCGTTTAGCGCGTACACTCTCCCTGTTTTGTCGGTGTTACGTGTTTATCAGCAGCAGTATCGGACCGATCTGGTTCGATGGGTGAGTTTCCTGAAACTTAAAACGCCCTGCACGCCAGCACGGGCCCCTGACTATTGTTTTTCTTCTACATATGAAGAGCCCTTGAACGATGTAATGCGCAATACATTGACACTCGATATGCCCAGCCCTATTTGTAATCTACTTTTAGCACGTACATTTTCATCTTATTTGACATCATAAACGGGAGGAACGATTAATTGTAGTGAGTAAAATTAATCATTATAGTTATACTACACATTTTTCAAAGCATCATTTTTATCCCAATAAATCATGATTAAAACATGAAGTGTAAGGTAAATTATTTCATGAAAATTATACAACTGACCACTGTCACAGACCAAATAAATTGCTTAAAATAGAAGAAAAAAATATGTCTAACTTCCCCAAGATTCATAATTAGTTTTATCTCCCAAGGAAAGCCAACCAATTTCACCGGATAACCTACGCCACAACGGTGCGTTTGTCAAAATGATAGATGTAGAGCTCGCCTTCAACTTAACACCACACTTGCACACCTTCAACCATCCATTAAACGGTTACCCAAGTCCCGTACGTCCGGGCTCCTCCAAAAACAACCTTCGAGCCAAAAATTACCGCAACTCCGGACGAAACCAAAAAAAAAAAACACACTCTACAACAACCGAGAACCATGCCTTCCTGGCGCGCCCTGAATAGAGATCAATTTTCTCCAACCATTCCCCGAACCTTTTATCATTGTGCACGTTCAGAATTTTGACAGTTGATCTTTTGCCGAAAATAACTAGGCATGTGATCATCATTCGTCATAGGCCGCGGAATGCGCTGACGTGCGCTTCGCACCAATCGCAAACGTTTGAATTTCGGCATGGCCAGATATAGTTTTGTGGGTTACATATATTTTTTTTATTCATCCCCGGCCTGGTGTGTCCGGGCGGAGGGATGAAAAAAGTACACAATCAAACTAACAACAAAACCTTTGCACATGGACCTTCGCATTTTGTTTGGGGCAGAAGGCGCATTTTACGGCGGCTCGAGCGATCGATAATGTCTAGGAACCGAATTCGGGGCCCGTCCGGATTGGAGCAACGGGAAGCCGAAATGTCCGTTCCCAAAATGGTCCGCTTGATCACTGGAGAAACCAATTGTCGGGACATTGGTCTAGGCTGTGTTTTTTCTTTTTTTGTTTCCCCTTCGCCCTCCCTTCAGGTCACCGGGCAGTTCTTTTTCTCTCACTCTCGCCCCCTCTCTTTCTATGTGTCTGGATGGTGAAAAATGGTAATGATTGCCTTCCCGGCGTCATTAATCTTATTCTCATTCGAACTGTAATAATGGAGTGAAAAATGTCTTTATTAAGCTATCGAACTGCGTTGCCCAATGGGTCCTGCTTGCCGGTGTGCCGGCTCAAGGTGCCCGAAGCGTCCCAATGTGTGGAAATGAATTCACAATAGAAAAGGCATCTCACATCGTGTCAGAAAAATATTGATCAATTTCTGAACCGAACCGTGTACGGGGGTAGAACGTGCCGCAGCTGAAACACGAACTACGAATTAGGGGTTTGTTCAGGGATCCTGCCCAACGCACACCTGGGATGGCTTAAATACCTGCGAGGTATTCTGAAAAAAGACTCATCAGCTTGTCCTAGCTTGGCATTCTAGGAAAGTTAATGAGCAAAGCTTCAGTTATGGAAGCTAGAAATTACTTTTTAACATCAATTCCATTCGGATGCGAGCGGATGCCCCAAAATGCGTTACCAGGTGGAACTGTATTCCATCAACGTGAAGGCAATCTGACCATGAAAGCAAAAATCCATAAATCGCTCTCGCTTCCAGTGCATTAACTTTCCCCAACCACACCTACAAAACGGGTTGTTCTAGCTTGGTTGTACTGGTCGTAGATAATTTCGCCAAGACGCGTTCGCGCGCAAAACGATCGACCGAAACCCGTCCGAGCGGGAGATAAATTAAAGTTTACAACCCTATCTTATCTCATCAATTAAATTTTATCGCCCATTTTCATCGAACCGCAACCTTTCGGAATTCGCACCAAAGGCGGCGGCCATCACAAGAAATGACTCACCGTCACGAGCGGAACCCAGGCGATCCGCCATTTGCCAATCACGTACAGCAGCAACAGCACGATACCTACCTCGTAGTCTACCGGTTGATGGATTATCTGTCGAGTTGTTGTCGAGTTCGTAGTAGTATCCGTTCTGGTACAAGGCAGCTTATGATATGAGGCATTTACCGGGTCGGGTTGGGGAGGGAGGTGGGGTTGTTGCAGTTTGTTGCGAAGTGGAGTCGTAAAATTTGCGTTAGCACACACCAACACCCAAGCCGGAGGGAAGGCAATAGGTAATGTTTAAGACACCTTCGAGGCTAGTTCAATAAATCCATGAAAAACTGGTCTCTTGCTCAATTGTCGATGCAGTCGAGACTTGCAGAATCGGCCGTCGGAGACCAGTTTCGTGACAAGCTCCGCGACTGCAGCCTGAATGCTGACGATGTCATTAAGTTTAATCGATCTTGAATGCTAATATTATACACCTTGCGCAATCACAGTAGGCATGTCAGCGCGAGTACACCACCGTACGACAGGTTCATGGCGGAATCAGTGTGAGCATTTGCTCGATTAGAAGTCTGTTTCGTATGCATTCGTTTATGTTCCAATAAAGGTAAACAGTTTATGGCAATGATAACGACTGTAAGCAAAAGACAATTTCACCAACGGGACCAATTGTTTAAAGCTTTTAAATTTAAATTTTAACAGTCATCCAAAAATACGCCTGAGGGGAACAAATTAATTCTCACAAATTAATGGTGGTGTTGGGTGAGATAAAAAATTCGAACCCAACGATATTGGTGCATTACTTTGATTGCATAACACGCCAGGAGAGTCAAGAAAGTATTATTCATGGTAGACAAGCATAAATTGATACAAGGGTCCAGAAGGATTGATTTTCGATTACGAACTCTACGAGCTATACGACGAACTCACTGAGATACGATACGTTACAGGAGCCTGACACTCGTCAGGCTCCGGTAACCTGGTCATGTTATGAGAATGACTCCAAACAACCCAGCCCGTGAAATCGTTTTAGGAGGCGTGGTTGGTCTTAAATAGGTATTTCATATAAGAAGACGACGACGCTAGACCGTGAAAGGGTTTGCGGCAGGCCAAGATCGCCAAGATCTAGATAGCAGCTTAGTTAGGCATAAGTTGATTAACTTTTACGATCTTATCTGCTAATGTTGAGCAACAGAACCATTTAAAGTAACATTTTCGCCAGATTATTCAATCGTTATACAAAAGTTTAGCTAACATAACTATTTAGTCGTCTGATTACGAAAACTACGAATGAAGTAATAAAATATAATAGATATGTTAGGCTATTACTGTTGCACACATACAGTGTTCAAATACAAATATTGTTAAAAAACGTATGATTAATAACGACAACAAGAACGAAAAGGTTCATTTAACACAACTGCATAATATATTCAAACGGTTCGAAATGGGATACATGTTTGATTCGGAATCACGTAATATTTTCCCCCAAAATACCTCCCCGAGCGTTAGCTGCCAGGAATGCAATCCCTACCCCAAAATCACTCCACAAAACAAAAACAGCTCAATCGGCCTCCACATCAACAGCTTCATCTTTCACTTTATCAGCACAGTTCCATCTCGGCCTTTGATTGGGCGACGTTCTACACCACACGCACGCAGTATTTATGTGTTTCTCATTCTCATTACAAACGAAAGGAATCGATTTCGATGACTTTGCAAATGAGGAATGGTTTGAGTTTCCACCGCTCTGCTAGCACCACTCACAGCGGGTGTCCTAGAACAGACCTGGCGAGGTGGTGGGGAGATAAAACGGCCATCCCAGCTAGTCAAATTACCGTCGTTTGGATAGACCACATTTTTCTGGACATAAAAATTCAACAAACCAACCTGACGTTTGGTTGGAAAACTGAAATTCCCCTCCCAACGAAGCGCGATGGAGCGGGTGGCCAAACTATGCTACGGTACATGTGAAGGAATGTGCATGAGCAATCTGGTGACTGCCAAACATTGGTCGCGCTGCTCGCCGACGGCGACGACTACATGTGGAATTCGTCTGGTCGGCCCTGTACGCCATAAATCAAATGTTTCCAGCCGGTGGACATGGGGGACAACAAAATATGTTAATATGATTTGCACTTTATTGTCCGCACCCGGGTGATGGTGCGCCGGGCGAGGAACTCATGGAGGTGAGGTTTTGGGTGCAATAAATTGACTAATCAGCTGTGGTGTAGTTTTCCATTCCGTGAATAGTTTCAGTAACGTTGCTTCACATCGATCGCCCGCTTGCTCAACCATTCGTCTTCGGAATCGGGTTTCTGGCATGGCACGAACGATCTTTAATTCGATTTTGATACAAATTTGCAATGCTGGATACGACCGGTCGGCAGAACAACACGCCAAAGAAACGCGTTCTAATCACCTATTCACCTTCGACGCTGCTTTCCTTCATTTCGATGGCTCGCGAAACACAATGGAGACGGCATGAGATATTCACCAACGACAACGAGGACCACATTCTACGGATATTCTTCGCCTGTAACATCATAATCACAATCGTTATTGCGTTGTGCGAAGCCATTCATCGGCAACATCCCCTTCAAACGGTGTGACTTTTTCAATGGCCGATAATCGTTTCTCATCACAACAGACGATTATTAAGCTTTTGACGGCATCAACATTGCTGAGCGCTCGTTGGCAGTCTTGCGATCCGATCAAGCGTGCCGATCTGCATGCACTTCAACCCGCCCCGAGAGTCTCATCGCGTACCCATCCCCATAAGGGCTTAATGCGGACGGAGCGGAAGATAGCGATCGTTCCGGATGAAAAAGTGGATAGGTTTTTTCCTGTCGCTGGAGTGAAATCGCCCTGTCGTGAGTGCCGTTGGTTGGTTCGGCACGGCAAATTGTGCCGGCGCACACAAGGTGCGCACGGACCCAAACACCAAAAGGGGCAAGCGAATTATGAAGTCAAAAGGCAGGATATCTTGTCGGTTAGAAAGGCCACAGGTCTGCCCACGCGTCGTGCGAGGACAGCGCCCCAGAACAACTCGTGACCGGTGCGATGAGATTGTGCACAGCTTCAAGTGGCGATATGAGTCGCCCGTTGTCATGTTGCAGCGGTATGTGGGCTGTAACTGTCGTCTCAATCGAACGAACACTTTATGTCACCAGAACTCCCGTCGCATCACAGCCCCTGCACCCTGTGTCCCGATCCCGATCAAGGGCATGTTCCGATCGGTCGGAATCGATCAAAACCACCCCGGTAAGCATAATGTTCCATTTTCACCGTCAGACGCTCCGGCCTACCACCCACACGGCCCTGAAGGACAAGGAGATCTATTTTTGTAATCACTTCTATCAACACCATCAGCACGAAACGATGCGAGACATGCCATCTTTCATCGACGTTTTGTGGTACACCGTCGGCAACATCACTCTCCACCTTCGACCGGTTTGCTCTACGATCGAGTCTCTCACAAACCTCCGACACGCTCATCCTGATACGGATCCGAAACTAAAAGGCAAGCCCGAACTGGCTTTCGGGCACCACGGGACGCAATGCATTAGTAGAACGCCAACCGACTAACCCTTTTACCGTATCCGAAAAACAGAACAGAAACTAACACATTGTTGCAATCTCACCGTCAGATTGTACACCTCATCTAGAACCTTGGAACCGAACCTCCAAGTGTGAGGCATCGTTAGGGGAGGCCCGACCCAGCTTCTCTCGCTCGATCCCGGTGAGATATCGGATTCGGGTGGTGATTGACTTTGTCCAGCTGGCTGACGTACAGAGCAACCGAGGGAAAGGTCCTCGGCAGCGTGGCAGCTGGGCCTTATCAACATATGGGCCGATCGGGCGATGTTAGACATTGTAATTAGATTGTTGATTGATGATAGCACGCGGCAGGAAGCCAATGTTTATGGAGGATAACGTTACGTTGCGCTTTTACTATTCCTGTTCCACGCTGTGCACGGGAGAACTTCCAGTTCGGAATGAAGTGAATGACTTTAATTTGAGTTTGATATTTGAATTGTTGTTTGATTATCAGCAAACAATAAGCCAATACAGTCAATGGGGAATGTGGATGTTCGGTCAAAATAGTATTATAATAACATAGCCTATCATAGCGGATGACTCGAAACGAACGCGAAGATGATAGACGAGAATCGAGAAATAGATGCTATCGATTTGTTCGAAGTCTACCATGCATTGGTATTAAATTTATTCAAGAATTCATTCTCCGCGAATTTGCTTTGGATTTGTCTTATGCATTTAGACATTTTGATTGAGTTATGATGACTGTAACAGAATTCCTGCAAGACGCCCTTGTTATCAGCGATAGACGGATAAAGAAAATGACCCTCTTAAGATCGCCATGGGGCAAATAAAGAAAGTCATCCATGTTGCAAAATCCTAAGTTCAATGAAACATTGTCATGAACTCTGACAGGTGTTAAACGATTTCAAATAGCAGATTCACACGCCAATGGCTAACAAAATTTGTAACTGTTAGTAAGTGTTTAAAGCTTTACAGGTTCGGTTCTAACAGCCAACTTCAGATCTGGACGACTTAAGCTTAGTTTGAACTACAAATATTGCTACATGGAAGTAGAGACAATTTTTCCAGTTGAATAGTGCTCAGGATACAGAAAACATAACAAATATAAATATAAAGCAGTCAAAATAGAAACAACTGCTGTTGAACTCATACTGCTCGCACACTCGTGTTTTAAAAAAAAACATACAATAATGTATCATATCGATATCGATATCTCACGCAACTATTCACCCCCACTGCTCCCTTAGTGCAACGGCCGAAAAGGAAGCCATTAAAAAAATCCCCATAATAATGGCCCATCCTGTGATTTAATGATCTGACCTGCAGCTGCAAATGGTTGTTGCGCATATGCGCGTACACACACATGCGCTTGCTGACTCCGCCATCCACGCGTCCACCGACCTACCTTTCCCCATCTTTTCGTTCGACATGCGGCACACATCACTCGCGAGTTGCATGTTTGCCCCGGTTGGTATGATTTTGCATCGCCCATATCGCTGATTTATTAATAGGCATAAATATTTTAAATACAGTAAATCATCTGATAGCCTCCAGTGTCGGAGTCTCGTCTCGTTTGGGGTCGATTTTGTCGATTTTTTTTTGTTGCAAATTATATATACAATTTTATAAACCCATAGCTCGTGCCTCACCGTGCGCGTTTGATGCACTTTGGGGTGCTTTCGGGGTGCTTTACTTTCACCCAGGATTCGGCTCAGTGGATTTTGCTCCCTCGGCAAACACGTACAGATAATATGATGCTCTCCGTTTTTTTTATGAATTATTTTCTTTCCAGTGGCATGTGGAAGTGCATTTGGCCCCCCCGTTCCAGGGTTCGATACCCCATGTCGGTGAGTTGAAGTTTGTCACATACTCATCAATACATTCGTTTGCATTTAAATTTGATTTCGTTAAAAATGAACATGGATTGCATTCGACTTCGGCTAACAAACCGGTTGTTAAGAGGCACCAAAATAAAGCACCATCAAGTATCATCTTATAACGAGGGTGGGTTATGGCACACATCACATCACACGTTGGCCTTCACGTTTGCCAGCTAGCTCCAAACGTTCGTACGCAGTATCATTGGACGCGGAGAAAGGGTACTTAATTAAACTTCATAAATGTATTGAAACGGTTCAGTCACTAATGAATTAACCTCTCCGCGTTGTGCCTCTCATAAGCAAAACAAAAACCCAAACACTCTTTTATACAGAAAAAGCAGCAAACAAATGCATAGCCTGCACATGGGACGAGAACACGAAGCAGTGCGAAACATAGCAACTAGCTTTATTCATTGGTGTGTCTGTATTGCCGACCGATTGATGGTCCGTGCGCGTGGATGCTGAACATTATAATGGTTGGAATAAAATTTGCATTTTAAAATGGCATACGGAGGGTAAATATTTTAGGTGGTCCTGTTAAAAATTCATTGCACTTGCACGAGCCTGCACCCAACAAGTTCCACCTTTCCACCCGCCCCTCCAGCTTCGGGCTTCGCTTTCGGGGTGGTGAGTTGGAATGAAGTGAAGTGTTGAAATTGAACAAAATTACACACTGCGAGGCCCCCAATCCCTTGCGCCGGCGGGGTTTGGCAAACGGTGACATACGTAAATCATGAAACAAATTGTTTGATTGCATTGATGAATTTAATGAGACAGGTTGCTGCTGCCGGTGTTAAACGGAAATGTATTCATTGATATTTTGCTTCCGATCGCTGATTGATCGATGCGCGTTGTTTAAGAAGGAAATTAATTTTCCGTAGGAGATTTGTGTTTTTTTGTTTCGTTCGCTTTTGTTATAAAAATAAATCTTCTATTAATACATCAAGAAATTCAATCTCTAATGGAATTATCTAAATAAAAAAAGAGATCCACTGTTTACTTGTCATCCCAAACCGATCATTTGCTTCGTGACATTTTAATCTCGATCGATCACCGGGAAGAAGGCCCAACATGGACCAGGATTCTCAGGAATAAATATTCTACGCATTGTCTGGTCTAGAACCCTTACCGTGTTCCATGAATTTGTGATGGTACACTGTTGAACACATTTTGAATGTCGTTTTCGGCCACAATGGATCAAAGCGCAAGATACCGTGGCGCCTAAAAAGTGGCTGACGCTTCGTCCCAAAAACGGATGATGAATTATTGATCAATTATGCTTCGCTAATTGATGTGCGTGGAATGTGTTTTGTGGTCTGTAGGCACGTTGTTTAAAGCGCTGTTTGAAAGAAAAGATCCATCACGATCAAAGCGTACGGAGCATTATTCGAAGCACGTCACATTCCCTGACAACGGTTCGCATTCCTGTGGTATATTCCACTAACACGGGCGTGCATAACCCCCTAGCGAAAACCCCTTAATGTGAGAGGAAGAATTTCAATATCAGCCACAGTTCTTTTTTTATTGTGTCCGTCCCACCGTAGCGCCATATTGAGTTATCAGCGCACGAAAGCTACAAAACTGAGTTGAAGCCGAAAAGGCGCTCGCATTAAGCTATTTTAATTTTCAAACCTTTCCACCGTTGACGAGGTTCGATTAAATGCTGATGGATTCTATCAGCACGCCACCTTCCGCTTTTTGGGCGCGCGGTTTGTTTCACTGTGCGACCGTCTCTTAGCACGATCGAATAGTTACCCAAGACAAACGGCACAGATTGATAGATTTTGGGCCTTTTTTCTCGTGTTTGGAAATTCGAACCTGAGAGCTTACACCTATCGCGGTGCGGTTATTAAAATGATTTCCGAACATCGTAAATATCGGATTAGTGAATGTTAATTCCTGCTGTTAAAAGAAACACCGGTGCCCCTAGGAGCGGTTGTCCCATAAACGGGGATCGCCGCCACCATCCGTCTTTCAACGGAGGGTGAGATGCGTTCCATTACGAGTTCCATTCATTGTTCGCGCGACGAGAGAGAATATTTATTTGTTTCGATTTGCCGCAAGAAGCATCCCAAAACTCCGACGTAAAAAAACACACACACACAAATGCGCCCAACAACAGTGATTGGAACTAATTTTTTAGCGGATTCATTAATTAATGACACACATTCCCAGCGAGGCGATGCGTTTCTGTTTTATGTGATATGGTGGTTAGACCGCTTGTCTAACCAGCACCGGTATTCCGGGCTGCCATTTGCATGTTTATCGTGACATATTAAATGAAACTTTGTCTCCAAACCCAGGGGTGTATGTATATATTTCGCTAAGGAGCCCAACGCCCGGCGGCACCCGAGGAAGGATATAAATTTGGGCAAGTTTATTATAATGACGCTGAAACCGCTTTATTTTAATAGCTTCACTCGCATGTTTGGCGTGCGAGGTCTCGGTGCGGTATGGGCTCATTTCCACGGCACCTCGCGGGACCTGGGTGGCTATTGATGAGTTTAGTTGAAATTGATTTTTCCAAACAGACGATACCGTTAGAGCATTAGATGTGTCATAAGGTAGTGTTGGCGTGGTTTAGTGTTTGGTGTTTTGGGATTTATTTTAATGACGTGTTGAGTCATCGACAAATAGAAAGCTTTTGCGCGGTGTCTGTCTACCAAGGGGTTTTTGGGGTGTGTTGGTGTGTAATTACTAGCTTCGAAAATGTATAGAAGATATAACAAGAAAAGTTTGGGGGTACTCACAATCTTGGAAAATTATAACGACTTTTTATCTACTGACGATAAAGCACTTCACTTATTACTCCTTTCCAAAGAACGGGATAGGACATAAGGTAAAAAGTAAAATCTTATTCAACCAAAAGTTTAGAGTAGTGGTAGTTACTAACCCACTTAGTACTACTTAGTGTTACTAACTAAGTTACTAAGTAGTACTCATGCACTAACCCTAGGGCTAAATAGACAAATGCTGAGGAGTCCTTTGATAGAAAAATCAGAAAGCTGTCCTTATTCAAGAGGGGCCCTCAAGAGGGCCAGAGGTATCTGTCATAGTCATACTTTACTTTTACTGTCCTACTTCCTTAAGGACGTTGAGAACGTAATGCCTCCATTGCATTTGAATGCTTAGACAGTAAGGTACTTTGTATTTTTCAATCCAATCCTTAAGGACTCGCATTAAAATCGCTTGCATGTTCGCGCATTCCAGTGGTTATGTATACAGCGATGTCATAACTAAAAATTAGAGAGAACGATTCCGTGGATAGCGCTAGATCTTTTTCGGTGGATAACACCAAATGAATGTTCCTGTTTCTCTCTTTCTTCTAATTTATTATTTCCTTACTGACCCAAACCTCAATCTTAAAGTTTTCAAAATTAAATATTTGTGTAAAAAAACTCTCCCAATATATTTCTATACCCATTGCTGTAAGCCATAAGTTTTATAGAACCATAAGTATTACAGTGTTGTAACACTTGTCAATTTTAACGAAAAGAAACATAAACCCAAGTTGGTACAAGCAGAAAAATTAGCCACCCGCTCGCATCGATAAATGATTTATGTTCCTGCAGCTGCAATATTAATGTAAACCTAAACGTTCGCCCGCGCTGCAACGAACACGAACGTAACGCCCGTTGCGCAAACGGTGCGAGCAACTCTGATCGCCTGAACACGCCCGAACGGATCAGTTTTACAGCTCCATTAAGCGGGTTCAGGTGTCAAATTAGATCAGTGCAAAATTATTTCAATTATGCAGCCCCGAATGCACCTTCGATTTTTATCCCTTTCCCTCTGTTTTTTTTTTACAGTAGAAAATAACTTCAGGATTGAGCCTCCGAAAAAAAAAATGGTAAGCAGAGGAAAGGAACACGCGGTAGTTGCATTCGTTGCAGTCACCTCCACCCAACGAAGCATAATGCAATCGCTCACCCAAGCCACCCATCGATACCGATCAAGTAGTTTTCTTCTCCTTTTGAATTCTCCCTTCAGATCAGCTCAATTGAGACATTAATATGTGAGTGGTTAATAGAGTGCTCGATGCCGACGGGTGTCGGTAATAGCGAGATTGCAACCAAACCGTGGCTGACTCGAACTATTTGCAAGGGAAGGGCATGAGCCTATAACATAACCTGCCCGCACCACTCTCGCGAGGAGTTTTTCTTTTTTTTTGCTCAACTTTATAAATGCCTTTGCCTATGTTTACGATCACGAACGCCCTCCGCGAGCGCTGATCGTCCAATGATCACGTGCACGACGCTAGCACGGGCCCTCCAGCGTCTGGTTGGAAAAAAGGTGAAGCGCGTAGGGAAACGACTGAAACGAGGAACTGGGAGCAGGCGGCAGCGCGCGTGATACGAACCGAGCTCTCGTGCAGAGAAAACCTGGGAAACGTATTAATCTATCTGGATATGTGTAAATGCATAATATCTTTTATTACACATGCATGCGCTGGCCGGGTGCATTCGGCAATTGCATCCGTCGTCTTCATGCCCGGCGTTCGTTCTCACCGTAAGCGACGGTGCATTTACACTTTTTTTGTTTCCTTTTCAGCTGATTTCACTCCTTTTTTGCAATGCGAGACTCTCCATCAGCAAATCGAAAGGAGTGGTCCTAAACGGGGGTTGGATTGCAGCGATGGAACAATTTAATCTCCATAAGTGCATCAAAGTTACAACTAGGCAGTGTTCTTAACACTCAAGACTACATCGGGGTTGGAATTTCGGATAGATTCTGCACCTATTATATCACTCGAGTGTTCGAAACCAACTGCAGAAACACAAAGATTATTCAAAAATTTTCAAAAATAAAATCATGTTAGGCATAAGGTAAAGTGTTCCAAATGTTATGTTTGAAGTTATATTTTAGTTATACTTTAGTTAAACTTTAGCTACATTTTGATACCAAGGTTATAGTTTGGTTATACTTTAGTTGAGTTTAATTGCTATACTTTAGTTGAAACTATTAAATTTAATCCGGTCAAAGTGCATTATATTTTTAAATCCTACCCATGGCTAATCACTAAATAAGTTGTCCATTTTGGGAAACGTTCTCCATCACACTGTACTCGTTCTTCTCAACACCTCGAAGCTATCGGAACGAGCATCGGGCCATTTAAACAGCTGCCAGCTTACTTTGAATTGCAAATTGCATGCATGTTTGGATTGTGCCTCGTCGAACTATCTTCCTTCCGGGGAATGGCATTCAGCATTCGTTGGAAATGCTTAACGTTTGCCACCAAATTGCCAATGTTAACCCGTTGCAGAGCGTAAGAACGCTTCTACCAATAGATATCTGCTTGCAGGGTATAGATACCTTACACTGAGAACACATAAGCTTTTGCGAACCGAACGGTGCTCTGCAGTTTGGCTTACAGTTGCAAAACCGAAACGATTTGAAGTTTTGCTGAAAACTTTTCGCACACTCCTGCACAAGATGCAATAATTTTACACCGACAGGAAAACACTGCTCACACAACTTTCAGGCCGAATCGGTCGGATGGTTCGAAACTGAACGTGCGTAGAGACGAAAAATGGAAATCATTCCACTATCGACTTTGGAAAGTGCGTTTTCGTGTTGCTGCGAAACAAAACGGATGCGCAAAAGCTGGAGCTCATGTAAATGGGTTCGGTACAACGTCGGACGCCCTATCGCCGCAGCGCTATATTTTGCTCAATTTGTTTGTTTTGCTTATCGTACACCACTGCCTGAATTTGTTTACGGCGTGAAGATTAACGAAAACAACTTTAAACGGCCCTTCATTAATCCCAATCTGCTGATAAGTGTGAAAGTTGAAGCACATTTTTGTAAACTGTTTTACAAAAATAGAGAGAGCGCATAAGCTTTACCTCAGTAGGAATATGGTTATACATTTATTTAATGTAAACTAAGCGCTTTAATAAGAGTTTAATAGACGAATGCTAGCTGAAAGGCTGTCTGGCGCAAAAGTGGTGCAGGAATCTCAAACATTAAACTGGCGATTGGTTTGGCCCAACATCAGAGAACTATTTTTCTAGAAAAACCGGGGATCATCAGCTTGCAAAAAGAGGGTTAATAAACTGGAACACAAATTTGCTTTGTGTTCCAGAGTGTCGTCGACCTGGAGTATTCTTCAAGCATTCCTTAAAATCGACCCCACCCTGACTCCTTCTTTCCAATCCCTTCACTTATCTGAACTGATCACTATTAGTAACAGTAAGCGATCCTAATTCGATTGTTTGCTACCCATATCATCCACGTTATTGGAAACAGCTGTGATTGATGTAGAAGTCCTTAAATGTTCATTGTATCTTGTTCTTGTTTTCTTCGTTATTTTTTTGGTCTCCTCTTTTTTCATTTGAAAACAAGAATTAAAGTTTTTCTTTCTTGTATTATTTTTTATTATTATTTATTATTATTATTTAATAAAAAAGGAGACCATTTGGTAATTAGCTACACTGATTTTTTGTAATGATTAGTTTACTATGAAGCAATGAGCCACGCAGATGAAACTCTTACACCAATCTGTGACAAATAAAAAACGAAATCCACTTTTATGACACATCTTGACCCATTCCAAACTATTTCCAGTTGACGTGCAGCTGATAATGGCTTATGCGAGTACTCGAGACCTCGCTCATTGCAAGCACTTTCCGTACGATCGTACCCCGGTCAGTCTGCGAAGCCATTTTCGTCAGCTCGCAACAAAAATATGCAACATCAAGTTATCTTTTCCTCCTTTTAACACTCACCATAGAAGCTTACCAAGGTTGACATTTTCTGTCTTCCCGTTGCAAAAAGTGCCCCCGTAAAGAATGGGCAACATTCTAAACCCGTGCAAATGTTAGCTCTAAACTAGCACAAATGCAAACGAAAATAAAAACAAAAAAAAAGACCCGTACCTCTTTCCAAATCAGGTTCACATCCAATTGCAGCTCCAAGTGCAACATCGGGTCCGATATGTGTAGGGGCCAGCCCACAGGAAACGGAATCGTTTGCCAGCGGATGGCAAAATGGGAAATGGTCAGGCGAAATGAATAAAATAGAAACATAAATTTAAAAGCACACACACACTGTACCATTGCTACCGCACATACGAGACGGGTGGATGCACCGGTACGCGCCGGAGCTTGTCGCAGAATATCTCTGGTTGCATAAATTGCTTTTAAGCAAACCACAAGATGGCATTCGCAGGGAAGGACCCGAACATGCCACCTTTTTCTGGGCAGAACAAGAGATAGAAAACTTGCCCGCTGTTTGGCACACAGCAGATGTGCAGCGAGTGTGTCTGTATTGCACTCTATCTTCGGTGATTCACGCGCGCGGAAGGAAAAGTGCATCCTTTGGAGGGAAACGAAACGAACTCACCACCTTACCACAGCGGCCCAACACACCGTGTTTGGTTTCCGTGCGACAAATACACACTTTGTTATCACTAAACATATTTTATTGTCCACCCTTCTGCTACTGCGACCAACCATCGGTTCCATCGCCCCCAACATTCCGGTCGGGTGGGTTAATGTACAAAAAAAAGTTGTGCTCCCAACCAATAGCGAGATTCAATAGATCGGCGCGCATCCACCGTGCCGGAATTATGCCTTCTAAATCGTGCCACGTGTGCATCAAAATGTTGCAACACTCAATTCCCCTTACTCCGCCCCTTCTTTCCACTTTCGGTTGATAATTTATGCGTTTAATCGGACGAAACGTTCGCCCCATTTGTGGAATCTCGTCGCATTACCGGAGTGCTATTTTCAGGTGGTGGCCACAACCGGGCGAAACTGACTTCGACGGGTAACGGGAGTTTGCCTATGTCCTATTGTCTTGTCAAGTCGTCCCCGAATAGGGCGAGGGGGTTGCGTTGCGTTATACGCGAATGCGATTATTTTTAATCATGTCCACCAATCTGCCAGTGTTGTTGTTCTGCTGGCACATGCCTCAAGGAGACATAAAGCAAGAGAAACAGTAAAACGCCCGTACGCGGTGTGGAGGGCACGTTGTCAAACAACACCACTTATGAGCACGTTGAAAGGATGGTGGTTTAATGCCTCCTTCGGGTGGAAGGACAGTGAGCAAGAAGTACCAGAATCAATTTGTTTGGTGTGTTTGTTACTGCGGCAACAAGAAACTATGTTAAAAAAAAGGATCATTGTTTATTGTGTCTGTCTTCTGATTTGGCGAGGAAACGTAAAGAAAAAGGAAGTTAAAAGTGATCCAGGTGGGTAGTGCTATCAGTACTCCAAAAATTCTCTTTCGACCTCGGTTCAAATCTAGCCCAGCACCACTCCTCGCTTAGTCAGAAATTAAAACTCAAATGGAAATCACATTTTCTTCAAGCTTATGATCTTTGGAATATCTCGTCCAAAATTAATGCAATACACGAAGACTGCAGGGTAAACACATCTGGGCATAACAAATATGTAGTTCATGTTGAACACCTAGAAAAATCTATACCAAAAATTTCTCAAATAGCTTTCAAATGTACTGGTAACGTATGCTTCAAACTTTGAGCCCAAGACCAACGGTCAATTCAAAAACATTAATGCAAATGTTTTCGAAACATTGTTTAAACTGCTTGTGCCACAACGATTAGAAGAAGTATGCTCATGGTAAAACAATTCATACTCACCCAAAATGATCAAACTGACTTATTTGAAGTCATTTTATGTGCCAAACAATAGCCTTGTTCTGGCCTTGTTCTTGGAATCGTTGGACAGATTGCCAAGGGAAAATCAGAAAATACAGTCCAATAACTATGTGGCCAACACGAGGTGACAGTTGATAACCAAGGTCACCAAAACTATAAAAAATACCTTCACATTTTCGTTACGAGTTGCATTAGCTAAGGTTCTGGCCAGTTGGCGTATGGCTGCTTGATAGGGAAAAGGTATATTTCATACTTGCTTATATTGAAAATGCTTAATTTTATTGCACTCATTTATGTTAAATAATTTTTAAACGTTATCGTTCAAAATTGGTTCATATTTTGATAAATACGTTACTGACGCAGGTGGTCTTAATACACAATCGCTAGTACTCGGTTAATGTTAATTATGAACATTTATATGAGATTCATATTTAAAAGAAAATTCTGAGATGTAATATTTATAGATAAATATTGTTAAGTAAAATTATCTACATTTTTCCATAAATATTAAAAATAGATAAAATAAATAATTTTCAAATCTGGGACTTGGGAAATATTGAATCACTAAATCTTCTTTCAGTACGTTTTCCAATTTCTAGAGCCCAAGTTTCGGCGGACAATGTTGAATACATTACAAGAGAGTCCTTTAAATTCTCTTGATTGATTGATTGGTCAACTTGATTGGTTTTGTGGCATGTTTTAGAGTATGAACATTCTCCGGTGAATGTATTTCAAAACACTCGGTTTTATATTAATTCATAATCAGCTAGGAACACCTTAAGTCTTAGACAACCATGACTTGATGCGTTTTGAACATCAAATTTAGGCTTTAGCTTCGTTTTGTCATTGCGTTAGCTAAACAGCAAACAATGAGATTCCAATTGCATGATTTTGTCGTCCGATCTGAATCGAACGAATGAATGTTAACCATTGCCATATCTTCCAACTTCCATTTCCGATGCATGTGGATACTGCAACACACCGCACAGAAAGCGTATCGTACGTACACTGATGCCCAGCTTCAGCCGCATGCCTAAGATCCAGGAAATTGTTTTATTGGCAAACCCAAAACAACCCTCTTACGACAATGCCTTCATCCCACGCAACCACGCAAAACCCGAGTGGATTGTCTATTTTTCTATGCATTGCATAAATCACGCACCACCACAACACAATTGGCCACCCGGAACCGAAACGCAGCGGTTCGGAGCAGCGGGAGAAAGATCCTGACATCGGGCACCTATCATTAACGAATATCTTGTAATGTGTTTACACCGAGCCGGCCGCGATAAAGATCTACCCAACCACGGTTGAATGTGTCCGGCATATTTGGGCCTTGACACCGGCCACGTGGTAGCAGGGGTGGTTAGGGCCGGGAGAGTTTTTCCAATTAAATGCAACAAAGATGATGCCGCCCACACGATCGGCCACGTTCTCCGTGTGTGTGGGGAAAGAAACAATGCCGTACGAATTGCGCTTTCCATCTCGGCTCGAGGGGAACTTTGCATACTTTCCTAATTGTTCTTGTTTTCGTTTCGGACGGTTTCGATTCTCGATGCGACACGATGCAACGGTGCATTTTATGCAATCTTCTCCACCCCTGAGCCCGATTCGGAAGAATCGCCTAGGCATGCGTTCGGTACGTTCAATTGTACACTGGCATACCAGAAGCAGTCAGAGCCATTGGAATTGATATTGAATTCAATGGAATTATTTGTCTAATATAATAAATTATAGATCCCGAACTGCCGTTTTGCCTCCGGCTGTCCCCCCACTGGTGCGCAAGATTGTCATACGTGCAAAGCACACATGCAAAAGGGCACAAACTTTTCCCGGTGGCTGGTGGAATGTTTACGCCTGCATACACGATTCCGAACGCGAACGAATCGATGCTGGCAAATCTATGATAATGCATTGGCACATTCTTGCAAATCGTACCGACTTGTGCAGCTATCGTGTATAAACAAGTTCCCTCCCTCTTTGCCCCTTCCCGGCTCCACAAGGGTTACAAACCGAGCTGTCGCCAATCAATGCCATTCCTCCAAACCCTCGCAGCCTCGCCGAAAACGGGCTACTTCCCCTGCAGATGGTGGTACAAAGGCAGAGTACAGAAATGCCGCTGTTTTGTGATGAGATTGCCGACAAAACGTTCGCATTGCGCCCGACCGAAGCTCACACCTATCCACTCGCATGCGTAACGCGCTTACGGGGTTAGTAGGGCTTGCCAGCGGGTTGGAAAACTCCCGAGTGTCCCGACACTGCACAAACTGCATTCATAACTGTGCAAAATGGGGAAAATCGTCCCGGAACACGTTTCTTGTAGTACGTTCCGTAGCGTGGAGGTCGTCCAACACCACTGTCGTCACTTTGTTGCGGAAGTGTCCCGTGTTCGTTACCATGCGCTGCGAAGGGAAGCGGGTACGTTTGGCGTGCTTGAAATTGATTGGAAAGCGTGTGCATTGGGACGATTGCAACCAAACGAGAATGAACCATTTTCCATCCGTTCACCCATGCAGCTTGGTATGGCGATTTTTTGGGAAGGGTAAAGGGTACTTCACGCAACCATCATCCATCGCTTCGAGTGCTTTGTTTCACTGACATCAAGTAATCACTTACGCTGGAATGGGAGGCTGCGAATCGGTACCAGTCTCATTATCCATTGCCCGAAGGGTGTAAATGCAGGTGCGAAAGATGAACCTAAACCATCGGCAAATGCGCTGAGATTGAAATCGTATAAACAAACGAAGGTTAAATGATTTTCCAGTAATGAAAAGTATGAAAACGATGCATTAGCGTATCGTGTTAATGAGTTTTCTGATAATAAAATGGACGTAGTAAGATCAACGTGACTGACTCACTCTCGAACGTGTAAATATCTTTTGAAGTTGTGTAAATGTCAATAAAAAAGATTATAATAAACTAAGTTATTCGACAAGTATTTGTTTATAATTTACTTCTAAAGGAAAGTTAGATTAGTAAAATGAGTTGAAAAGACTTGAGACTTGACTTGGCCATGGCCTATACACATAAACATTAAGTAGAATTAAAATGGTGGCCATGTGGAGATGGTGACGAGCGCTTTGGGCAGGGAAACGGAATGGCATTCAATATTGTACTGCATATGGTTAAAGGACAAGAAACATGAGTCAAATTGTCAGCAGACAGCAGATCGTTGTGGACACTAAGAGAAAAGTAACATGTGGCTCGTGAAAACTGCTTTCTAAGCTTCAATACTGCTACTCCAATCTTAACAAAGGCTCTCAGGCGGATGTTATTTAACATATTAGTATAAACAAATGTTTTGTTATATTGTTTTCACTTGGCAAGACTCTAATATATCACAATTACAAACTCCCCGATGTCATTATTCCTCGATCTGAAGCCGTGCGACATCTTGTCTCTAACCATAGTTTAGATCAACGTGTTCACACCACCATTGCCAAAACCAATAGGACTTTTGGATTCATTGCAAAATCCATCCATATGTTTGATGAGCCTTTGTGTTGAAATTCTGTTTATTGCAGTCTTGTGCGTCCAATAGTTGATTATGCGTCAGTAGCTTGGAATCCGCATTAGTACTACATTTGAAATGGTTTAAAAACGAACCTTGTTTGTTATTCAAACGAAATCGACCCAAATTAAATCAAAGCAATTTTTTTACATTTATTTCTACTCTAGAAAGCTTTTGCATTTTCTATAAACTCAAAACGAAAGAACGAATAGCGAATGCCACTCAATCACAATCAATGTGCCTGCGAACAAGCGTTCATGTTCCAGATCGAATTCCTTTTCCATCGATCGACGGCACAATTCTACACCGACACGCTTGCTGGTAGTAGCCTTTTTGCTACCTCATTTCAAAGCTTTGCAGGCATTTTCCAAAGAATTACTGCTGCTTTTGTACGCATACCTTCCAACCCCGGCAAATACGAATCGGTTACAGCAGCTACAAGTCGGCGGGCAAGACACAGAAGAACCGTTCGGGGTTTGAAAATTCCATCTCGAAAGCATTCTCCCGCTGAAAAGGTAAGAATTTTCATTACCAGGATCATTTTTATGCGGCGTTCGTTTTTTTTTTTTTTTTTGCTGCATAACCCGTTCATGAATTATTTTAATTATCGTGCATTCAACATCAAGTTCGGTCGGAAGTTCTGTTTGCACGCGCCAGCACTAAAACCGACGAGTAATGCAATTACGGTTTTGGCAGGACGAGTCTGCTATCGATCGAATTCCTTGCACGCCACGGAAAGGGTTGGGTTGCTGGTTCATTAACAGTGTCTTCCTTATCTAATCGTAGGAAATTTATTAGGATTTCTATTGTCTATTGTTTCTATGACGGTAAAAAGTTTGGCAGTGGTTCGCTAGAAGAATATCTTAATTTAAATTAATTCAAAATTAAACTTAACATGAAAAATATGATCGTTTAGTGCAGAAATCATCACAAAATGTGTCATAAAATAAATATTCCGCTTTACGTCATACTTAGAGCCGTTCCTTTCGCGCTTACATGCACGTGTAATTGCAGCTGCACCCACGGAAACCTTTTTGGTTTTTCTCTTTCGCCAACTTCAGTGTTCCCACCCTAACAGGCCAAGGCACACAAAATGGTTCTCGTGCCCCCTTTTCTTGCGGTCCCCATTTGCAGCATCGCAAACGATTTGTGTGGCGCACCTGCTTCCGTTTGCAATTGCACAATGCAATTCCACGATTGGCTCGAGTTGCAGCGCAGAAAAGCAGACACACAAACAACTCATCTGCCTAGGCCCTTCCCAAAATTGAAATTCAAATGCACATTTTACGGCTGCCTGAACCGGAAGAAAGCCGACCGTGCATCCCGTGCGCTTGGCTTCCGGCGGTAAAATAATGAAGCAAACGGTCAGACCCTCGATCAAACCGATCGAAACGGCATCGACCAATCGGGGCAGTGGCGATTTGGCAGCAAAAGGGCAACGCTCACCCGAAGGTAAACGCAACCAACAGCTCCACAAATTCGGCACGGTTGCAACGCCTTTTTTGCGCTCTCGTCCGGTATGACAACCGATGGTGGGGTGATTTGACAGGTGGAAGAAGGAACGCACATGATAAAGTTATTTATTGATTCTTTATTAAAATTAAGCAACGTCGGGACGCAACTGTGTCCGGATCGCCTTTCGCCCGAACGCACCAAGATAAATCAGCCGCTAAGGATGGTAGACGCGCGCGATCCTGCCGTATCCAACACGCAGTGAAGATGGCCGCAGCAATTAGATATGGCCGCCAATCGATCCGCACCGTACACGATCGAATCCCAATCGAGCGGCTCCGTAACGAGCACAACCGCAGCAAATTGCCAAAGCTTCTCGTGCCCCAGGTTCCAGGGCTGCATGGAGTCCTCTCTTTGTAGTCAGATCGCCGGATCGCCAAATTGCAGACAGGCATGTACGGCAGTGTAGGCCCCTGCGGAAAGATCACGGCAGAACGGTGGTGAAGCGTGTTCGGTTCGGTTCCGCAAACGATCTCGTAATCATCGTCCGTAATATCTGTAATTGGCCGCCGGGCCACATTCCCGTAGCTGATGATTGAGTGCGGTTGACGGGCAGCCGTTCCGTTTGGTTGTTTTGAAGTCCCGAAGGTCTGCTGCCCCTGTGTACCAGTGCATTCCAGCACACCCGTTGACAGCCACCGGGCTGTCCGGGGCGACGGTTAAGTTGGAAGTTGTGAGCCGCCAATAATGACTTAATTTTGCGACTGACCGACGGTGTACGGTGCTGGGATTGCGGTCGATTGCGTGTTTCGTCTGACGTGAACGGGCACTAAACCCCGTCCGGCAGACCGGTGGGAAGTGCGGCTCGAAGAGTTCGAAGATTTTCGGACACCGGCTAAGTAATGGCTTCATGACCGGCCACATCAATTCTTGCGCACGAAAAGCGAGGCAATTGAATTACCTTTTTGCGGAGATGGAGCTGATGGAGGTGGTATTTTGGTAATTTAATCCCCACGCCTCATTACGCTCACGGTGGCAGACGGTCCGGGAAGCGTGCATTTAGACGAGGCTGCGTGCGTGTGTGTTTTTACACGCAGCAGAATGCAGGATCAGTTCCCGGAAAACTGCTTGCAACGAGAGTTTATGAGCGTACCGCAAATAACCACATGGTTTGGGCAAAAATGTAATGTGTTCACCTTAAACGTAAAAGTTCTCAACAAGTTCTCGTAACCATTTTAATTAAATAACGCTGTTCCGAGACTCGTGATGCAGGTTGTACCGCTAATTAGGCCCATGAAGCTGAGCTTTAGCTAATGGTTAATCTTAACATAATGACAGCTTCAATGCAGTAATAGTAACGGAATACTGCCAAAAAAAATTTTAATCGTAGCTTGCAAACGAAAGTTGAATGTTTTTAATTTTACTGTGCTCTATTGAATAACTTTGCAGGCTATTGCAGACATCGTACATGATGCTAACACCCCTTTTCGTCACTTGTGAATCACTGAATCCGCGTAACTCAAATACATCAACAAACAAAGTTTCTAATTCTAGGTAACCCATTACATCCCGAGGGTTCGAAATCTTAATCCAAATGGCATGAAACTTTGTAGTCCTTCTAGAAATGACCCTCATTGGGGTAGGGGAGGGGGAGGGCTAGGTTATTGTTTTCATTTGCCAATCTTCAGAACTCGAGGCAGATTTATCTAAATAACAAAATGAACAAAATTAACCCTCGAAGAGTTCCTGGCACTAAAGGCACTCTTAACAAAATAAACTGAGCCATAGATACAGCTTTTCATAGCAGTTTTTGCATAGATACAGATTTTTCAATAACGAGTAATTTTGCGAATTAAAATTAATTTTCTGGGATCCAATGGGTTAAGTGGCATTTAGAAAATATTGAATTACATAGTATCAGATGCAAACACGATGTATAGCCAGAATACTTAAAATGTGTAAGCTCATTGTTTTTTTGTTGTATTTTAAACATTCAGTTCGCCTTAGGATGCACATTTATTGTAAAGAAAAGAAATTTAAACCATCCCTCGTTTTAACATTTCAATCAAAATCACTAGCTCTAGAGTTTCCTACCGAAAACGTTCCATGATTAAACAAAGCTGAAGTATTACAAATAAGTTTAGAGCCATTCCACCCGACACCACGACCATCTTTGCGGGAGCTTAATTAAATTTCTCAATGCTAAAACCACGAATGAGTGCACATATGATGCAGCAGCTTATGCATTCCTGCTCGACCGCTCAAACGCATCCCGTACGATTTTGCAGTTAATTTGCAGCACAACAGCATCCCGCTACTACCACAATGCTCAAAGTTTAAGACATCAACACCAGTGTCGAAGCATCTCATCACGCCACTCGGTCTCTATTCCAGGGAGGAATAGAATGTTAGCACTACTGTCGGAAGGATTTTCGCTTTTTGAGGGAACGCTTCCTTGTGACGAAGTGAGTGTGTTTGGTTTTACTCGGAATGGTTCTTAACAGACGTACAAACAAGCACCGAGTCGTTAGTTTTTACGGCGAAAACTTTGAATATTTAACGGGATAGAAATGGTGCTGCCCGGTCCGATTAAGGGCCAAGGACCCATTCGCCCATGCCGGCAATGCGCGGAAGCGTGAAGGCAGGATTTGGCCAAATGGTTTCGCACAAGTATTTGCCCAGTACTAGCGGCCGATCTTCCTCGGGCGGGAAGCTCTTTCCACGGCACCACGACGAATGCTTGTGTTTGAAAGCATTCGCTCGAAACGAGGGCTGGACCGATCCGGTAGAAGGTTCCAGCTCCAAACAATTTCCAACGATTCAATGTTCTCGCCTCGCTTTCGGATGAAATTGGAACGGCCTTCAAGGGTCTTCGGACATGCTTTCGGACACAAAGCGGCATTGTAAATCCTTACGGTTCGGTTTTTGAAGCACTCCCGGTATGGAGCATTCCCGGTACCCTGGCACAAGATTGCGAGCAAACTTGTTGGCACCGGTCCCGAAACCGTGTCCTACAAGCCCCCGTTTTATCACAAACCTACCAAACAATATACAGGGAAGATGGATTAAGCATTAGAGAATTAACACTTTCTTCCAAAGCACCACTTTCCACTTAATCGTCTTTCGGAACATCGGAACAGAAGCAACGTCCTGCTGGGGGGAACGGGTAGGCAGGGTGCGAAAAGGATTCTTCGAGCTTACGAAGGGGAGTTTTGAGTTCGAAATAGTTCCCAAAAACTCTTGCCTCTCGTGGAAGCAAACGAACTCCGCTACGAAATAAAACACATTTGGGGCCGGTTCTTAGGTCTTTTCCGTCCGGCTTCCGGTGCCTTCCTTCGCCAGCATCATCAACGGCTTATGCCTTTGAATGTTTCATTTTGAAACGGCGGCTCGCATCCATCGCCCGCCAACGGGCTTAGCAGCGGGGTAGACGATTGTGAAAGTGGCTTTTTTAGCCGCTGAATTATGCATTGACTACAATCGGTACCGGCGAAATGAAGTGGAACAGATGTTTCGAAGCTCGTGCAGGCGAAACATTATCGTGAGTAATCCCGTGCTTATCTACTGTGGTGGTGGCTTCCAGAGGCAACACTGATGGACGAGTTGGGTTTCGCACGTTTTCGATGTAGGTTACTTGGGAAATGCTCATGTATGATTTATTTTCGAAAGCGTTAGAAGAACTATTATTAGAAGCCCTTTGAGAGGGAACTTCAAACATGAGTGAGAACAAACAACTTTTTTAATGTTTCTGTTTCTTTTAGGAATCTTATGTCCCTACTTGAACCAACAGTTTGCAATCATCTCAACATTCACTCATTTGTCAAGATAATTCACAATGTTTTCCTCATTATATTCATGCTCGGACTAGTCCAGCTTGAGGTTCCAGAAAAAAAGCAGCAAAGCAACACCGTTCCTTCGTCGCAAAGCATGCGACACAAAAGCAATCCTATTAAACGTGCTGAATCACAGCCGTTTCGTTGGCATAATTACTGAGCATTGCGATGATCACCGGCCCCGGGATCTAAAGAGGCGGCCCACGAACACCACGATGAGCGAAGCAAATACGTGACGACTGGAAGCCCCCAAGCAGCGCAAGTGTCCATACAGTTGCCACCAAACATGGACATGAGTGATGACGATACCCAAACATCGATCACCTCCCATTCTTGGCAAGGGTTTTGATGAAACAGACTGTGCCACTCTTGAGCCTCCACCGTGTGCGGAGCGTGGGGGCACCGGTCCATGATCTTGACCGGACCATTATTTACGACGCTCACTATTCGCAGGAGCTCACCGGATTACCTGCTACAATCCCGGCAGCTCCTCGTCCCAAAATCAAGACACACCGCAAGACACCTCACACACAGTGGTCTTGTAGCGGAGCCGGCAGATAACAAGCAGTAATCTTATTTTCAACCTTGTAAGTAGCTGCAAAGAAGTGGTCAACTAGATTAAGTCATTATCGTTCGGGCTCATTATTTAGCTCTTGCAGCAAGCCGGGCCCCATTTGTTCGTTTGCTTCGTACACGTCGTATCCGTCGTAGGCCTCCGGGGGACTGCAACCCGCCCTATACTCTTCCGGCGCAGCGAGAATGCGACTGAAAAATGTGCCGGATAAGAGATGTTGTCTTATCGCGCCTCGAATTAAGCACCAGGTATGAAGTGGTGTTCTCAACACCGCTTGGGTGGCTTCCATGGGTGTCTGAAGTGCTTTGGGAAGGAGCAAAAAATGAAGAAAACTGTACTAGTACTATACCACCTCTACACCTCTCCAAATGCATCTCGAACAACGCCTCGAGCACTTGGGGTAGTACTTTTATCCCATTTTTTTTTCTTTGCTCCTTTCTGCTGTTGTTTTGTTTCCCTGCAGCCCCCGTTGTTGAGATGAAGAATTTCCGTCGCTTTTGTTTCCGAACTCGATGCCTCGCTGCTCCATTGCCGTTTACCTCAAGAGATCCCGGTAGAGTCTTCGCGAGACTGTGCGAGTAATTGCTCCATTCGCTGTTGCCTTCGGGGAGGCTCGCCGAACTTCCTCGTGCGTTCCTCTTTGGAACTGATGTACTTTTTTCTGTTTCTTCTCACCCTGTACATGTTGGTTGCGCCTGTCGGCGTGTCGGCGTGTCGAGTTATTACTTGCTCCTTGGAGTAAGGGTTCTCTGCATTCCCCCGGTTTACCCTTCCCCTAAGCTGGACGGTATGTTGTGAGCGTGTTTTGTGCACTTTCGTTTTATTTTGCTTCCTTGAGGGTATACCGTACTGCGAAGGCTGGAGGTCCGTGGCAGCTTCTTGCGTGGCGTATTCCGAGCATGCGAAGTATGGCGGAAGTATTTCGGAATCAACCGGAGTCTACTTTCTAGTGCCTAAAGGTTTGAGCGACTTTTGTCGAAATCAGTTGCTTCGTTTTGTTAATATTTAAATGACTTCAGTTAGCTTCCTTGGTAGGCTACAACAATAGATCTGGCATTAATGATGTGAGATAGAGTGTAACTGTCCCGCGACCGACACTCAGAAAACATTCTATGCAGAATCCCCAGTGCCACTCCCGAAATGCATGCGCTTGATTAGCTCGATAAGCCACGAACGCCAGCAATGCTGTGTGATGAAGCATGATCGCCATCGGCGAACGTGGCATTCCTAGCGACGGACAGATAAGGCCGTCTCATCGTGAAGTAGAAAAATTGCTCACCCGATGTGTAATAACAATGTGAGACACGGGCGCGATAATAATGATAAATAATGTTGGCCTTGCACGGTTTCAGCCCATCGCTTCGTCTTCTTCGGCCGGTCTGAAACCCTCCCATCGCGCCATTTTCCATCTTGTTCGCGATCGGTGCGATTATCACGCGCCGCCTTACGATCACGAATGTGGTTCCGACCAGTGTAGATGGACGGCGGGTTTAATAGAGATATAAGCACGGCGAATGGAATCTTGGGGCGATAAAAACACGGACAAGGAAGGGGCTCATTTTGGGGCCACGCTAGATGTCCCGCTCGATCGCCTTTTTTCGCTGCGGTGATCATCGGCGATCTTGGGCGCGATATATGCTTACCCAAAAGCAAGCTTTCCGCTAGCATCAGATGAACCCATTCGAGCATGATAGCATGGAGCATACGGTGAGGTTAACATTTGAACCAAGCAAAGCTCAATCAAAAACCGCCATCCTGTTTAAATGGTATGGGGGCCGATTCGTCCGAAAGCAGCTAAAGAAAGCCAGGAAAAGGGTGAACACTTGAAATAAAGCTTCCAAACGATTGCAAAACCTTCCACAGTTGGTGGACTGCATTTTGGAGGCTGTTTTTTTGGTTTTGCTTGGGGCGGAAAATTTCCAATTCATTACTTGTTGCCGGTTTTCCTCTCCTACCAGCTTTTCACTCCGGGCATTGAAGGGAGAACAAAAGCCAACGATCAGCTATTTCGGGGAGTATGCTTTTGGATGGAATTGTTTCGTGTGTTTTTATTTCTTCTCGAAGCGATACAGCCAATATATTGTGGGTTTCTCCATTTCTCTCACTTTTTAATTTATCATTACTTTTTCGTTGGGGCTTGGTTTTGTTTGGGACGATGATGCGGAAAATGTATTACCTGAAGGCCACAGTTTCGTTGCTGGACGTCATATTTCATCGTGCTTTTTTTTTTTGTTTCCCTTTCCGTCGATGACACTCAGCTTCAGCCGGTACGCCATTCTGGAGCCCTTCTGTAAAAACCCCTCACGCAGCGCTTATAGCCTCAATTGTTTTTCAAACCAATAATTGAGGTCAAACGCAAAGGGTTAACCGGCGATCGTAAAGAACGCTGCAAAGCAGAACTGTTGAGCAAAAACGGCCCGCCGTAACATGCATGCAGCATGATCGTTATTGCTTGCGCCCTCTAGCGGTGAAGTGATACATAATGAACAGGCGAGTTTGGTAACGCATGTTGCCGAAAATATTCATTGCGCACTTTACGGTTAAAAGGTTCGCCTAAAGGAAGTTTATGAAGTAATTGGACGTAATTTGATTCCATACTGACAGTTTTGCACAATTTACTGCACACACACGGTACGGTACAGACGATCGGCCGGTGTGCCGGGCTGTTTGATGTAAAATTTATACACCGAGCATAATTACTCTTTCCATCCGTCCCGGTACTCTATCGATTCGCGAAAGTCTTGCTTCTGGTGTGTACTGTCAAATTGGTAAAATATAAATTAATAACACTTGCGACATAATTACTCAACCCGCCCATGCATCACAGTGTGTTCTGACACAGGCTGGTTCTATGTGCTGAAGGGCCGAGTTTTGAAACCAAGTATTATTTCCTCCTGCACAACCAACCATACACTCGAATAGAAGCATATAAATCAAAACCATTCCGCAGTATATTCCCATTTTTCCCCACATTGACAATTTGTGCGGCCGAAGCGCATGCACAGTCGTGACACACGGAACCGAAAAAACAAATTGCATGAAAAATGATACTTTTAATTTGTTTTTAATGAATTCATGGGTTATGATCGAGGAGATCGGCCTTGTGTGATGCGCAAAGGGGTTCGCTCCTAGAACTTAGCGGCAGTAGGATAATTATGATGTGTTCGGGTGTACGTCGGAACGCATAAGTCACCTTCAACCCACATCAAAGTTTTCATTTCGAAGCTGCGGAGGCGTACAGCCAAAATAAAACGCTAACGAGTATGGTTGACGGCAATGAAAGGGGTGAAAAGCAACAAAAAAAAACGAAAAAAAAAAAAAACTCTGGATGGAGAGGAGAAAAATCACAGCTTAAACTCTCGTGGAAAACCCTTTTAGAAGACATAAATAACTACGATTGTGCTCGTACCCGTGCCAAGCTTCCCTCATGTACACTTTCATCACCATGAAAATCTCGGAAACTGGGCAAGGAAAAATATCGCCCAGCGAACAGAACGGAAGACTGAACATCGGCTGAGCGTTAGAGAGAACGCGTTAATGTTTTTCTTTTAACTTTTTTGTCAAAAGAAAATCAAAAACATCCTCCTCACGTGGTATGATCTACATTGGCAGTGTGCTATGATTTATATGTTTATTTTTTAAGAAGCGAAGACAATCATTTAAGAAACACTCTATAGAGAGCTATTTTCCCAGTGAGTCACCACCGCTGCACAGCATAAGGAAATAATTTTTCTTCCCTTCAACACACATGTGTCATCCCGTGGCGATACAACAAAAAAGCGAACGCCACCATTATAGTTTGGGATAATAAAGAAGAGATAAACAATTTGATACTTCACCACTGTCACCATAATAAGAATTTATGTGCTTTTGTGTACCAACAAACCACACTAAACGTACTCCATAAGCGGTCGGTGTATGTGTGTCCTTACGCAGCGTTAAACGATCCCCGGTCCCGAGCCGAACGGAAAGGATTGCTACAACACCCGGTAGAAGGTAAAATATCACTTTTCATCGAAACATCGGGCCAACCGGATGGGGAAGCTGGTACAGGAAAATGGTTTCCCAAATTTTCCCACAACCGCAACCCAAAAACTCCGAGGTGACCTCTCGTGGGGCGTTCGTCTCATCTAGAAACATCAAACCGGATGTTGACAGGCGATTGTCAGCGGATTTTGAGTAGTAAATCGTCGCTCGTGTATCGTTATTGGATGCTGATGATCCGCCGAATGGAGGGTTTTTTTTATCTTGTTCCTCTCTCTTTCTCGCATTTTAGGAAATGTCGAAAGGCTGGAAAGGAAATTTACTCCCGATTATTTGACGCATCCGGATGGAAATGATGATCCAATGTTTTGCCCGCCCTAATGTTGTGGCATTATTGAGACCACCGGAATTGTTGGGGCATGGAACCAGGCAACCAACGAACATGAAACACCGCCTGTTGTAGATAGATAAGCGCACAAAAGGCACAAATGTGCACAGCATTTGTAAAGGGATTTAAAAGCATTTTTGAGTTCACAACTGTCAGCTACACGACAGTAGCGGGATTATTGGGTTACCGGTTTACTTTGACAGGATGTCATAGAATGCATTAATTTAAAGATGATTTCGCCGGGACCGGTCGACGGGTTGATGGTACTACATCTTCCCGGTCGAAGTAGAAGTGTGTTTGAAGGAGATGTTTCAACATTGACATTTACTTGGTGTCATAATGCTTATTCATATATTTGTACCTCGCAATGGGTGCAATGAAGAGGAACGGTGTATAACACACTAAACAGAGCAAATAAAGAAGAACCGCAACTCCTTCCGAGCACATATGTGAATCTTCCTGCCACAGCACGCTGTATATGAAATGAAGTTGTCACATTACACACTGCCGAAGAGACAGCGCCGCCGACAGACAGACAGGCATCTGAAATCAGATTAATTGTAGAAGCGCGAAAGCGACACTAAAGACGCACCGTTGAAATCGGCCAATTTCTTAAAATTAGCTACACACACTGCTCCACCCAAACCCCGACCACCCCGACATCCCTCGCCGATGACATCTGCCATCGTGACGCCATACGCCATCGTCACCTAATCCGGCCGGCGTTAAGTCACAATAATGCAAAGGAATTTTCCGACCAGGCGCGGAATCATTAAACCGCCAAACCTCCCCACAGGAAGGCCAGTGTACCAGTGGATGTGATGAAAGATAGACTCTCGGTTCCACCAACTGCCAACCCGGTGCACGGTGACAATTGGCCCGGATAGATTTCCGCAAGGGGAGCGAAAGATATCAACAAATTAAGGACTAATTATTTATGACATGTTTAACCGCTGCCGAGCACATGTTTTC
The DNA here is from genome assembly GCF_943734725.1 of Anopheles marshallii. NCBI lineage: Eukaryota > Metazoa > Arthropoda > Insecta > Diptera > Culicidae > Anopheles > Anopheles marshallii. The sequence continues at coordinate 29,850,416 of NC_071326.1, read as the reverse complement.
CGTTCCTGTTCGATTCCATTCCCGTGCCACCACGAAGAACCCCCTAAACTTGTCCTGTAGCAGCATAAGAGCAACGCTATATTGTTGGATCTTCCATTGGGGGTTTTTGAGTATGTTTCGTCTATCTTTTTTTTTCATGCAAAGCGAAGCAGCTATTTCACCGCAGACAAAGACTTCAAAAATGCAACCCAAAAAAATGTGGAATGGACTCTAAAAATTCACACAAAAAACCAACCTCACCAGATCATATGGTGGTGTGAATTGAAGGGCTGTCAGATATAAAAAAGAAACGCAGCATCCATTCATACCGCAACGCTGGTGGATGATTCTTATAAAAGAATCATAGCGTGGGCACGTATTCGTTTGATTTGCTCCTGCTCGTAGTCTGCAGTGAAGGTTTTTCTTTTTTTTTTGGTTGGAAAAATAGTTTATTTTTACGACACATCGGTCTCCATTTCGGGTTGCAGTGAAATAGCTCGTCGGTGATTTATTAGTAGCAGAAGGTGAGTTACAGTGCAGCTTTTTTTTTCTTTCTTTCCTCTGGTCTGGACCCAACTGTTGGACATTTTCTCCGAAACGGCACGATGAGTTGAAAAGGCAAAAATGAATTTGTTTGATCGTAGTTCCACGCATTTTGTGGCGATTGATGTATCGGTTGTGTTGTTTGGAAAGTGAAAAAGTTTGATCGTTTGATTATTTGGTTGGAAGGAATGATCGATTTGACCGGAAGTGGGCAACCGGATGTATATCTGAAGCGAGACTCTCAATGTGGTTTCACAGCTAGTGTTTGGTTTCTGGCGCTTCAGGAATTCACATTTATTTCATTGAATGAAAATTGATTTCTCAAATTACACCCGTTATTTAGTGGAATAGTTGGCGTTTGTTACCATTAAAGCGGCCTTAGCAGAACTTTTTCTGGAATGATATAATTTCCATTCTTGCAGACTATCATCTTCTACAGGACGCTATTCATTACTACTCAATTTGCGCAACACATCAAACCATCGCTGATGCTGTCAATCCACTGGCCTTCCCCTTACCAACCATTGCAACCGACCATTGCAATCCATTACGGTGCGATTTATAATTTATCAGCTCACCATCATTAATTAATGTGGCTTCTGATGACGTTTCAATTATGTCTTCGCGGACACAATCAAAAATAAGCTCGAATGTCGTCCCTGCCATCGGTTTGTCTGCATCTTCAGGCGGTGGAATTTTCTCCTTCAACTAGCGATGTAGATGTTTACCAGACCGCGTGTACATAAATATACACTTCCAGGGACACCGCGGCAACGGGGCACGATTATCTTGCCGACTTCTGACGGCTGAACACAGCAGCACCGGCAGCGTTCGATAAAAAGACACATCTTCATCTAGCGGTGCAGGGTGAGAGCACACGTCATACGCAGTACGGCTTGTAATTAGCTTGCCGTGATAAATTAATTGTAGCTAGAACTCTGCAGCTAGGCACCAGCGTAGGCAACATCAAAGCAGCGATGCATTATGCAGACGCTTTAGATAGTAACTCTCGGCCGGCTTTACGGCCAGCCCTGGGACCAGCGCTGAGGCAGCAGGACTTTAATGATTGTCTTTTCGTGTGTCGTTTTGCATGTGATCTGCAACGCTGTTTGCCTTTTTCCCCCTTTCCCGCAAATGTATCGGGAATGCAAAAGGGCAAAAGGGCCTTGGCTGAGGTGGCCAGGCTGCGATTGGATTAAAACGCCCCAAGCCATGTCAGGATGGGTGCCATAGAGAAAACAAACGGAAGAATGCCGTCTTGTAGGCATAAAGCGAATAAAAGAAATAATCCCAACCGTAGTGATCAAAATTGAAATGATAAAGTTAAATGAACATAAGAATCAATAAAGGTAATAAATAATGTTTTCCCTCTCCATACGATTGCACCCCCAAACACTCTGCCGCAGAATCATAGTCTACGATCGTTCGAATGAGGGACTTACTTCTTTTTTTTGTTTTGTTGTAACTCCACTTGTACCGACCTAAAGGACGAACATGATCACTCTCTTCCCACACGAACACGAGCGATGCTTACACGCACCTTCCAAGCGTGGTCGAGCTTCTCGGCAAACAGTCATTTCTCACAGTCACCACAGACGCACAAACGCAACATAATTCATTCATGGACAACCCACAACCAAAGCGAAGGCGATCCACCACCACCATCAGGATATTCGCAGATGGAAGCCTACGGGGCCGATTTTACCTTCCTAGTCGGGTCGAAAAGTAAACCGTGTGCTTAATTGAAGTTTTACCCAACGATTTTCGGAGACCCGAGGAACGGGTGCGATGGGTTAGCTGCGGCAGTAAACTTCCACCACCTTTGGAAGGCGTGGAGGCGCCATTCGGAGTGGAATCGACATTCGGCAAATGCTCACACCCACAGCTCAATTTTCACGGTAAAGTTTTTTCCATCTCCCCCCCCTGTTTTGGGGGCATTACGATCGTTAGCCGAGCGAACGGATCGAGCATGGAGCGCACTAAAAAAAAAATACATTTATTGCCCCGAACAAACTTACAGGACTATCAAGGATACGATCTACGCTCAAATCGAAACCCGTAAAACACTCTTAATGTTTGTTTAAACACCCTCTATTGAGCTGTTACGGTGGTGGTTTCGTACTTTCAGTTGTGTTTACCTTCAGCAAACGGTAACAAAATGGTTAACAGAAGAAGGAAAAAAAAACCACCATAAACCCACCCTGGCCCTAGGGTCAAACCCGAAAACCCTGCAATGGACCAATAAATCTTCCTGCCACTGACTCCACCCGGTAGATGTGTCTTTTGCGCAAAATAAAAAAGAGTTCCACCGGAGACGATATTGGCCAATATCGTATGCAAGATCCAATCGTAGAGATTGTTCCGTTGTTGGGCCCTTGTGCATTAGTGTACTCGTTTCACTGGACCGAAGAATAGCGCATCGGATATGTTTCCTGGATAATGTCACAGCGCCTGGTGCCCGTCAGGGCCATCACTGACTGGCGATTTGTACTCAGATGCATATCCACCATCTCACCGCCAGGTACTGACAACGACGACAACGATGACATCGAAGGCCATCGGACATGCAAATACAATGCACCCGGGATGCACATTCGTCATCCATCAGCCGACCGAGCCACTCTGATTTGCATAAAAACTATGAAATGTCACAGTTTATGCAGATGAGCGCAGTGGGTGCAGTTGCATGCAGCCGTATCACATGATCGGAAACTGCTTTATCTTGGATTCGTTTATTCAATCAAACATAGCATTTCTTGCTTGTATTATAAAGCGGCCCACCGTCCTTAAATGGAGACATTCCTTCCTATGTTATTTTGCGAATGAATAGGATTTCTTTTATAATATCGTTTTAATATTCTGCTTCGCTACCGTTCTGAACGCTTCTTGTTCGAACAAGTATAATTAACCTCTTTCATCGCTCACGAAAAAAGGGGTTTTTGGAAAGATGCTAAATTACATGCGAACGCGCCAACATGTGTGGCGCCATTTCACTTTGACTTGCTGGTTTCCTCATTAAGAAAACGCGCTTCATCTGCTTCAGTATTAGGTTACGCCGATGAAAATTCTGCAGCCACCCTCGAGTATTCCCTGATTATTCCGCTCCCCGCGAAAGCCTGCGCCGCTGGTAGGAGGATTGGCAAAGCGCAGAGAAGCAGTGATTTGCGTCCTTCAAACGGAACAGAACAAACGAACTGTCTGCAAAAACCAGACGGTTGGCTGCTTAATTTAGAGTAAATCAAAGCCATGTGTGAGTATGGGATGTGCCGAAAGAGTTTTGCTAGCGCGGGCTCATTCATATTTTATGACAGGTTATTCGGGTTAGTATGAAATTGTATGCCGGCACGGTAGCACCGTGTGATGTTTCGGTATGCAATTGCATAAATAAGGGAGTTCTTAGGGGCCCTAGCGGAAGATGGGCTGAAGCGGTGGAAAAAATAATGCATTCAAATGTATTTTGCTTTAATTGCAGTTGAAAATAGCCAGCTTGCAGTATCCGCTTAAGTCTCTTTAGTATTCCTTCTTGAGGGTTGAATGTTGAGGGTTATATTCTAGGTACTGCAAAAATAAAATTTTGACTTTAAAAACAACTGCAATACATAAGTTTTTCTTCCTCGTTGCCAACAACCATTAGAAATAAGAAAAGCCAACTTCAAATTTGGAACTGAAGAGAGGAAATTCGACAACAATCACACGACATAATTCGGCTACTTCTAACGACTTGGTAACAGGAATAGTGAAAAAAGGAGCTCATCCTTTTCGAGTCATTAAACCATACTGGCAGTTATGATGATTTACTGGACCCTTGATTAGAGCCTAGCCGAATTTTTCTTGTAAGGCACTTCTAGACATTATGGCTCGGTCGGATAAGATTTGAGCGTCTCAAGAAAATTCCTTAAAATATTTGTCGCTCTTGGTCTACGATACTTACTTGAACAATGTTTTAAGCAAGATTCAATTCCAAACGCAAATGTTTTAATGCTTTGTCTACCCTGAAAAGCATTTTTAGAAATCATCGTTTTTTTTTTGCTATCAGCAACAACATGTCAAACTTCAAGACTCTTTCTATTACACAGTAAAACACTCACAGGAGTGAAGAGTGAATCGAACCATCAAACAATGTAAACTTTTGCAACATTTGTTCAATAAAAATGCATAGAGACTTTGTAGCCAGTTATGTACAATACCAGCGCGTGACATTAACGCACATAACATAAAAGCTACACACGGTTGCCGTTTTCATCAGCAGATACTTATACATCAAACCAAGCGATGTAGAAATTAATTTTAGACTAGCGCAAAGCGTTAACTGCCTGCCAGGGAAATGTTTGCTGATGGATGATTTAGCGCGAATCTATTCAACCGATTAAAGTGTTTTGAAAAGGTTGCACTTTGTAGTGCAACGAGTGGGTTTGATGTGAGTCACTGGGTGTAGCAGTACGGTTTGGCACTGTATAATGCACGGATGCTTTTCATCTTTCCAAACATTTCACCCCACGGCGTTCCATGGCGATGTGAAAGAGTAAAATTTTAGATTACAGTATGTGTAGTAGATAATCTCGCTGCTTAAAAATTGTGTTTCCACTCACCAGCACACCCTGCACAACGCTGCCTCCTTTCATCGAACTTTCATCGGCAGTATTATTCAAACGCGATTTCTTACGCATTTATTTTATCATCGAAAGCACCCCCAAAACACACTCCCAAAAAAAAAACAGGAACGATCGTTCTCAGAAGACGGGTTCAACCCCTGGAGCCATAATTATCGTTACCAGACGACGACACGGACAACGCCTGATTTATACCGTGTGTAATTTTATCCTGTTAGCTTCCCTCAGAAAACCAATGATTGCATTTTGCTCCCTTCCCTGATTCCTTCACCTTCAATTTAGACCCTTTTTAGCTTCAAGCGCAACCTGGCTTTTTCGTATTTCGATCGGCTGATTGTGCCACACATACAACCAAAAAAAAACCCTCTCAATAGGTGTTTTGCAAATCACCGAAGGAAAAAAGTCCATAAATTAAAATTTGATATCACACCCGATGAAATGCACACAACAAAACGGTGGGACGGTGCATGCTGGCTGCTACAAAACAAACAAACGGCCGCATCTTCTTCCGCGTTATGCACGTTCCCCCTATTTGCACGGGGCATGAATTTGGCCAAAGACTGGTCAAAGCCGCGAAGAAGACAATTGTCAAATTATCAATTTTTGCATTTGCAGCATTTGCTGGGCGACGCACCAAAATTTATCTTGGCCCCGCGCTCCTTACATTGCCAACCGTTTTCGTCCGTTTTTTTTTGTTCTTTTGCTGAGGTCCTGCATGCTTGCAGCGCGAGCCCGGTCCTGCCGCGATTGGTTTTGTGGTGCGTTTCAACGGTGCCGAATCTTGTGTGACGTTGTCCGCACCACTTCGCGAGCTGGCGATGGGTAGCGCCTAAATTAACGTCTAGCCACGGGGGACCGATTGCGCGGATCGTGCGCCAATCAGAAGCATAAAAATTGCACATTTTCCAAAACTGGAGTGAAGGTGCAGGGCCTCGTGGTGCGGTTGTGTGTTTTATCTCATGCTGGAGAACAACAACAACAGTAACAACAAAACAAAACAAAACGAATCGATGTGCCGCTGTTAGCGCGGACTGTTCGCTTACAGATTATTTATGCTTGCCTTCCCAAACGGAACGCCAAATCAAACGATTGCGGTTGAGAAATGATGCGCTGCGAGGAGCATTTTAATTGGTACTGCACTGTGGATACGGTCTTTTTACGGAAACACAACGAAAACGTTCGCTGATAAGGCTGTTAGACGCAGTGGTGAATTTCCGATGTCGAAATGAAACCTTCCCATTGCACCGAAAGCACAACTCACCGGGACGTAACCGGCAAGTGGATGTGCATAAATAGCATTGTTACTTGCGCACATCCAATTAAAAGCTTTACTGAGCTGGAAGCACCCGAGCTCAGTTTCATCCCACTCGGTAAGCTCAGTTTCATGTTGCAACCCCTGGAGTAATCCACTGTAGCACTAGGGCTACCATCACCGGAGTGCCTCAACCAATGCTGGTCGTCTTCAGACGCAATTTCCATCTAATTACAACGTGTAACTTTCAGCACTGCTCTCCACCCTGCCAATACACCCGACCGGAAATGTGCACTACGCTTCTGGGCCAAATCCAGATTCTTGCACCTTCCTAAGCTATCTTCCGGCACTGACCGATTCTAATGGGAGTCCTAATTTCACCCAAACCTACCGCTTCGGACTACATCCCAGGATGCTTTATGCGCGGCCATACCGCCCGTTACCGAACACTTATGGGGGCTTCAGTGTTGAGTATACGGTACACTCTTTTTCCCATCAACACCCACACAACCTTTCCGCCACACCACGCACAACAGATCACTGAGGCTGGCCTCTATTGTTGGGCTTAAAATTTAATCACCATCTTTTGTTATCTGAACCCGGCGAAAAACTGGACCAAGTGACCTGCATCCAGGTCCGGAGTATGTGACCCGATACTGATATCGGCATCATAAAGAAGCGTCACGGGTACTATCGCATGCAGTACGTACAATGTTTTAATATGCATACATTAGCAGGAAAATCTCAATAATGTTATCAGTTTCCTCGTAACGATCCTCTTTCCATTTCTTTTGAAGGTGACGTTTGGACCTTGAACCGCCCGGAACGAGTTCCAGATAATGGTGTTATCCTTCCAAGATGACACCTTTGCTTGGAAATTCAAAAAGCTCTTTGTAAAGTTGTTAGCATTACATTGAAAAGTCCTACAGTAATTCTGAAAATTGCACAATGAAGTAATTTCCCGTGTACTGTAGAAATGCTCAGCTTAGCTAACTATTCATTAGCTTTGGCTTAGAATTCACCAACAGAACTTAAAATTTCTTTAACTATATTTAAATTTTTCATGATTCTACTGCTTTTTTAGTACATTGCTCTAGTTTTAGACATGATTAGGGAAGAATTTCCAGGGAAACGAATGCTAGAGCCGTACCACACGAATAATCCTCATCTGTTGAAGACCACCATCCCGATACACACGAGCACACAACTCATTTCGTTATTAGTTTACCAACATGCGATCCCATCGCTCGAATGGCGGAACCTCGGTGGCTGGTTGTGTACGCCGTATAACCGATGTTCCTTCGCCGAAATGAACGAGCGTCCCATTTCGCAAACAATACCATTTCGTACCAAAAAAGGATGCCCTGTGCTGAAGCGTTCCCGGCAGAAACCGGGGTGGGTTGATGGGAGTTTGGGGGTTCCATTCCAACCGACGACCCTGGTCAATGTATGGTGTGTAGTGTGCAGCAAACGTGTAATATTACTACCACCGAGAATCCCTAACATGGGCAAGTGGTTTCTTGTGAAGTCAACACCGGCGCAATGTTCGGGCACTCTCCACTTCTGCACCATGTTCCACCGGTGGTGAAACCGGTACCATCGCACACTCAGCTAGAACAAAAGTTCGTTCAGATGTAAAACGCAACGAGAAAGTAACCAGGGTTTGTTAGATGCTTACCGAGGACATGACGGTGGCGGTTAAAAAGGGGGGACCGGCTAGTTCTCCAAATGAACGAAGCTTACAGATGAATCCCATCCAAAGAAAACAACCATGGGGGCGAGGAAAGATTCTAAACCGGGAGGATTTTCTTTGTCAAAAAGTTTCTGCTGATGCTGATGAAGAGTGCAAGACGATGTCGGAACGTTAGCAAAACATGACAGGCGTCAGTGCTATAGCCACCGGTAAGGCGGGGGACAAATGGGAGCTACAGATGAGGAAGGTGTTTTAGGGAAATGCCACCGTACATCATCTTTGATGTGAGCTGTTCAAGAAATGGATCCTGTTCATGCAAATGAAACACGAAAACACTCTTCAGTGCGGATATCAGCGGGATGGGCTGGTCTTCAACTTTTGGAGCAGACGAGAAAATTCGTGCTTATATAATTGATGGGTTCGATCAGTCGGAATGATCGTATGTTACAATTTAACCTTTAAATGGACGTTTGACCCTAGTCAAAATACCATGACGGTTTCAAATTTGACAGAAGCATTTTGATTACCTTGACGTATGGTAATCCCTTTTAGGATTGGTATCCATGTTGAGTAGCTAATTACAATATGTGTATCCCTGATGACGAATCTTTCATTTTCAGGACATGATGAATGAACGATTGGTTCATGTTTATTTTTTTCGTGACTGCAAACTTGTAACTAAAGTAGCGTGAAATACAATCTATCAAAGAAAGACGCCGCAATGTATGCAATGTGCATGTCAGAACTATCCCATTTATGCAAGTCTGTGGCATCAATATCTTAAAAAGTAAGTTCAATATTCCTTCTTGAAAGACTTCATTTGTAAGCTGCACAGTGTCGTTTCGCCTAAATTCGGCTAATCAATTCGGTATCGCTAGTTAGCAAAACATTAATTGCTCTATTCGTGTGCCGAAGTTTCCTTAACTGCTCGGTGTTGTTCACAACGGCGCGAACCTTCTCCACCTTCCACCGGGCGATACTGATTGATGCAGCTAATGAAATCAGCTGAGTGCGCTACGACACCGGGACAACATTTACCGCTGCAATAATTGTTTTAATTACAAAATTTAATTTTTCACCATCTCGCGATCGTCCTACGAAAAAGGAAATCAATTAATTTTCAACCAATTGCGCAAGCTGAACTCATGAACATGTTGTTTTTTTTTTTCTTCCTTTCGCTATCCTCCGCATCCCACGTTTCTTTCCCACTCTAGCCGTTGATTCTACCGGCTCAGCAAATGCACATCGTAACATCGCCTGCATCTACCGGTAGCAGGTAGTGTGCATCCGTGTGCAACATTTGCTTTCGATTCGTTCCGTTTGTTTTTGCACATTTTGCTTTTACGCTTTCGTATTCGCTTGCCCAGCATAGCGCGCAGCACTGCTTGGTGCGATTTGTGATCCGCTTTCGTTGACGAGATTAAATTGATTAAAATAGTTTCGCTGCAAATTAAAGCGAAAATTGTACAAACGTTTAGATAAACGCAAGGTCCCACGAACCAGAGGTCGAGTGCACGGGTGTGACCTACGGGCTCGTATATGGGGTCCCGTGTGTGCGATCGTGGAACATCGGGAAGGATAACGCAAACACACACACTCCGAGACGGTTAAAGGATAGTTGCAGCGCCAAACGAATGCTGAGTCAACAGTAAACCCTTTTTAGGAGTGGAAGTCACCCACATAAAAGCTGATTCCAATTCGTTTGTCCACCTTTTAAAGCTATCCGCAGCTTCACCCAGCAAGGGGACGCAGGAGTCGCAACCGATCTCGATTGGAAGTACCAAATAAATGAAACGTACCCGTGGGGCAATTATCAAAGAACTGCTTCTCTTATCAGTTTTCTCTAGTTTTTGGAGTGCTGCTAGGATATGTCTCGCAAAAGATTGTCCCATCGTTGCCAGTGTGCGTTTTTAGTTGATTAATTTTATTCCGCCAGCCTCCGATTGGAACCGTCCCGAACCCGGTGGTGTATAGTTATCACGACAGCAAATCAATGCAAAGCGTACTCCGTGCTCGGCAAACTATCCAACCCGGCCAAAGCCTTGCACCATGAGAAAAAGCTTCTCCAACGGAGCTGCGTCAGGTTGAGGAGTACCATTTCGATTTACTTAATGCATGTTTTGTTTCACTGAATTGGGGCTGCGGACCCGGCTGCAGAGCCCAAACACGGCAAGCGACGTTGTTGCACAAGCTCAGCTCAGCTAAATGGTGCACTGGTGCGGGTTGCACGTGGTGTGCCATTGGCAGTCCTTCCCCCCGGGTCAGTCGGTCGGCAAACGGCCCGAATAAACAGTTTGCATTATAAATTCTCCATAATTGAATTGAATTGAATAGAACGAAACTGCATTCGAGGTGTCAGTTGCCGTTGGTTTTATCGTCGTCGTCCTCGTCGTCGTCGTCGTTTGTTGTTGTTTGGAGGTCCCTCGACTGCCATCGACTATCGTCATCGCTGGATCGAGCAGGTTGCAAGTTGATTGTAAAATGCAACCCGGTAGCAATACGGAAGCGCACAACACACATGCTCCACATGCTGACGGGGGTTTCCGATGCTGCTGGCCGTGTAAAACCAACAGCCCAGCAACACCTTGCAACACGCCGTGAAATAGGGGGCACCGGTGCATTTGCTTAATAGGACAAACAATTTTCCCATTCCTTTTACGAGCAGGCACCACCATTAGATTCCTTATTCTTGGACCGTGTCTTTGAGAACTACGGTTGAAACGGTTCGCTGCATTCCGCTGCATCGGGCGGACGGTACGAATGGGCGAATTTCCCAGCGGTATGGAGCGCTACTTGCAGGAAGACAACGCAACATACACAGCTGCATAATTTTACTTCAATCACAATTAATGCTGTTGCTTACCATTCAATCGTTTACTCATTGTTTTGAAAATAGTTCGCTTTTGCGGCTAACAAAAAGGCCATGCTACAAACTTGACTAAGATACTTTCTTTGGCTCAATTTATTCAAACGAAGTATAGCTATTTTGTTTGAACTATAGTTCTCGTAAACGAATATTTAATCGATATTTATCTTTATTTAATTGATTTACACTACACTACAATTTTTGCCACACACTACATTTCAAATTGGCATTTCTAGTGGTTTACAGATGAATTATTTTCTTATGGTAAAATAATACGAACAATGCTCAAATAGTAATACTAGTGCAGAAAATTATATGTAAAGGGAGGAAATTGCAAATTGTTATCCATTTTGTCTTACAGTTCTCTAAATTCACTTTATAATTTTGCCACTTTAAATTTTAAACGTTTGATCGTTTGAAGTTTATTACATCTTATTGATATTATATGCAGTCCAATTTGTTCTAGCCTTACAGGTGTTCTCGAAACCTAATTTCTATTTAACGCATATATTTGGGTTAAAACTGTACAGATTAAAGTAAATCAGTGAATTAATTTGTAATAAAACAAAATAAAACTATAGTATGCAAAACGAAAGCTACACTAGACGTGCATGCTACATTTCAGCGTATGCAAGCATGGGCAGTTAATGCTCATCCTCGAACAAAAAATAAACAAAATTAATGAACATTATTTCCCATGCCGATCGTTCACTACGATGAATGGATACTGCTCCACCACCACCATCACCACCAAATGTCATGCCCGTCCAATTAAATCAAGAGGCACTTTTACTACCGTGCGCGAACCACACAACCAATAAACCCGCCGATAACGCAATCATCGGTATTTTGGAATTGCAACAGCTTCCGTAAGCAGAGGCAGCAAACAAACAAACGGAAAAAATGGCCTCCCCCTTTTTCCGAACACGTCTGTGCACATGGCAACAGAAGAAAATGCAACCTGCCGGAGAGGAGCAACAAAAAAAACAGTCCAAAACAAAACAAAATAACACTCGTCCCGTCAGGTTGGAAATGAACAAAATCCTCCATTCCGCCCGGCTTTGGCATGCATTCAATCCGGGAGGAAGTGCCAAAATTTATTGATCCGCTTTGTTCGCGCTGTCAGTTCGGTTGCGCGAGTTGCAAATTTAATTTAAATTCCATTCCGCGTGCTTTCGGTCAGACCAAACGGGCACGCCAGTGCCAGTGGCAACCCGGTGGGTGCTGTTACCCTCGCTAGGGGTGGTTGTTGATGGGTAACAACAGTAACACCATTGGTGCTGCGAGCGTACGCTACACAATAATGTAACTGAAGGCAAACAGGCGAAGCTACCGATACGGCTTTAAACCAAAAACTGTCCCCAGGATGCTCAACCTTCAGGAAGGGTGAAAAATCAGTGAGCGCGCGTAAGCATAAAGTACCATCGCCTGCATACCAGTTTTTTCCGTCGTTTGCCCCGCTTTGCAACATCTCTGCAACCGTCAAGAAAGTGTGAGAATAAAAAGGATCTTCACTTATCGATTTGAGAACCAGCAGGGAAATATACTAGGGACTAGGGGAGGTAAGATCATCCCCCCAGTCGAGGGGATGGGGCATGGTTACACATCCATTTGTCGCGCGTTTCGTAGTTTGTACGACGCGAGCAAAGATCATACGGTGGCGATGCGTTCAGGCTTCGACTTCTTTCTACAGCCCAACCTCCCTGGAGGGCCAGAAAGCCATTATCATTCTTCGTAGTGGCAAGCTTCGTCTTATGCCATCGGAACAAAAGCACCAAGCGTACTACCAATCGAAGATCCAATAGGTGTTTGGACTGGGATGCAGTAAAGGGTAGATTCGTTGCACAGGCACTGCATCGGCATCGGGGTGCTACTGGGGCGTGTGCTTTGGGAAATGCGCGGTCTCGTTAGTCACAAAGAAATAGTGCATTACATGAGCGATAATTCTTAACGACTTTACCGGCTTGGATCGGATACGTTGCAATTGTTGGGCCCGGTGGAATGTTATAAAGTAAGTCATTTTCCTGTACTATAAATACATGTTTAGGCATTCAAAACAATAATGTTTTAAAGTAGATTACTTATTTATTCGTTTTCATTCCCATATCAACCATACACTAACCATTTTATACTATGTTTAAAGTAATTTAAACCTCTTGGTGGATTTCCCTTACACATCTGCAGCGACGAAGAGCAACCCTTTAAACGGACAACTGCCACAGGTAACGCTACTACCCCAGCCCGCTAAACGACTTCTTAAAGACTCACCTTCCATACGTACCAATGCAACATAAATGCACGTGCACCAGTAGCCTGATCCGTCCGGAGTCTGTAAATACCACTCCGCTTGTACTACAATAATTCCATTTTAATATTGTCAATCGTAGAAGAATTGATCTGCTCCACCTCCCACCGCTCACCGTTCCGGTGGTGGGTTGCCTTTGTAAATGTGCTTTTAATTTCTCGCTTACACATCTTACCTCACCCGAAAGCTCTCGTGCCGCTTCATGCCGTACCACCTTCGGTTTTCGCGCATAACTCGCAAAAGGACATGCCGTCTTGCTTGTACTTTTAATGGTCTGTTACGCTTCTCCGTCTGCCGGTACATAATCTCATTATCTCACCGGGTTCGACATTGAGTGTCTTCTTCGTATTCTGCACTGCACTCGCTTCTGGGCGAACAGCAATGCACTCAAATAGTTGCACACGTTACACCGATGGGGTGGTAGTTCAGGCATACCTAGCCTGGCGGCAAAGCGCTTTGCTGGCATCGAAATGATCGAGCACCGGCAGGTTGTGATTTCTTGTGATATTCTTGACTGCTTCCTGCCCGCTCGGTGGCGGGTGCTTACCTAAGCTTTAGCAAATGAGAATAAATGAATTCCTGGTTGGGTACGGTTAAGGGCACCTCCCGCTGTGCTGGCAGGGAAACGCCACCAACTTCCTGTCCCGGCATCGTCCCGTGTTTCCGCAGAATCATGCACGTCCAGCGCGTCCAGAGTAGCTCCATGGTGTACGGTTTTAGTACCGTGGCCCGTCGTGCTCGGGACTGCCTCTGTCGGTGGAAATAAATATCATTATTACTTGCGCCAGTTAGTTTCACGGGAGCGCATCAACCAGAGTCGCGGAAATAGCGACGAACTTAAACCTATGCTAATTAAGAGACAACACTGATTCCACTGTCACCTTCTAGCTTAACGTGCCGTGGTCTGCCATGTATCGTACGCCACCGGGACGATAGGATGATGCCACCATTTTCCGGTCGGCTTTTCCCATCGCCCATCGCGCGCATTGCCAAACGATCCGTTTCCAAGGAGGTCCCGGTGTCACTTTACATTGGCACGTTGCATCTCACGTTGCCGGGCACGTTCGGATCAAAGCCAGTTACTTCAAATTAAACGGAATCAATCACCCCCGCACACTCGGTGCGCCCGGGCCGGGTTTTCCGGGTCGTTGTCGTACGTCGTACACATGCTCGTTTTATAATGATGCCGCAAACGACACAGCGTGACTTCGGTGACTTCGTTCCCGGTGACTAATTATTTCAACATTGTTAGCCATTACCGGGCGCCCGATGTTGAAACCGAGAACAATTGCAACCGATGGAACTGAAATTACACTTACACGGAGCACAACACACCGGCTCACCATCTCTTGCGCTGATGTCCTGCCGGTTCCTTTTGGGTTGGCTTCCTGAAAGATAATCAACCAAAAAAAAACACACAATAATGAATCCTTCCGAATCACGACTTCGTTGCAACCACGGTTTCGGTACAGTGCTTTGTTTTAATTAAACTGAACATGCTTTCGAACCGGGGACATTCGGAGACGAGACTCACATTCTCGTGGGTGGTCGTGGAATAGACGAGTCGCTACAAAAGGGAAACAACACAAATGCTCATTTAAATGTTGTGTTTTTGTGTTTAATTCAAACTGGGGCATTCACGGATGAGCTCGCCATACGCGTTCCATTTAAGAAAATGGTTATTAAATAGGTGCTTGTATGGCGGTGGCAAATTAGTAACCGATCTTGAGCAACCACTGAAGCATGACTTCTGTCTGAACTTATCGGTTGCAAACTACAACACACGGTACGCTTAATCCGATCCGATGAGTAATTACAAATCTCCCTCGCTAAGCCTAGACGTCCGGATGGATTTATTCAGCAATTGTAAATTATGAACGGCTCGACAGAAGGACACCCGTACACGAGACTGTTGCAGTATTGAGTATCAGTACTAATGTTTTCCCCGTTTTCTTTCGCTATCCTCCACCGACAGGGCTGGACTGTGATTGCCACCCCGCACTTGTGCGAGTGCCCGCGAACCCGTGCTGCAGATAAGATGCCCGGGCGTAGATAAAATGTGCAGAAAATAGCTCAATAAATCATGCCCCCATACGACATGACGTGTACATATTTATAAGACTGGCTTTCCAGCTGCTGTGCACTCGCGCTTACCGCCATCCGCGGCTACGGCACCGCTCCTGCGGCAGGGTGTTCCCAGGTTTTGAATGATCATCCTGCTGCTGCGGGAAACCAACCGATCCAAAGCACAATCATAGACACTGCGGTGTAAAATAAGGCCACCGCACCGGGGAAGACGGGGGATGGTGTATCTTCATCACCCGAAAATGTCTGAAGCTTTGCCCTTGCACGTAGTGGCCGGATAGTATGTTTTGTGGAACATTCTCAAGTTACGCGGCAAAGGTTGATGTACAGCTTCAACCTTCACAACGGGGCCGACCCGACACGCTGGATCAGGTACGCGCAACCTGACGTTGTACGTATTGGTTCGGGACCGCGGGACCCCGGGCCGAACAGGGGAAGCCAACGGAAAGCTACAACTCTCCTGGTGCTCTCACAGCATGCAGGCGCAACGGTGAGCGAATCGGCATCTGCTCCGGAAGCCTCGAACGAACATGCTAAAAATTCCGCCTCAACATCGACGCATCGCAAACCGGTGGTGGGAAGTTTATTAACTTCGATTACGCGTCCGTTGTGCAGGCGGCGGATTGAAGGACCGTGAAATCCAATCGGTCCCTGGACGACCGTCGGCTAATGACCACCACCATCATCACCACCAGCAGCAGCAGCAGCACAACCTTTGCGGTAGGCCACTGTGTCTGCTCTAGTCCTCGACCACCAATGGGAAGAACTTTGCCGGGAATGCACCCGGGGAATGCACAACAAGAAACAAAACATCACGATGCTTCGATGCCATGTTTCGTCCGGGAAGGGAAAAGATGCATTGAAATCAAAGTAGTGCTACGATAAGAATGTACGATCCAATTTACCGACCCCGGTGGTAGACACTGCGCTGGGTTGTTCAACAAGCGAGTTCGTAAGCTAATACCTCCGCGTTCGATGCTTACTTCCACCGCACACTAGCTTACTAAATGGATATGTTAATTTAAGTGCTTAGCCCTGGCTTGCAGCGTGTTAATGGGACAAAGACATACGGCTTTCGGATGCAAGTGTACCCGCGGTGTCTTAAACTGGTTGTCAATTGTCGTTTTAAAAAGTGCTTATAATATATCAGTGATCCGAGCAAAGGAATTAAATGGTGTAATTCCACTCAAGCGGAAAAAAGTATCATTTGTTTCTAATAAACGATGGTGGAGATTTCGGTTACTAAAGGATTGCTCATTTAATTACCATCCACATACAGCACTTGGGAAACTCCATATGCACAAAACCAAATGTTGGCTTTCTCAAGATGTTGTTCTATACATTTTTATCTGGACCTATCAAACAATACGACTGACATGATTTGTAGTTTCCATTATTTTTTTGGTGATCTTAAAATGTTTTGAATTATAGTCACTTATGAAAGATAACTTGGTCTCTTTTGTTCTCATCCCATTGCGCTTACTTATGAAGTAGAACCATCGTTCGGAATTGACAAATTGTTGAAGATGCATTGGAAGTTGAATTGGAACCACGTCACAATTAAATTTATAAATCACGAGTTAGAAGAAAAAAAGATATGATTGGATTCAATAGTTCAACAGTTTGAACACGTCCGGCGACCAGGGCAGATTCATTAAATTCTTGCGGGCCATAAATTTTGCTCTAAATTTCACTAAATTTTAATTTCATAAATCACATTTAGTACGACAGAAATAAAAATTTAAGAAGTGTTAAGGCCAGTAATGATTTTTGATCTAAAAAATAATTAAAATCGCCATTATTAAAAATATGCAAAACATGTGTAACAAATAACAGAAAAAAGTTTTGCTCATACGCAACTAAATGATAATAATTCACTATACCATTTCGAGCAGTCCAAAACTATCTTGCAAAAAGTACGTAAAAAATAACAATTTTTTATGATGGAATACAATACTTATCAATAGAAGTTTAAAATAACTTTTTTGTTCATTAATAATTTATACTAAGGCGCTCGTTCTGGTGATGCCGTACCAAAAATTCAAATCAATATTTTATTCTAAGTGCACAAGAAAGTCACCCATGTTTGAATGACGTGACACGGAGGGTGTGAAATATTTAACAACTCGAAAAAGTGCTTGCCAGACACCAATTTTGAATCTTTCTAACTAAATTGAAAACTCATGCAAATAATGATTATGACAGTTTCTGAAACCTGCAGAAAACACAATAAGAAGGAGAAAACCATTTGATGTCATATATTTACGAAGTAAAATAAAAGCTTCCTCTCCTTTTTAAAAACACCAATCAACAATAAATCGAGCACATTATCTAATTGACAGTGCAAAGCGTAAAAAACAATTAAAGCAGTAAAATTATAAACAAAAAAATGCACAAGACAATCCCAACCATGGCTAATGCACTTTCGTCCAATGCTCTTTTTATATCACACTAATAGCACCGGCAAAAAAAGAACAAAAACCATCGTTGCCTTTTGCGCCGAACCGTTCGGTGAAGTTATTTGAAACACACGACTAATGAAGTTTGCTCGATGACTTTATCCGTGCAATTTGTCAACGCAAG